>NW_027315834.1:40346840-40499340 GCF_026437365.1 Eucyclogobius newberryi | reverse complement strand
TCAGAATTCCTACTCAAAAACTTAAGTCAGAGTTAGAAAATCTAACTTGGTTGTGCCCTGCGTTTGGTGAAAGATAAACACCCGACAGATAAGATAATGCTAGTACTTTTATTTGCTCTGTCCACTCACTCTCTGTGAACCTGCTCTTGTGTTGCCTCTGAGCTTCTGCAGTTATTAATGTCCAGTTATGAGAATGTTCTGAACGTCTACATGGAGCTAATGTAAGCTAAAAATGTCTCTCAAACTTAATTGTATGAATTAAAATCTAATAACAGTGTCAGGTCAACTTAAAAGGACCCGCATTTTGTCTGATTTGTGCCCTTTCCTTCCTCTTATTACTGTAATATACTGGTAATTGTTTTTTCGAACACAGAAACTCTGAGAAAAGGTCACTCCACATTCTGGGTCACAACCTCTGTCACATCGCTGCACATGTCCAATCAGGAAGTAACATAAACAGGGTAAAAATCTTGAATATAACAATGTTCACAGTGAAAATAATAGTCTAATCCGTCCTATTCATTGAGTTTCACATATGAAGCAACAGCAGCTTCAGCAACGAGTAAAGTTCTGTTCCTCGACGAAGTGATGTGACGACTTTAGCTGAAATAATAATGTCCTCTGATTATAATCATGGTTCTGAAGTGGTGTTTGTAATTGGACCCCTGCCTCTCATCAGGGGCCGTGCAGGTCTGTGACACAGAGGCTGGAGCCGACAGCGACCTTGACATATCATCAATACTTGCTGTGAATGTTCTCAGAATCACACTGCGCTGCTGAGACGTCGAGGACCCGAAAGCAGAGCCTATTTAAGATGTTCTTGATATTTCTGTTTAAGAGCGCGATGTGGACTATTGCTACATGCTGTGTGTAATCATCCATGAGCACAGTGGGGTTGAGGCCTAAAAAGTACCGTGCTTTTAATATATTGCTTATATTGTACTTGTCACAGCAAACAAATCAATACCTTTTGTACTCTTATTGTGTGATTATTCAGATTTTAAGATGACTTTATAACAGTGCTTTTACTGGACATTTGGCTACTCTATTATTTTTTAAATTGTATGTACTTTTCATACAAATAGATCCATATGAAAAGTACATAAACTATTTCAATTTGCTTTTTTTTTTTGTGAAACACATTCATGAATAGCAATATTAATGACCAATATCAACTGTACACGAAAATACAATACACGTTCTAAAATAATGTGTCTCTAATGTGCGCTCTGACAAACACTTTTATGTCTACGAATATTACATCAACTTCTCTTTAATAATGAAACAAAAATCAATATGAGACACTTCATTTTCTCTTTGTGTTTTTTTTTATTCCCAGTTTGTCAAGCATAGATTATGTCAAGAACAGTGACGCCCACGGCTCGTCACTGTGGTGAATGTTGCTACTAAATCCAAACCATAGACACTTCTCAGTTTGTATCATTTGCTTCTGAATCGTTCTGAATCACATGACTCCCAAACCCGTCATCCATGAACACATCTTTTTTTTTTTTTTTACTCTGGCAACTCAACAGGTGCTGTGAACATATAGCACTTTTAATAATAATTGTATACTTTTGGGCAGCATCAATAATAAAAACATCTTTCACTTTTGTCAAAAAATAAAGAAAATAAAATTCACAAAAAGAAGCACTCATCACTTGTAAGACTCGGTGTGAAATGAAACAAACAAAAAAACATGGATCTCAACAGCTTGGATGCGCCCAAAAAACAGCTCCCACACAAATAGTCTTAAAGATATATCAATGTATATATATGTATGTGACCATATATATAGATTCTTTATATATGCTTCTCTATGAAAGCTTTACTCTGGCTATGAGTAAATACATTCTACGCTACAGTCACAGAACAACAGTGTACATTCCCAACCCAAATGAACGTGTGGCTATACCATCGACCAGGAAGTAAGCAGCAAATCGTGCGTGCGTGTGCGTGTGCGTGTGCGTGTGCGTGTGCGTGTGCGTGTGCGTGTGCGTGTGCGTGTGCGTGTGTGTGTGTGTGTGTGTGTGTGTGTGTGTGTGTGTGTGTGTGTGTGTGTGTGTGCGTGCGTGCGTGCGTGTGTGTGTGTGTGTGCGTGCGTGTGTGTGTGTGTGTGAGACGCCTAAAGATGTGTTCAGCAGTTGGTTAAGTTTGCATGGCCGGTGGAAACATGATCCACGGTCTATTTCTGCAGTTCAGCACGCTTCACAAGAGCCTCCCCGCATGAGCACGCCGCCCTCCTCTCACACACGTAATCGGCCTGGATGTGGTATGAAGTGGGCCAGCCAGGGATTCTCAAACTTTTCACCCCGTTAGAGAAAATATTTGGGTCTGGGGATGTGAAAATTGACACAGAACAGGATGCGTCTAGGAACAAACAGGAGCAAAACGAGCAAAACGATGTGAGTAGAGAGACTTCGTCGAGCTCTACAGCTTAAAAGGCCCATGGCGGATCTAAACTGTGCCAAAACAGAGCTAAGCAAGACCAAAATCAGGGTTGAAAGGTCTCAACCGGGTCAAAAAAAGGTTTAACTGGAGTAGACCAAACTAAGTCTAACCCGATCCAAAGTTAGACTGTGTTCACACTTGCACATTTACATTCACATCCAAATTAGGACTACATCAAGACCAAACCTGGACAGGATCAGGACCTAACCCTGACCCACAAAGACTAGAACAGAACCAAACCAAGTCTACAGCAGTTGCTCAAAATTTAGAACAAAATAACGACAAATGTGAACACGCCTTCAGTCCATCCATGAACTAATTAGGCCTAAACAGCAAAACCTTGACCAAAATCTAACTTGAGCTTAAAGTGCCTATGACAGGTTAGACTACTCTTTTTACCAACAAACAGTAGATAATAATAATAATAATAAAAGTAATATATTCTAGATTTAGCTAAAGATGTTACAAATGTTTGGCAATTATTCTAACTTCCTGGTTGTAAAAATTATGACATCACACTAGGAGATAATATCCCTGTTTCCTAGCAACCATGTTACACACTGGGCCAAGACTCCTTTGACGTTCAAACATGATTATTTGACAAACAAAACCGTATGAAAACACCTTCGTTTGGTTAAATGAGTGTTTAAAGCACGTCATTCTGAGTCTCCCTTGTGATGTCATCAATGTCTTTTAAAACTGCTCTACTTCCTGTACATTTTGACAGACATTTCAACATCACAAACGGCTTCTTATTGATTGGGTGTAACGTTTTCACTGGCATTTACAACAGGGTTTAATCCCAGCACATGAAGTAAAAATGAGAAAAATGGTCACAACCTGTCACACGCACTTTAACCTGGGCCTTAATGAAGACTTAATGAAGACCCAATGAAGACCTAATGAAGACCCAATGAAGACCCAATGAAGACCCAATGAAGACCCAATGAAGACCTAATGAAGACCCAATGAAGACCCAATGAAGACCCAATGAAGACCCAATGAAGACCTAATGAAGACCTAATGAAGACCCAATGAAGACCCAATGAAGACCCAATGAAGACCTAATGAAGACCCAATGAAGACCTAATGAAGACCCAATGAAGACCCAATGAAGACCTAATGAAGACCCAATGAAGACCCAATGAAGACCTAATGAAGACCCAATGAAGACCTAATGAAGACCCAATGAAGACCCAATGAAGACCTAATGAAGACCTAATGAAGACCCAATGAAGACCTAATGAAGACCTAATGAAGACCCAATGAAGACCTAATGAAGACCTAATGAAGACCTAATGAAGACCTAATGAAGACCCAATGAAGACCTAATGAAGACCCAATGAAGACCCAATGAAGACCCAATGAAGACCTAATGAAGACCCAATGAAGACCTAATGAAGACCTAATGAAGACCTAATGAAGACCTAATGAAGACCCAATGAAGACCTAATGAAGACCCAATGAAGACCCAATGAAGACCCAATGAAGACCTAATGAAGACCCAATGAAGACCTAATGAAGACCCAATGAAGACTTAATGAAGACCCAATGAAGACCCAATGAAGACCCAATGAAGACCTAATGAAGACCCAATGAAGACCCAATGAAGACCTAATGAAGACCCAATGAAGACCCAATGAAGACCTAATGAAGACCCAATGAAGACCTAATGAAGACCCAATGAAGACCCAATGAAGACCTAATGAAGACCTAATGAAGACCCAATGAAGACCTAATGAAGACCTAATGAAGACCCAATGAAGACCTAATGAAGACCTAATGAAGACCTAATGAAGACCTAATGAAGACCCAATGAAGACCTAATGAAGACCCAATGAAGACCCAATGAAGACCCAATGAAGACCTAATGAAGACCCAATGAAGACCCAATGAAGACCCAATGAAGACCTAATGAAGACCCAATGAAGACCTAATGAAGACCCAATGAAGACTTAATGAAGACCCAATGAAGACCCAATGAAGACCCAATGACGCCACAACCAGGACTAAACGAAGCGTCGCTCGGCGTGAACCGCATTCCACGTTCTGACCCTCCCGCCGTGTCAGAACCACCGACTTCACTCGCCTGAAACGTGCAGAAAAGCGTTTGCCTCTTTCGGACTCCCGTCTTATAACTCCCAAACCACCCGGGCGTCTCCCTTCTCCCTCCGCCAGTCTAAATCATCTCCCTCCAACCGCCCGACCTTTTGACCCCGGCAGAGGAGATGAAGAGGAGCCTCCGCCAAACGAAATCTGTAGCATACTTATCCGGCGTAATAAACACCGAGATGAACAAACATCAGCAAATGGGAGCGTGTGTGTGTGTTGTTTTTGTTGTTGTTGTTGTTGTTTTTAACGTCTCATGGCTCAAATCCTAAAAAATGACAAACAAGGCCAAACACTTGTCACTATAGATACAGTACAATCATATGTGTAATATCATACAAACGACAGAGCAAGGTACACGCCATGCAGTCTCAGTGTGCTCGGCTGTTATAGACGGTTTGACGATGCATCTGTTTACACTCTTTGCATACAGGAGGGTGTCAGGTAAGTGAGCCCTGAGTTACACGTGTGTCTCGATGCGGTTTGTGTACGTTCTGCGCCTCAGGAGGAGCGGTTTGTGCTTTTAAAGATGTCGAAACAAGTTGTGGAGGGAAAGGGAAGCGGTGTCGGGGAGGAACGCGGAACAGCCAACAGCTATTGCTCTCCTGTTTACACTTTGTGAGATACTTTGGAAGGACATGTGGTCGTTTGTGGATAGAAAGCGTGAGGTGAAGCTACAATACAACGCATGTCCTCTCTGGTGTTTTTGAGGAAAATAGAACTGTTAAAAAATGTGTTAAACCTGCAAAAAAACATATTCGTTGCTCAAAATTCTCAGACCAGAAGCTGTTTATTTTGTAGTATATTTTGAAACTGCAACTGTATTAATGCAGTTTCTCTTGCAGTGTTATTGTTTATGTCATTGTAGATTTGAATAAAAAATGAATCAAGGAAAATATTACTGTTAAAAAATGTGTTAAACCTGCTGCAAAAAAACATATTCATTGCTCAAAATTTTCAAACCAGAAACTGAAATGTGTAGTATTTGAATCCCTTTTGTCCTCTTATGTAAATTCCCTTAATTATTGCACTAAACCAGAATTAATTGTATTGAATTTCAACTGAAGAACATTTATTTTTGTAGTACATTTTTTAACTGTATTAATAAGCCTCTTGCAGTGTTATTGTTTATGTCATTGTACATTTGAATTAAACATGAATAAAAACAGAATAAAAACAAACAGAAAAAGCCATTACTCTCCTCGAAAGATATCGATGTTGCCATTTACTGCGCAGCTGCTAAAAGCGACAAGACGGCGCAAACACATCACGGCTGGAATCAAAAGATATTTCACGCTAGATGAACAAAAGAGGAAACAGTGGGATTCAAAAGGCCGAACTTATTTGGGCCTCACATGTTTCTCTCGTCTCTGGTTGTGATAATCGTGTTCGAACGGGAACAGCACAGACGCTCTACACTTTCTAAGCCCGGATGTAACTTTCTTTTCTCTTCCACATATTGCTCTTTGGGAGAAAACAATCTGTCAGAGTGGCACAAGAGAGCGGGGAATTGTAAGAATCCTGCAAATGCACAGAGGGAAAAAAGAGGATTTCATGTAAGTTTGGTCAGGGGCAAAAAATAGATTGCAAAGACGAGATATAATTGGCAAAGATGGATTTAAAGAGTATAAAAGTAAGAATCTGATGTTAGGCCAGTGACTTCTGTAACCACAAACTTGCCATGTTAATTGTATGTGTCTAAATAGTAATGTAATGTAACAGAGTACAAAAGTAAAAGTGCTGTAAAATATTGAAGTATCTGCATAATATTTGACATCAGATTCTTTTTACTTTTACCATTTGAGAGCGTCTGTACTTTCTATGACACGACTATGTTTTAAAAGCCTTTAGATGATTTTGATTTGGACTTAAAGAGTAAATACACATGACTAGATATGTATTATATATTCAGTTGCTTCCTCTGACCAAAAATAGCACCATTCTTTATCCAGATCTTTAATAGTGCCAATATCTGTGCGAAGTACTTCATGTCTGTGGGTTTAATTTAATGGATCATCTGAAGCTATTTGTGAATTTGTGTTTTTCAACGTTCGGTTAATAGTTATATTCTAAAAATGCATTTGATAATAAATTGTGTTAAAGCAAACATGACTATTTACTAACCTTTATATTCTAATTCACTATAAGAGTTTACAATTCTGCGACACATTTATGCACTGTGCACCGCGCAGGAGACACATGAAGGAGACTCACTGAACAGCAGAGTAACTGAACAGCAGAGTAACTGAACAGAAGAGTAACTGAACAGAAGAGTAACTGAACAGCAGAGTAACTGAACAGCAGAGTAACTGAACAGCAGAGAAACTGAACAGCAGAGGAAGTGAAGAGCAGAGTAACTGAACAGCAGAGGAAGTGAAGAGCAGAGTAACTGAACAGCAGAGAAACTGAACAGCAGAGTAACTGAACAGCAGAGTAACTGAACAGCAGAGAAACTGAACAGAAGAGTAACTGAACAGCAGAGTAACTGAACAGCAGAGAAACTGAACAGAAGAGTAACTGAACAGCAGAGTAACTGAACAGCAGAGTAACTGAACAGCAGAGTAACTGAACAGCAGAGAAACTGAACAGAAGAGAAAGTGAAGAGCAGAGAAAGTGAAGAGCAGAGAAAGTGAACAGCAGAGTAACTGAACAGAAGAGTTACTGAACAGCAGAGTAACTGAACAGCAGAGTAACTGAACAGAAGAGTAACTGAACAGCAGAGTAACTGAACAGAAGAGTAACTGAACAGCAGTGTAACTGAACAGCAGAGAAACTGAACAGCAGAGGAAGTGAACAGCACAGTAACTGAACAGCAGAGGAAGTGAAGAGCAGAGTAACTGAACAGCAGAGTAACTGAACAGCAGAGTAACTGAACAGCAGAGTAACTGAACAGCAGAGAAACTGAACAGCAGAGGAAGTGAACAGCACAGTAACTGAACAGCAGAGGAAGTGAAGAGCAGAGTAACTGAACAGCAGAGGAAGTGAACAGCACAGTAACTGAACAGCAGAGGAAGTGAAGAGCAGAGTAACTGAACAGAAGAGTAACTGAACAGCAGAGTAACTGAACAGAAGAGTAACTGAACAGCAGAGTAACTGAACAGCAGAGTAACTGAACAGCAGAGTAACTGAACAGCAGAGTAACTGAACAGCAGAGAAACTGAACAGCAGAGAAAGTGAACAGCAGAGGAAGTGAAGAGCAGAGAAAGTGAAGAGCAGAGAAAGTGAACAGCAGAGTAACTGAACAGAAGAGTAACTGAACAGCAGAGTAACTGAACAGAAGAGTAACTGAACAGCAGAGTAACTGAACAGAAGAGTAACTGAACAGCAGAGTAACTGAACAGAAGAGTAACTGAACAGCAGAGAAAGTGAAGAGCAGCCGCTATAACAACACAAACGCTGCTCATGTTTTCTGGCCGACAGAGAGCGGGGGAGGTCAGAGTTCAGGCCGGCTCCGTCCCTGAACGGGCCCAGTCTGCGGGGAAGTGAAAAGGTTGCTCTTTGCGATGTGAGCGTCTGTCTCATGAATGTGGGCCATCTGGACAGACGGGATCAGGCCGGGCCGGGGCAGAGGGGAAATGAAGAGAGATTCCTCGGCCACGAAAGAACAGCATCTGTATCGACTTCACTCCAGAGCAACATGAAGATGACGAAGGCTGGAACCTGGCGCGGCCCGCTTCTACTTTACAGACGAGAGCAGCAGATGTGACGAAGACGCTGGCGTGGCTCATGAACGTGGAGGGCTTTTCTCACAGCAGATCGTTTGGAAAGCCCAGAGATCTAGTTTCCTCTAAAGGCCTTAGCACCGGGATAAACTTAACTCACCGACGCAAGACGATCCAACGCCAATTGAGTCGAACAAATTCCAGCTGGTTATGTTCCGAGTAAGATTGATTCAAATGGAAGTCTGTTGACTAACCCTTCCCAGAGGCCTGAATAAGCTCATCTTACATTACTTAGTTGACAAATTAAAAAAAAAACCATGAGATTACTTCTTTTATGTGGTGGTACAAAGTGTCACATTTGACTTCAACCACATTATGTAATTATAATAATGGAAGAAAATTGGGTAATGCGTTCCGTTTCTTCACTTATGAGGCATTTGCCAGCATTTATCAGCTGGTTATTGAAAATAGTTTAATAAGCAGTTTAATAACGCTCTTACAAACAAACACACACACATTTTTTTTTGTCAGTGGCTTATTAAATGCCTTTTGAGTACATAAATAAGTAACTAGTGCTTATTATAACATTTTACTTTACTACGAAACTTTATTTTAGAGCGTTACCAAAAATGGTCGCTTCGTTATGTAATTAAAACACATTGTGGAATATTTTGCCAGTGTGAGGGCGATGTGGGGTATATATAACATTTAAAGTCCATTTCAGCCTCAAAGAGAAGACTTTATGAACGCAGTCTGAGCGGTAAATGCCAAACTGACATCAAAACATTCCAGTTTTCAGACTTGATCCAGACTCTGTGTTAAAAAGTCTTGGATGTTTTTTTCTTTTCGGTGCAGAGAAACCATCTGTTTGAACTAAGCGACCCGCACCGTTACAGGAGAATACAAAGGGCGCCCCGATGTTCGACCGTGTGATGGAACGTGTCTCAAAAACCTCTGACTGACTCGAGTTTGTTGAATCGGCGCCAACACAAACACCGGAGATCAAACCAGCGCCAAGATCAAGGTCAGTGTGAGAGATTCTGTGCTCATCTGTGGACTAAAAAGGACTGCTATAAAAAGACAAACAAAAGAGAGGAAGGACTATTTCTGTGGCTGTGGACAGTTCTGGGACACATTGATTTGCTCTCAGCGAGTGTCTGAAAAAGTTGATATATCCTGATGTATTACCTCTGTCCTATTGCTTTAACGTCAATATAATACAAGGTTGTACTTGTATCAAATATTCTTTCCTGAGTAATTTCAACAACAGACAATATCCATGAATTAAAATCGATGTATTGCCCTCCAAATTGGACATTGAAAATTATATTTGCTTCAACGTTTTATAATAGAAGTGACGTGGAGTTGATAATCTGTTCACACACACACAATAATAAATGCCACCACCTCCACCTTTAAGATAAAAAAGTACCCCCAAAATAGCCTTTTAAACTGCAACAGAAATCCTAAACTGTAAATGTAAATTAATTTAGACTCCACTTTCTGTCTCTGATGCCGGTCCAAACACAACTGCATCTACCACAATGGGGCAAACAACAAACAGCATCATATATTTGCTTGTAAATCTAAAAAAAAACTGTATTTTCTTGGCAAAAAAATAAAATAAAATCACCTTTAAATGATCTCCATAAATGACATTATGAAACACAATGCAACACATTACTATGTAGCACAGCGGACTTATTCTTTCCCTGCTCAAGATTACATAAGATTACATTCAAAAGTAGAGTATAGCTTCTCTTTCAGCTCATGCACATTTGGATATTGTCGGGTTAAAGCTGGAGACAGGCTGGCACAGGGCAGTGGGAGAGTAGTGTGTGTGTGTGTGTGTGTGTGTGTGCGTGCAGTACGAGTAATGGCTGACAGTCGGCTGTGCTTAAGGTCCTGGAGGTCATGGGCAGAGCGGACCCCGGCTCTGTATGTGGTGACCATGTGGCAGAGACGTGGGAGCATACAATGTACATCCACATACTCGGGACAAACGCATGTCTCTGAGGCTATAGAAAGTGTGCTTTGTGACTGGAAAAAGGAGAGTGCACTGGTGGGGCCGGGCGGTGGACGCGAGGGGCGCCTCTGTGCCAGGTTACGTGTAAAACCGACCCCAGAGCGCGCTCCAGAAAGGCTCAGAAAGACATCACAGATACAAGACACGTTTGAAAGAAAGAAAGAAAGCGTCACTACGTGTGCTACGACAGCGGGAGAAGAGTGGACCACTGAAACGCAAAACAAAGCTGACATTTTTATATCAGAATCAGTAGAAAACGAGCATAAATTGAGGTTAAATTAAAATGTCGTCAAAGAATGTGTTGTTTTTGTCTCTAGTAACATCATCATCAAAATGTCTAACGATGGGACATGTTGTCGTGTTCTATATTTGTGATGAATCAATCGCTCATGTAGTAAAATGAACAGAAACATGTACACGTGGCAACACTGATTAACAGCTTTTTTGCATACATCTGGCCTTGTAAAAAGGACAATATTGTGAGAGTGGAGCTTTTCTGAGCCAGTCCTGGTCCACTGTTCTCCCCCGTGTGCGCCAAACACCTACAACCGCAGAGGTGGAGCGGGATCACAACGAAAATATTGCATCTCCTATGACTAGCTTCGATTGCTCAGTGTATATAAAATTGGAAGAAAGCTATAATTGTGATATTACAGATACATTTCACTTTATAATCCTAAAATAATTTATAACAACAATAATAAGATTTGATAGCGTATTTACATAAATACATCGTATAGTAATATTATTGTCAACACGGCATTATAGAAACGTACACCATACATATATGTGTTCATAGTCTGTACTGTATATAGCCACACGTACCACACATACAATGAGTATACAATCAAATGAGATATTGCGATGCTGTGTTGGGTAAGATCCGTTAGACATTCACCTCTCCTCAGTAAGAAGTTCCATGTATTGCTATTAGAAAGACAGAAATCAAGTCTATTAAGGGTTTGCAGCAACATTGTACTCCCCATTCTCCCAAGTATTGCTTCTGGTGACGTCCGGCCCTCTGAAGTGATCCATCTGCTCCAGGGAAAAACTCAAAACTCAAAAGCATCACGGTCAGTGGGTCCGGTTGCTGCGGTTACCGGGCCACGAGCGCGTCCAGCCGGGTCACGTCAAGTCTCGGACGGTCGAGTTCAGCCGGAGAGACAGAAGGCGGCCGGCGGGTTTGACCGGAGGCGGGCGACGCGGGCAGAGGCGAGTCCGCTTCGTCCCGCCGCCGAGTCTAGAAGTCGGAGAAGAGATCCTGTGGGCCCAGGTGGATGATGAAGGGGGCGAGGGTCCGCGGCTGGTAGAAGGGATTGTCGATGAAGAGGCCGCCTGCAATGACACAGCACATGTTACACGGGCGGATGTGCACACCAGACAGAAGAGGGAGAGTGTCAAGTGGATTCGTCAAAGCAGCTTTGCCTTTTCTGTAGTTGAGGAAAACATCTTTTCTTATGTCGTCAAAACACCAGTGGTAAAAATACATTGACAGTTTTTTGACTCGATATTAACTTTCATGATGCAAGGCAGAAGCAATCGGGTAAAGGCAACAGGAATTATTACATTTGAAACGAGTTCGAACAACGGTGGAAGGAATACTTTACTTAAATAACATTGTTAGGTGCTTTTTCTCTCATTTCTTTGTGATTTTAATGATTTTTTTCCCTGTTGTTTATGAAATGTGCTCCACAAAAAAACTTGCCTTGCCTGTTTGACTTTTGCTTCACTACATTTGACAGCATTTTAGAACTGGTTTAAAAAGTATAAGACGTAGTACTTCTGCTTTGTGGTTTTGAGTTCAAGCCCCAGCTTTCAGCAAACAAAATATATATAAAAAACATCACAGGACAAAAGTAGGAAAATGATTGAAACGGCTCCTGTCGACCAAAGATCTGCACAATTCTTCATCAAAATCACCACATTTAACGCTTTAACAGTTCTCAAAATCAGTGTGAAATACTTACTTTTAACTTTTACATTTTTAAACGTTTTTGATGTTTGTATGTGCTACTTTCACTTAAAATCTCGTATCTGTACATCTGAGTCATCCACCACTGAGGTTAAGGCTTTGAGAAAGTCGTCCTCTGCATTTGCCCGTCCTTAAATCCCGCTGAAGCCACTCGTCAGGAGCAGCGCCACCTACAGGGCGTGTTGTGCTGATGGAGGGAACGGCAGTGTCCAGCGGAAACACACCAAGACACAGGAAGAACATGCAAACTCCATGAGTCACCGGGGACTCCTTTCTTCAGTCACAACCGTAAGTTCATTTTCAACTGTTTGCTGATAGTTTATTTACCGTTTGTAGTTTGAAACCCACATTGTAAAACATGTGCAAAAGCTCAAAGTGCACAGTAAAACCTTATACATTATAAAACACTGAAAGTACCAACACACATTTAGACACTTTGAAGTCAGAGAAAGTTCTAAAAAGAATAGAAAAGTGGTAGATCAAAGTTCAAAGTGCCTTGTTCAAGCTTGTGGGAAGAAGCTTAGTCGATTAGTCAGCTGGTATTCACCATAACGTTACAACATTTCCCCCTATGTATTAGATATAAATGAACTTTAAGCCAAGAGTGATGAAAGTCCAACATTTGTGTGGAAACGGACCAAAAGTAGTTTGTTGTTCTCGATTCTGCACATGCTCGAAAAACAAAAGCAATATTTCAGGATCAATATAAATCTTGGGTAAAGGCCAGACATTTTTTTGGTGGAGATGTTGAGCCTCATTTTCTATCGATTAAAAACTTTCCACGCACCACGCCCAGGATAAGTCTGTTAATAAGAGACGTGCTGCCAAACCAGTCGCTTTTTACCGGCAGCAAAAGGTGAGACAGATTCCTATAGAGACCAAGGGAATTCAATTATATTTAGTTTTCAAAAGGCCTCAAAGGCGCACATAAAATAAGAAATCCTCTTGAGCTGCTGGGAAATGCATCTTTAGGTCCTGAAGAAGCTGCGAGAATAGTGCTTAAAACATTTGAGTAATGCAGTGATGGCAGGTCCATGTGTGAGCAATCGTCTGCGACAAATGGAAATGAGCAATAGCGTAAAGATAAACGATGAAGAGGCTGTGGATCCATGCTCTTTTCCATGACAATTATAAATGGATTATTATTAACAGAAATTGTGCTGTTGACAAAAATCATATTAAATGGAGCAAACAAACCATTGGACCAATAATATGGTGCATTCCAGGCAACTGTGATTTGAACAATTCCCCCGGAAAGCCGCTGGAACTGGTAAATCGTCGTGGAGAAGTGGGAGACGGTTGAGGGACGCCCACTTCACATACGAGATCATGCTTTTTGTGTTGTCCTCGTCTTTTAGCATCTCGTTTTTTTAGTCGAATAACATGCTGTTCACATTACTTCATATCAGGTGTTTCCGTGTCAGGAATTGAGTTAGCGCTCCATCTACTTGCAGCAGAGTGAATTACACAGGGGAGATAAACCTAGCTTGTCCCTGACATTTTGAGTAGGTCCAGCTCCACTGTGGAACTCCTCCAGGTTTATACTTTTTCCCAAGCAGGTTTTGTAGTTTTTCCTCGCCGAGAAAGAGGGTCTAAAGACAGGGGACGCCGGGACATTTGTCTACATTGTTTCATCCGTTTTTCACTCTCGCCCTCCAAGACAACTACTGCTGGGATTTTCGGCGTTACAAAACTAAATTGAATTGAATTGTAAGGCAGGTACATAGTTGTAATTGACATGATTTGACAGGAGAAATGCCCCTAATGAGTCTGGCAAAGATTAGTGGACGTGAAAACAAGATCGCTCATTTTGAAACGGAGCGGGTTTTTTTTTTTTTTCTCAGCGGGAGAGGACTTACTAAACAGTATTCATCAAACAAGCGTGCATGAAGTTAAATATATGTTTTTAATGAGGACTCAGGTCAGTTAGGCATAATGTGTGTCCTTTAAATTCACCAGTCCTCATGCGTGAGAAATGCCTAAGCTTTAGCATTAGCCACGTGCTTTAAAACTCGTAACCTTCACGTGGTAAATAACAAACCTCCCAGTTGCCTTGGACCTCATATTTGGTTACCATGGAGACGTCATCAGAAGTGAAGGATGAAGTGATGACGGACCACTCTGTCACGGTGGGCTCTGACCTTTCATACGTGTGCTCCCCACGCTGCTCGTCATTAATATGCAAACTTCACAAAGGGCAAAGCAGTTTTCAGTTCATATAAAACAATCGTATTTTAATATGTATATTTCTATCTAAGCTCAAGCTTGGCGAGGTAATGATCGTGCCGCTGATGCAGAAAAGTACACACACACACTCTTTTTGTCTGTGCATGTACAAAGCCCAGGGTCACAGGGACAAACCATTTAACGAACGATTTCAACTCAATGCAAGCTTTGTATGCCCACCCAGGTTTAGAAGCATAACTGCTTATTAATGGTGGCAAAGCATTGATGAAAACTATGAATAAATGTGGGCTTTTTCTTTCCAAGGTCACCCAAGCATTGATCGGGAATAGGTTTTTCATCATGACTTCACGATACAAATCTAATGAGTTAATCTAAGAAAGAGTTGGACATGAGTCGACTCTGTAATAACTACAACATCTCAACCTGGTTTCCGATACTAAGGAAGAGACTCGATACTCTATTTCGATACCACTTTTTCCTTTTAGACACAAAATAAGAGTTCTTTCTTTATGTCACCGTGTCTTCTGTCTTACACTAGACCTGATAAAGCTGCAGAACATTCTAAAACTGTTCAGGAGTGATTTGTTGTAATATTGATTCCTTCTCAAATGAGTGTCTTGTTCCGATATCTGATTTTCAATACTTTTAACAACTTCTCTACAAACTGCTTATTGGTGGCCGAGATGATGCCTGCTTAGAGCTTTGACTATAAATTACTGTCTACACAACACCATTTGACAACCTTAAGTAACATCTTTGTCTTGACTATGTTGAGGCTCATTTTAACAACAGATAATGCCACATACACGTGCTGCTAATATACCTGGAGGTCAAGAATCAGGGTTGCCATGTCTGCTTCTTTATAGCAACTTTGGTCTTCTTTTTTTGAAAATCACATGGACTTTTCGCAGGTTGTGTCTTTTTGGGCTTGCTCCTGAGTTTCACGTCACATTAGTCTTTTTCCTGTTCTGTTTCACGTTAATAGACCCAGTAATGACCATTCAGTCTATGGTAATGACTGAAATACAAATACAAATACAAATTTACAAACATTTAAAGCAGTATTTGAAGTTAAATACGCCATTATTAGTTTAAATCCTTGTTAAAAACTGACCTTTTCTCTCTGTCCGTTTAAACACAAACTGAGCCGAGTCATTATTTTTATTAACTTCATGTGTATTTTAATTGTTTGTATCTATGTATTATTGCACTTTGGCCTTTCAAAGTTGTAAGCGTGCTTTAGAAATAAACTTTGATATTGATATTAAAGATACAGCATGCGCAGCTTATTTTTCAAACGCTCGGTCGCTTGTTGCGCTGAAAATCTGACCTTTTCGAGAACCCATCTGCATTTCAACAGTATTATCTGTGACTAATCAAACTGCTTTACAAGTGTCTCTGAGCTGACAGCCTCGTGTGAGATAAAACAGGCAGTAATCAGCTTGTAAAAGACATAGACTTTATTCAAACAGTCTCATTTCCATACATCCTCCACGCAGCACACAGTCGATATTTTACAGAGACGTGTGTGTGTGTAGATATGACAAAGGCGATAATCCTCTTCAAAGCAAAGAATAAACACAATAACCAAAAAAAAATGCTTATATATATATATATATATAAGTTAGACTCAAAAGAATGAGGTAACATTTCACAGTACAAAGCCTTCAAGTTTCATCTTTTAAGAACTTCCACCTGCAGTATTTCAATGTAATAAAAACAGTTAGAAAAAACAAAATAAACCAAAAAAGCTTTATAAATCTTTAAAGCTCGCGTCCCAAATCCTCTCCCACGTTATTGTAGAAAAACCCGGCTGCGATTCCCTTTTGCAAAGTAGCTATAGGTGCTTTTTGTCGCCCCTGCGCTAAAAGAAGTGGTAGTGTGGGACGGGGAAGGCAGGCAACAGAAGCATTCTCTTGGGCAAACCTGGAGGGAGACAACGAGAAGAGCACGCGGCATGAGTCCAGGGCAACAAACTGTACGTCCAGATGAGACTTCCTCAACTCTACAGGAGCCAAGATGATTTGGTTAATAATCATTCAAGTCACAATATAATCTTAATGCCGCGGTTATTTTATGACTTGGTTTACGGATCCACCGCACTTAGATTATTGATTTATACAATATAAATACAATTAATTATAATAATTTTTTTATAAATTACCGCCGACAGCGCAAAATAGCATTAAATAAAATATAAAAAGCGGTATTTAGTCAGAAGATAAGAGCGCATGAAGGGTGATGGAGCAGCTCCATTCTTGTTTTTATCTGACTGTTTTGTCACAGTAATTTCAATTTTGTCATTCACAAAGTTACATTTCATAAAGCTGGTCACACATTTGAGGAATAGTACTGTTTTAGACACTGGCAATTAAAGAAAATGAAAGATTTCACTGCTGTTTAGTCATGGTCTCGGTAATTGTGAACTACCGCTGGGCAATCAATCAAATTTGAATCGAGATCGAGATTCAGTCATGTCCAATCGTCAATTATGTTTGTTTGTTTTATCTAGAGGTCCAGAGCCAATCCTCAGCTAAATCATTTTGATTTGAGCACGGTTTTGACTTTTAGGAAGAAATTGGGCTATTTTTTCTGTTAAATGGTTCATGAAATCAATACAAAAAAAAAATTCTGATTTTGAAACGACAAAACGTAATCGAATTGAGATCTATCAATATGAAAAAATAATAAAAAATAGTGCTATCGTGAATAATCGTTAAATCGGGTCATTTTAGATTTAGAACATTTAGATTTATATTGTGACATTCCTTCACCACAGTACTTCAGAGTATGCCACAGGTCAGTGCCATCACAGACGGGGCTCCCACAGGGGTGAAGGGGCAGGGGTGAAGGGGCAGGGGTGAGACAGGGGTGAGACAGGGGTGCGACAGGGGTGCGACAGGGGTGCGACAGGGGTGCGACAGGGGTGCGACAGGGGTGAGACAGGGGTGAGACAGGGGTGAGAGAGTGTCAGATTAGCAGCAGCAGTGGGTGTGAACAAGGTGGCAGCCCTCACCAGCCCAGCACCGCAGAGAGGCAACAAGGAAGACAAGCATTTAGACTATTCCCACCAGCCGGCTCTGATTCTGCTCGTTTGAAGGGACGGGACAAAGCTCTCGTGAGGTGAAATTGCGCACACGTGTAGACGATTATCTTCCCCAAGTGTTTGAAAAAAGAAAAAGGGTTACACACTCTTGAGAAGCTGTGTTTCCAAAAAGCAGCGCGACAATGACAGCAACGATTTGAAATAAATACAAAACTGAGAGGCCAAAATTGTCTACCAATCTGCACAATTATCACAAATGGCTTGTCCCGTGGTAATTGTGTGTCTCGTCCCATCGCTGCCAGTTTAGTTTGATGAGTATGTATTACTATCATCCAGGATTAGAGTTGCACAATAAACAACACAAAACCGTTGGTACCAGAATGCAGTGCACCTTTAATTTAAACGACTTTAAAAATGCTTTAACAAATGCAATTGAAAGTGTAATGAGTATGTTTCCTTAATAGTACGTCATAATAATAAAAACTAAGTAGCAAAATTGTTGTATTGTCTCTTGTTTTTCACTTGCGATGGGCCATAGCAGGACAAATAAGCAGCAGATGAGAGTTACTATGTAGTTTAAATGTTTTATTTAGGCAAAAAAGTGTATTATAGAGCAAATGTATACCAGTACATGCAATTTATAGCACAGGTTTTACTGCTTTATAATGTGTATGAAGACTAGAACTTGGCTATTCCCTAAAATGTAAAACTACACTATTCCTGCACTTTCAGCTCAGGCGCTCTGGTCATTGCTCTCAGCAGAGGCATCATATTATTATTATTATTTTTTTTTTAAACTATAGGGCAAAAGGATATTTCAAACAGTCTCTCCCAGCCACAAAGCTGGAGGCAGCACAGAATAAAAAGTCATAAAAGCAAGGTCAAAGTTTCTGCAAAGGTGAAACTTCCCTCTCAAATAAACCTACTCAGAGTTGTTTTATTTATTTATTATTTTCTAATGCCCAAACTATCAAAGCACTGTACTTTCTGCCCACTCATGGGTTTAACAAATATTCTAAACTTTATATACAATTCATCCAAAACACTATTATATTCTAGTCAAATACAGTAACTATTTCACTTGGCGCCCTTCACATTGGCCTAAACAAGTACACTGTGATCAAACAGCAGTGGAAAGTGTGAAAGAAGAACAAGCATGTTAAATTAGAGTTGTATATAGCAATATATCGAATTGTAGGTAATATTGTAGGTAATATGTTGTTTTGAAAATATGCAAATAAATGTCATATTGAGTAGATCAATTACAGGAAATGCTACGAAAAGAGCTGTTTAAAAATGTAAATTCAAAAAAGTGATGCAGTAAAACTTTCAAATAAGGGTATAAGGTTTGATTTCTAAATAGTTGTGACTCATTTACAGACATTTCACATTCGTCTGATGAAAAAATGTCAACTTTAAGACACGTTTTAACACATTTCCGTTGGATTGACGTAATGTTGTCTGATTATCGTTATCGGGATTCATTTTTGTCATTATCGACCACCCCTACTCTAAACTTAACCCGTTTACGACTGTCCAATGTTCATTTTTGAAAACATGTGCTCCTAATATCCACGATTCTCAGGGGGGCAGTAAAAATGTACCTCAGGCTACCTTCTACCAGCACATAAGAGTCATTCAGTGTGTGTCAATGTGGCTCGTGTGCAGTGTCCACAAGGCCGGGTCTGTTGAGGTGTCTGCGGGGGGACATAAAGACGCGTGGAGTTGGCTTTGGACCAATGCTCGAGCTGTATTTCTACCTATAGTCTGACAAATCGCTATAGGGTCTTTACTGCAGCGTGCCTGGTGCTCTAGGAAAGGCTTTTTGGAACGAGAACAAAACGGGAGCGCTGCAAATCTGCCACGCTGCTGCGTCTTCCACGAGAGCGGAGCGAGGAAGTGACAGTCGAGTAATCCCAGTAGACAAACAGTTACAACTCCAGAACACAGATTTGTTTCGCCAAAGAGCATGAGGTCTTACAGCTACCTAGACACGATTGGAAATGGAGCAAGACGGGCAAAGAGCTTTACTGCCAGCAGCGGTTCGATCAAAAGAGATTAAGAAAATTAAACAAAAGACAAGAGCAGATAATTAGCAAAAACACAGAAAGATTGTTTTGCACAATTGTGGGCTGCCTGATTTTCAACCCTGATTAGGAGGAGAAGCGAAATTGAATTTACTATTGAAAGGCAAACAACACCGAAGATGGAAGCAAGAGTGAATGGTGAGAACTGACAGAGGATTAACATGTGTCATATTAGTGAATGTAGTCGTCATTATGGTCAAAGCAGCTTTGGGAAAGGCAAAGAGGTGTTAGCTGTGATCAGTGGTACTCACCGTAAGCAGGAGCAGCAGCTGCAGCAGCAGGACTGTAGCCGTACGGAGTCCCGAAACCTGTGGGTCAGAGGTCACACACTTCAGGTCATGGATGTTCGGTTTCCATGCTATTTGTGGGCATTTCTAACCCTGACTTACATTCATTTCTTACCGACTAACCCTCTTTATCACAGCTACAACTTGCCTAAACCAGATCCTTGACTTATTTTAACCCATATCATGTTGTTGATCTGATAAAGGATTTACGTCGAGGGGAGATGAGGACTTGAATACAAATGTTACACAAAGTGAACACATTCCAAAGCATGTGTACATATAAAATGTAAAGAGTATACACAGTGTAGGCGTTGTACCTGGTGTGACATAGCCTGGTGCTGCAGCGCTCACAAAGGCTCCTCTGGCCAGTGCAGCTCTGCCTCGTCCTCTGGCGACCTGCGCTGCCACCGCTGAGGCTGCGGCTGCTGCTGCCAACGCACTCTTAGTCTGGGAATAAACACCCTGATGAATGCACAGAATATTAATCATTACACAGGCGACACAAACTTAAAATATATTACATTGCATTAAACAAGAGACGTAGAACAGTTGGAAACCGTTGTTCTAAAGTAATAATAATGATATTTAGATTGTTGACACAGAAAAAGACACTTGTGTGACGAAGTGCATTGATTACTGATGTGTCAAACAATCGTCTGCACAGTCTCAAAATCCAATATTTCATGCCTACATTGCATCCATCAATAGGCTTGAATGAAAATAAAGATTTGTAGGGTGCAGAGGTGGGTTCTCTAACCTGAGGAAGGATTTTCTTCTTCTTGTTTGCTGCTGCGTTGGGCCCAGAGAACAGTTTATCCAGAGCTGCTAGAGCAGCGCTGGCCTTTGCTACCTTTTTGTTGGGGCCAGCCCCACGGAACTTCTGTCCATCTACCTCCACCTGGGTTAAACACAACAGAGAAAATGTAAGTCTGCATGTATTCTTCTCATTTCTCCATGCTTTTCAGTACAGTTGATCGTCTTATTGTTTACATTATGACATTATGACAAGCGATAATAAAGTGGCTTAAAGCTGCTGTATTTAGGGCATCAGCCGGAGTGTGTGAACAGGACAGCTTGTTTAGTGCAGCCCTGCTGTCAGGCAGCGCTGCTAATCAGTCAGCAGAGTGATGGAGCATGCAGCCATGTCTGAAAACACCCACAGAGAGCCGGAAACAGCTCCACGATTCCAGAAATCAGCTGCTTCTAAAAGTGTTCACCTCAGTAGTTTCTTTGTACATGTTTTAGACCTGAAAGGATTAGCAGCAGCTCAGTCTAAACCAGTACTGAATATTTGTACAGCTCTCACCTCCATCACAAATCGTTTGTCATGGCTGCCTCCACTCTCTGAGATCAGCTCGTATTTGAGACCTCTCCTCTTTTCATTCAGCTCCATGACCGGATTCTTCCCACTTGCCGTCAGTATGGGACCCTGAGTTCTCACCTGGGGTGTAGAGAGAAACAAACACATTAATTCACATGATCATTAGTGTCCCCCTGTCGGAAATACACTGAATACATCACTGTACAGTTCTCCTTGCGTACCTCTAGTGTGTTTGAACTGTCTGAGGAGTGTGTGGGGTTATTGCTTGAATGTGTGGATGTCTCGCTCTTCCCCTCTCCGTCTGATTTCTCATCTGAACTCATGGGGTCCAGGTCTGAGTCAAACCCGGTGGGATATCCCATTGCTTGAAGAACCTGACAAACATCATAAAGGAAAACTTTAGAAAAGTGCAGATATTGTATGTGCATGAGGTTATTGACCTAATTAAGTGAACAGAATTCCTTTTTCAGGCTGAGGGCTGAGCGATAGCCTAGACCAAATAAAAATGAACCGTGGAAGAGGGACTGGACTGTTCAAAAGGTGAGGAAAAGGGGAGAAAGAGAAGCTTATGAGAAAGAGCCTTATATGGGAATGCAGCGGACGGTGGATTATCCCGGCTCTGTGCTCCGGAGAGCCTCTTTGTTCACCACCACTTTGGGATTACAAGGATTTGACCAGCTCCAAACCTGCACCACATACACACCAAAATAATACCAAAATACAACAAGCAAGGGCTCACAAAGTACATATTGGATTGAAGACTAATCCAAAAGGAAGCCAAAACCCAATTGATTCCGAGATTGTTACATTTACTACAACTGCAACCGATATTATCAAAATCAACAGTAGGTGGGTTTCTCAGTAAGCGTACATTTAGATTAACATTCAAAGTAGAAAATGTTGTCCAGATGACATTTTCAACGATGGATGGACGAATGAGGGATTATACCAACTCATTATTAAACCATTATCAAACCAAAATCATATTAAATAACCCTAACCCAAGATATCAGATATTGATTTATATTGCTCTCACATGTATTACTTAAAGCAGCGTTTCCAATAGGTTTGTACAAAAGCCATGATTGAAGAAGTGATTCATATCGGATTCAACATTTTTGGAGTACAAATGTAATTCGTTCCTCTGCTAAAATAAAAAAAAAACACTGACTGTAGATTAAATATAGATACTCCTACATGTGTAAACCAATGACACAAGCATTTAAGTAATGTTTGTATTCAGACTACTAAAAATATACTATGGGGGTGCACAATTGTCTCCTCTATTAAAGGTAAACACTGCTTTAAAATAGATTTGTGAAGATGTTAAAGTAAGATGCTACAGTATAATATTCTGCTCCGCAACAATTGCTAAATGTCTACAGATTATGAATGAACAAGTAAAACAAAGTGTTTGGCCGCTCTTACTTTGACGGCGACGTGGAGCTTGGCGGTCTTCTTGGACGAGCCCGAGGCCTCATAGACGGTTCCGTCCAGGTCCACAGACATGGTGAAGACCGGAGCGTGAACCGGACCCGACTGGGACAGCAGGCGGTACTGCAGCCCCGGCCGGATCTGGTTCAAGCGCATCAGGGCATTCATTGGCTGGTTGGAGTCTATGGCTTTGCTGTCCAGGACTGATAGAGAAAAATGAGAGGTGTGTGGTTATGCAATTATCCTGCTGAAAAGGAACAAATTGAACCAATTTGGGGACACTGCTGGTTATAAATCACATTTCAAGCCGAAATTTTGTGATTTTTTTCTTCTCTCTGGTCCACTTTGCTCTATTTTACGAATATCTAAAAATGCTTCTCTGCGTCCATTAGCAGAGGCTCAACTTAGTCTGTTTGAAGAAAGAGATGGCGAAGGTTGGGTGGCCTACTAAAACGTTTTCAATCAATACTATTGATCTTCCTCCAAAGAATGAGGGAAGGTAAGAGAGAGGCAAACAAGAAGAAACAAAGGGCCTGAGTGGGGCTAGTTTGTGGACAGAGGCCGATCATTTGCTCCAGTGCAGTTTCTACCTTTCCGCAGGTTTCTCTTCATCTTCTTGATGAGGTCCTTGTCATCCATCATGTTGTCCTCAAAGGGCCTCTTCAGACCTAAACCTGCACAGACACAAGTGACAGAGAAAGTAGCTAATCAATGGCTTCAGGAGGTGTGCATCTGCAAAGCTGCTCGAGCGTGACAGAACAATGTTGTACTAAACACACACGAGGCATGAAGATGGATAACGTACAGGAGATAAACAGTAGACACACAACTCGACGCTGAACAAGGGCAAGACATACAAGACACAAATCCTAATCAGACAATCCCCTGGCTAATTTCCATGCCAAGAACTAAAGATAAATAATTTTCAGGAAAAATACAATCTGATCATATTTGTGAATAATGTAGTAATATTCCTGTCATGGCTGTTTAAATTGCTCTGATGAGGGGCAGTGGCACAGTGGTTAGAGCACTGAATGGACCAGCCAGGATTTGAATGATTGTTTTCTGCTCATGCCAGTGCCATACTGCCGTTGTGTCCTTGGGCGAGACACTTTACACATCTTTCCAAGTATGTGTGGTGTGTGAGAGATGGTGATGCTGGCAGCCTCACTTCTGTCTGTTTACCCAATGAAATCTAATGTCTTTGAGTATCCAAAAAAAGAGCTGTGTAAATGCTTTCTTATGATTACATTTACAATTGTTAAACTCATTTACAATTGCTAAACTCACCCAAAATGACAAAAACCAAATCACTTAAACAGTATTTAAGAATCTTTTGTTATGTGCATGGCATGTTCTGTTTATTTTGTTGGTGTAGGACATCGCTCTTTTTGAAAAACATCCGAGCAGATACCGTTTGTTCTTTAGAGGTCTTTTTTTTTCTTTTTCCTTTTTACAATGTTGCTTATCGTTTGTTTCTTTGGAGAGCACTTTGAAGGCTTGTGAATACTCGAATACTTTTGTTAAGTAGCAAAACAAATTAATCTTTTGCAAATACATTTAGATATTCTAAAAAAGATTTGTGACAGATCTGACTTCCTATCTGAAAAAGCACACATAATAAATCATGAAAGGTCATGTGATTTGTACATCTGTTTCATGTACAGAGTGCATTGGCAGCTTTGACTTTTATATTACACAACGTGAGCCAGAAAACTCCACATGCTGAGGTTGTTGTGATAAGGAGACAGAGAGACAGTTTGAAAACCACTGCGAATAAACAAAGAAGCGGAAACAGAAGACAGCGGCGCTGACAAACAAGTGGGAGTTTTGGACAGACACCTGACAGTTACACACCTTCTTTATCCGACCAGGGGAACTTCTGTAAGGGCTTGTTGTTTGGGAGAGGCTCCATTTCCAGAACTTTGTAGATTTGCCCGAAGGCCATGAGCCTGAGAGCATGCTGAAATGTAAAAAACAAATAATTAAGATGAAATTAACATGACTAAGCAACTTTAACAATCTACAAATTGTTCATGTTATTGTTAAAGGCCAAGCTCTTAAATTGAAAACAAAATATGCTTAAATAAAATAAAATGCTTTAATTTGTCCTAATGGCATTAGCAGAAAAATTGAATAATTTTGTTTATTTACAAAGCCTGATCTCAACAAACATGGAGGGATAAGCGGTGTGCTAATATAAATCCATTAGGGAGGAGTGTCTCAGATATTCATGAGTCGCGCTGTAGCTCATTGACAGAACAGCTCTGCTCTTCTATCTGCTCTTGTATCTGCTCCAATACAATTATCCCCATTGACATTCCAGCCTCGTCCAGCCTTCCTTCAAAGGAAATGGACGGCAGGATCCACTAAGCCATGCGGCTCAGAGGCTGCCCTGTTCACTCGACTGTGCATGCGTGTGCGTGTTTGTGTGTGTGTGTGTGTGCGTGTGTGTGTGTGTGAGATATGACAACACACACTCTTCAACACTGTCCTCTGGGTGTCAGAAATGGATTTATGACTTGCATTGGCAATAGTTTCTCACACTAATCATTACAATGCAGAGCGGCAGCGCGGTTGAGACGCTCCCTTAGATGTGTGAGTGCGCGGAGCGGTGATGGGGCGATCTGTCAAGTAATAGGTGCGCTGCTTGCTGATTCGCGCACGCTGACAGCCGAGGGTGCGTGAAGCGGGCGATAACAGTGTACTTAAGAGTGCGGCGCGTACCTGTGCGCTGTAGGTGATGGCCTCGGCCTGCTGGTCGCTCATGTGGGCCAGAGTGTTTGTGGGCTCCTTCTCACAGGGGTCGTGTAAACCGGGACCACCTACAAGAGTGCCAGAGGAGTAGAGACAACTTCAGATCAAACAGGGTCCACATTCGGCAAAGTATCTAATTATGCATTGTTTCTTTTGTTGTTTCTGATTAGAGGCTGCGGTTGGAGCCAACGCCTGCATCACTGGCCCACACTAGACTGTAGTAGACCCGAAGCATGACAAATCAACGGTTTTATTTTTTCATTTCAGATTTCCTTTCAGAAAAAAGCCCTCATCAAATGATTTCTTTCTTTCTTCGGACCATTGTATCCAACGCAATCCACTTTATTGCTATAGTATGATTTACAAACTAAATACGTTGTTTTATGTGCAGCAAATAGTGAAATAAAATCAACTGGTTAACATAGAAATTAAACCACAACCTAGAATAAAATAAATAAATAAAATAAAACTATAAATAGACAAATGTAAATAAATAGCAGAGATAAAATCAGTAAAAGACAACAGAGGGTAGTATTACAGTACTGCGGGTTAATCCTAACCCTTCAGCACCATTTTGGAGTGTGCTATGGCTTCATTTGATATTGACAATTCAAGTCATGTTTCCGTAAAAAGTAAAGCCAGTTGTGCATCATATTGATAAGTAAGTAAAACATCAGAAATCATACAGACATCAGAAGTCAACACAGACAAACTGAACCGTTCAGTGCAACCGGAAATATTACTAAAGATTCGTTTTCCAACACCAACTAGTGACAGTTGTTTAATCATTCCCATAGTCACTCCCATAATAGTTTATAATAGTTTCTTAACACGTGAATGCTTTTGGAAACAGTCCGGTACTATTTTTGTTTAATCTAGTGAGTATACTTGCATCTAAGAAATGCAAAGAGTTCCCAACAGTTGTAGTGGTAATTGAAACTTATTCTTGCACAAACTCTCTAGGACTCGGTTTGTTGCTGTTAATGTGTACCATGATAAACTGTATTTAATGATGCACAACAGCCATAATTAAAGCACTTTGAAAAAGGCAGCCATAACCTGCTTTAAAAAGTCATGGCTTATTGGTAATTTCTCTATCTATTTAGAGGAAAACATAAACGTGGAAATATCCCGAGTGCGGTCTAAATGAGAATGCTCCGTTGTCCAATTATTGCTTGTTTACACTCTCCCATGTCGGTGCGTGTGCCAGGAATGCAAATGCTTCCCAATATGCTTCTCCGCCACTTTCTTAACCATCTCCAGCTGTACATTATGCAGCGTCCTGGATCATAGACTCTTACCTGGCAGCAGGATGCCCGAGGCCAGGCACTCCATGACTCGACGCAGTGCTTCTCCGGCCCCCAGAGGACGATTACAGGTCGCTATGGCCTTCTCACAAATAAGCTCCAGGGGCTGTAGACGCAAACACACCACGTTTACCAAGGGGAAAAACACTACCATAACATACAGTCTATTGTTTCAATACTTTTTTCGCTTTTGGGGTTTTCACTGCAAAAATGCCTCCCAGGGCACTGCGATCAGGAGTAACTTCAAAATCTTGATGTTTAGGTGGGTCATATTTGTATTGATGTTTTCATTTCCAGTTTAAAAAAAAAAAAAGCATGTATACTGTAGACTATATATTCAATTATAGTTTATTTACTATGTCCAGGAATAAATGTAATGCAAGAGTAGAAGTGGGCAGTATATCGAGACGTAGGTAATATTGTGAATGTTGTTTTGAAGATATGACATTGAGTCTATCGTTTGGAGTAAAAAATGCTACAAAAAGAGCTGTGAAAGGGTAAAAGCTGATATTTCTACCCAGGATGTATTTGTCTGTAAAATTAAACCTCAACTATTTCTGTTGGACTGACATAACTATTGTTATCGGGATATTCCTTAAGAACTAAACACATTGTACAGGAAAAATGGGGGCCGTCAATTGGACAGACTCTCTTGCAGGTTAATTACATAGAACTTACCCATCCCTTGAGAGGTTCCCAAGCAGGATGTCTATTGCACATGTCCCTAAGTATCCTGAGAACTATAACGCAGGACTTGAGCCCGTTCACTCGAGCCTGAGGGAGGGGGAAGATAAAGACATGATTAAACCCCACGCGAGACGGTACAATTCAGCAGAGTGAAAAGAGAAACAGCATTTGTGCAAGGACATACAGATAACAGCCTGCTTTACACCACAAAGCCACAGTTGTAATGAAGTGATTTGAGCTGGCTGCCACTTCCCTCAGAAAAAAACTGGAGAAAAGATTTGATTCCCTCGTCTTATTTTTCTCTTGACTAAAAAGGCTTCGTTTGAGAGCTACAGTATGTGTGCATATGTTTTTGTAAGTAAGGTAAGTGCACTGTGGACAGATGGGAAAAGGGGATGGTTGGAGGGAATAGGGGAAGCAATGACATACTGTACAGAGCAGGCAGGTTCACATAATAGGCAAAAGGAAAAATGAATATCAATCAATGCTTTTGTAGCCTTACGATAAGATTAATAACCGTAAATCTAACAATATTTGATCTGGTGCAAGTATAGTTCGTGCCATACAGATACATTAACTATTAGCGCTTTATAAAATCAACTGGCCTCGCTAAATTCGTCAGGCTACAAGAAGCGTCAGGCATTGAAGACAGGAAGTGAGTGGGTGCCGACCTGGAACCACTTGGCGTGTCGCAGCGCTGCCAGGGCCAGCAGACATCTGTGTCTATCCAGCACCTCCCCCTCCTCCTCCTCAGCCTCCACTCTGAGCGCAGCAGCCCCAAACACTGCCACAAAACAATAACAACCCAATATAGAGAAGGTGAAACGCACACGTCCGCTCAGACAGTCAGACGGTGTGTGTTTTTCAAAAATGGTGTGTGTGTATGTAGGCACGCACACATGAAGTCCGCGTGTGGATGCGCACATACACACACATGCATGGATATCTGGTACATACAAGGTGCTTTTCATGCCATAAAGTTGCCCCCATCGCCTGGTAGAAAGTGCGCACTCTCTACAATCTGTGATGAATGAATAGAAAGCTTGCCTCGCATTTTTTGTTTTTTTTGTATGTAGTGCCATTTTCAACACCGTGATCAATCTTGGGCCGGTTAAGTGCGGTACACTTTCACATCCTCCGTACAAGGTATAACAGGATGCGCTGTGCTTTGGTGCGCATTGATGTGTTGAAAATAACTGACATTACTCAGCCGGAATTTTTGCCCGGTTCTCATCCATCTAGCACACCGACAAATCAGAGAACCCGAGTGACCTGGATCACGAGGTGAGAGACAACTTTGTGGGATGCAGAGCGCCCCACAGACATACACCAAACAAATACCAAAAGAGTGCTTGATTTACAGAGGGATGCGGGTGCAGCCGAGACGTAGTCCGGCGCAGTAAATCAATCCCCTCTTTATGTATTTGAAGAGGATTTCGGTTATTTTGATCCAGTCTTCGCCAGGCAGGAGTCAAAATAGGAGTTTGCTGTTCAGAAGGATTACTTAAGGTGCACTTGATTTCGCTTGTGGAGAGATGGTGGGGAGAGAGTAGCAATTAAAAAATGAAACTGTCTGGGCAAACACAGAATCAAGCGCTCCTAAAGTAGAACTGAAAAAAGAAGGAGAAGACTACGAGAGTTTGGCCCAAGTCTGAGACAAACACAAGACAGGAGGGGTCAAGGCGGGGTTTAGTCAGAGCATCGTGTTTGGCGCAGAGCGTTCGTCCGTGTGTAAGTTTGATTCATGCCCCACAGACACAACTACCACTATGACTATGTACAATGCGCCGAATACAACAGGTAGCAAATGAATGAGTGCGGTCACATGGCGGTTCCCAAAAGAATATTCTAGAGACATTCAGCAAGCTAAAGAAAAGCCGTTTCTAAAGCTGGTGTGAGAAAAAAAAAAAAAAAAACCTTAAATGTCACGTGTGCCTATCGTGGCTCAACGGCAAGAGGACCTACACCTCGCATTATCCCTGAACTCATCTCGCTATTGCCGCAGTGCTTCGGCTGTCGTTTCTACGTGACGGTAAATCCCAAGGTCTGTGGAGGGTCCCAGCTGTGCGTTGGACCACTCTGCCGCTATAGTGGATCATTATCGGCTTCCAGGCGCCCCTCTCCTTGGCGTCGGCGGCCACTCTCTCACGCCCGCGCGGGTCTTTTATCATGATCTGCTTTGTGTTGCTGATAGCATCTTATCGCTTGAGCTCATCAGAAAAAATCCCCGCTATCAAGTCTTGCCTAATGTACTGAGTGTCTCTCCGTCTCTCTAAAGTGTCTGGTAGTGGTCTAGTCTGGTACACAGTAGATCAAGGGTTCCCAAAGTATTGGTTGAAAATCTAAAATGAGCTGGGAGGGGTCACACAATGATTTGAAGATATAATTTCATAGTACTGACAGAGAATTCAGTCAATATTTACATAGAAAACTATATATTTACAGTGAATATGGGTGAAATAACCCAAAGAACTATTATTGTTATATTATTGTTAAATTATGATTATGTTGGTCACATGGTATTTTTTGGGGAACTTAACCATTTTGATTGTGATTCAGGAATTGAAGTGTAAACATCTGAATTATCTACTGTCTTATCTACCAAACAATTCCCTCCTAAGTCTGTCTCCTAAGTCTAATTAAAGCTGTACAACGTCACTTTTCTGGTAGACACCTGCTTTGTCTCCATGGAAAGCTATTGATTTGCTCCGAATGTTCCACAGTATGCCATTAAATCTATCGTGCCTTTACTCGATTACAGGCGTTTTCCTGGCTAAAAAAATACCTTGAAAAACATGCTTTCTTACTGTCAGCAGGGGTCGCCTCTCCACAGATCTGACCGGTAACTTGGCCTGGTGGTGTTTCCATGGAAATAGATAAGCTGAATGCCTTACTGTGGAACATTCCAGCCAAAGCAATACAAACGCCATGGAAACAAGCAGCATAGTGCACCTTTGAAAGACCCAAACCTTCAGATTTCACTTGCGACTGAAGAGCGTTCAAGTGTGGTTCAACGGAACGAGAATTTCTCCACAAATTTAAACTTAAATTGCCAATTCATAAACATGTTATTCAGCTGTGTGCGGCCCCTTGAAATATATGGATTACCGTACAGCTTCCTTAGGCGTGAAAAGTGTTTCAGAGGTGAGGATAGCTGCACATCAATAAGAAATATTTACGACAGCCTTTGATTTGAAGGAGTGTCATAAACGAGATGAAGTGCATTGATTTTCCAGGCGTTTCATTTAGTGCCGCTGCGTCCGTAGAAAATACCACAATCTACTTTTGACAATTATTTATGACTTTTTCCAAAATCTCATAAAATATACATTAATTACGTCCATCATGGAGCGTTTTAAGATAATACGGCCGGGGACGCAACAACCCGAGACAAAGTACCTCTCCGTCTCCTCCTGGGCTAATGAATTCCGGGCAATTAGACGGCTACCGCGGTGACCATCTTTATTCGTCACTTACGAAATACGGCTGCGTGAATTTCTCCCGCTCGGGGCCGCGCGCGTCGTCTCTGATGGGTCGGGAAGAATATACGAGCGACCGTCTTCATCTGGGCGAGGCGTTTGGCGTGATGTACGGCTAACCTTGGCGCTATCGCTCATCTCGACCTGGGCCCCGGGTGTCTATGAGGGGAAGGGGGCTGCAGGATGGATGGGCAGGCCACTACTGCCTGGTTATTGATTGGGTTCGGGCTGGCTGCTGCCCGCACTTCTCCTTAGCATCAACAACCACCAATTATCACAAGGCCGGCCGATAGGGACAGGTGGCTTGAGGCAGAACTGGTTATGAGAACCAGAATGATTGGATGTTATCTTGGGATTTTATCTAACCGTTATGAGTTTGTCGTTGATGGATCGCGTGACAGTTATTGACCAATCAAACAAAAGCTTTAACAGGAGGGGTGTCGAGATGATTCTGTTAATCCGATAATTGTGATAATTCAGGTCACAATAAAATCGCAAGAACTAAAAAATCATTATCGTGCCAAATTCAGAAGCAAAAATAGGTTGATTCTGTTCAATCTATAGTGTAATAAAGTAGATTTTAATGTTAAATACTTTTTTTTGGGGCTGTTTTTGTCAGATTAACGGTTTCTATAATTGTGAATAATTGTAAAAACGTGATGTTTTTCTCACAATAATACTTTAATTTGAACGGCAAAGCCACATTCAAACACAATCTACTCTGCTGTGTAAAGGATGTCACGATATCAAATGTTAGTGTCACGATTATTATTGTGAGAAGAAACGTCACAATTTAACGATTATTCAAGTCCAAACTACACTAAAATACTTTCTCTCATTAAAATTGTCAAATAGATCCCGATTCCCCGATTCCTGCTTTATGAATCTAAAGTCAAAAATACACATTAGTATGAGTATAGATTGAACTGAAATAACACATGTTGACTTCTAAAATGGTCACAGTTATTTTTAGTTAGTTCGATTACATTGCGACCTGACTAATCACGATTATCGATTAACCAAATAATCTCAACATTCCTACTGCTGTATTTACACGTTCTCACAATAATAAGATCACAAACCCTCATTTTTTGCTTTTGAAATGACCACATAACAGTTTAATCTTGGCCATTAAATCATACTTTGGCATAACGAAGTAAGTATCGCTGAGAGAAATGATATATATATATATATATATATACAGTGCGTGTATGAAGCTTACGTTTAAGTTTATGTGGGTGAGAGTCCATACCTAGGCCATTGTTCATGTCCGGCTGCTCCTCTTCCTCCGGCGCAGCCACCTCTTCCTCCTTCACTCCTTCCTCTCCATTTTCCGCTTCCACCGCTTCCTCCGCTTCCTCCGCCAGCTCTTCTTCCTCCTCCTCCTCTTCCTCCTCTAGCTCTTCATCATTCAGGTCGTCTCTCATGGCGGGCGAGGTGAGCGTGATCTTCAGATTGAGTTTGGGATCTGTCGTCGTTTGTATCAAGATGGCGGCCTCGGGCAAACAGCTTGTGACCTCATATTTCTCTTGTGTCAGCTTCTGCAGTGCATCAAACAGACAACAGTGGACGGTCAGGGGACAAGGACAGGACACGGAGAAGATGAGCCAGGTGTTACGACCTCTATACACATGTTACGGTGCACGGGCTGAACCATTGCGCGAAAAAAGATCCGAATTGCATCAATGTGTCTGCATTTCGATTGCGATGTGTGTTTTGATTCTGTTCAAAGTGCACATTTTAAAACGTGTCCAGGAGCCGTGATGTTTGAGAGAAGAGGAACTCCTAAATGAGAATGTTTTTTTTAGAGGTTTAAACTGTGGGGTTTACCAGGTCTTATACTTAAAAACACAGGCTATTTTGTTTTTGCAGAGGAAATTAATTGCAGTTGCTGTTGCGATTTGCTAATTGCGACGGATCAAACGGCATTTACAATTTGATGGCAACAAACGAATCCTGTAAATAATGTTCTTGATATACTATAATATAGAGTAAAATATAATATCGATACTGACTGGTGCGCATATATTTACTTTTCATATTAGTTCAAAGGAGGTTGAAAGAAAGAACGATAGCAAAGGTCAAATGTTTCATAATCAAGGAGTTTCAATGCATTTTAGTACAAAACTCATCGGTATCGGTATCATTGTGATTACTATTACTTGATTACTTGAGTCCGAGTGAGTGAATGAATGAGTGGTATTGTCCATCACTAATTGTTGGGCCACATAGTTTGTTTTAGACGTGGATCAGCAAACTTTCTGGCATCATTTGAGCCTGACAAAGGACATGAACGTTCAGTAAACATCTCCTCAAACACTTCAGCGCAATAAAACTATAAAACTGATTACATGTCTAAGCCTTTCATTACTGTTTTCATGTGTTTATAGCGAGTAGAATTATAGTAGTCTCTCATATTACATCGAGGTTTTGTTCAAGCGCCCCCCAAACAAACTTGATCGTGAGAATATTTGTGATGCCGCTCGAGCGCACATCGAGAACCGTCTATATTCACTTTGGATGAGAAAATCAGACTGCGGCCGCTGGGTCGAGATATGAGATTACTTCTGCCCACGCTCCAGACCAAACACGAGGCTGTAGTCCAGCTCCGAGCACCACTTCGCCGCCAACAAACACGAGCACAAAACGAATGAGCGCGTTTTTACAAAGCTGGGGTGAATGTTCAACACCTGCTGGTTGAAATTGTCACATATTATCCCACGAGGAGGAAAGGAAAGTAGCACAGTCAAGATTTTAAATGGAAAAATAAGCGTTGATTTGTTTACGGGATAAAAACGTAGGGGCAAAAAAATTACTTGATGTTTGCTCTGAGATCCACAAGGCATTTTGACATGATAAAAATAAGTAATAGCAGCTTGAAAGTGACTCGATGTCAACTGGGGCTTTAAGTCTTTAGTTGATGAAACAGTCGATGGAATCTTACGTTTAATAATCTACTATATATTCGATTAAAATTATTTATATGTATCCGAGCACAAAGGAGAAAGTGTGGAGTGAATTGTGAGTTTGATCTGTTGTTTTAAAGATTAATACACTTTTTGCCAGAAGTTGCAAACATAACTATTTATGTGGTTTCCTGTGATCTTGCAGTCTTGTCAGTCCTTTTTTTAAATTTCAATTTTTTACTTGTTTTTGAAATGAATATTTGGTGCAGGTCACATGTAAAACAGATTTGCATAAGATGATGGAAAAACGATGCTTAAAAAAATAAAAATCATCCATAATTATAATTAGCCTATATTATAAGGCCCAAAAAAATAATTGGGTGTTTCCGGTAACCCGAGCGACCTGAAATTCAAAATCCGACCTTAAACATTTTATTGCATATTTACTGGCCGTACGTTTCGAGAATGTCAAATTGTGAGAGAGAATCCAAAAGCTGCGGGAAAAAATCCTCTGTGCTGATCGTAAGATATGAAAATCACTGCACTTTTGGTAGATTTTGTTTTACCTATGGGTGCATCTATGTTTGCAGACGCTCATATTTGGTCAGCGTGCAGACTGGCTGGTTAGATCATACACTCCTAACTCACGGAAGTCAGAATGAGTTAGGAGTGTATGATCTAGTGCCGACCCACTGCCCACGCCCAGGGCAGCAGCGGTGAAGATATTTTGTGTCACGGTCAAAAAGTGCTCACATCACGTAGTGACAATAAGAAAAATAGTGCGACGCCGACACTACTGCTACTTGTTGCTACTTGTTGCTACTTGTTGCTACTTGTTGCTACTTGTTGCTACTTGTTGCTACTTGTTGCTGCTACTTGTTGCTGCTACTTGTTGCTGCTGCTTCTTACTGTTACTGTTACTGTTACTGTTACTGTTACTGTTACTGTTACTGTTACTGTTACTGTTACTGTTACTGTTACTGTTACTGTTACTGTTACTGTTACTGCTACTGCTACTGCTACTGCTACTGCTACTGCTACTGCTACTGCTACTGCTACTGCTACTGCTACTGCTGGAAATGCCTATTAGCAAGTGATCCATTAGGTCCAAAGTACGGCTGGGCACTTACAAGCAATGGTGCTTTGGAAAACTTTTTGGGACGAGTGGATCTACAGCTCATCGAACACGCGCACAGGACCACGGCTCGGACCACGGCACGGGGGTGCTCTGTTGCCCGCTCTGTTGCCCGCTCTGTTGCCCGCTCTGTTGCCCGCTCTGTTGCCCGCTCTGTTGCCCGCTCTGTTGCCCGCTCTGTTGCCAGCTCTGTTGCCAGCTCTGTTGCCCGCTCTGTTGCCCGCTCTGTTGCCAGCTCTGTTGCCAGCTCTGTTGCCCGCTCTGTTGCCCGCTCTGTTGCCCGCTCTGTTGCCCGCTCTGTTGCCCGCTCTGTTGCCCGCTCTGTTGCCCGCTCTGTTGCCCGCTCTGTCGCCCGCTCTGTCGCCCGCTCTGTCGCCCGCTCTGTCGCCCGCTCTGTCGCCCGCTCTGTCGCCCGCTCTGTTGTTATCTGTTAATGGCTCTTTTCCTGTGGTTGGACTAGTATAGATGTAGAGAACTATTTTATTCAATATCTGAATCCAATAAGGCCACTTCAATGCGAAACGCTCACTTCTGAGAAAAGAAATCTGTCTGCAAAACCTGTGCGAGGATTTTAAAATATATCAAACACATTTATTTAAAAAAATCCGACCTACCTACCTGAATTTTTTCCAATGTTACCTGAAACACACTATTTTATTTGGCCTCATTTGGAATATAGGCTTGAATTGAGGACCTTGTCAGTAAACCTTTGATCAAACACCTGGTAAAATTATAGAGATACTTTTGAGAGATTATGCCATCAGGACACGTCACTTATAATTCGTTTTTATTGAGTTGTGCAAAATGTAGACGCAATTATAAAGAAACTGTTTACTTTGCAGGCTTTATCAAAATAGTAATAGAAGACCATGACCTCTTTTTTCCCTGGCCGCTCGCTGTGCTCCGTGCATTTGTGTGGATCGTGCAGAAAGGACAGCTTCACTTTATGCTGTGAAACTCAACACTGATGCATTGACGAGAGCGGTAATCACACATGACTCATCCATAATACAACAGCTCCAGAGATCACACTTCATGATATTACTACTACCTTCGTCTCCTGTGCAAACACCCTCAACAGCCAGCTTTACACTTCTGTCTTTATTATACCTTCTAATCTAATAGAACATGAATTAAAACACTCGGTAAAGAAAGAGCTGATGGAAAGAGACAATGGAAATGTCTTCTGGATACTTGACACTTAATTGTCAGCACCGTCTTCTGTACGGGAAAGTAAATAACTGTCCATTAATTTCAAACAGTGAGTTATTGATAATATGTTTCTCCATTAGTATCTTCATTTGCCGTTTAAATGATGTGTTAACATGTCCAGCACTAGTTATGATATATTAGTTAGTTAGTTAGTTAGTTAGTTAGTTAGTTAGTTAGTCAGGGACCGGCCTCCTGCAGGTGCCAGAGTCAGAACTAAACATGGACCGGCCTCCTGCTGGTGCCAGAGTCAGGACTAAACATGGACCGGCCTCCTGCAGGTGCCAGAGTCAGGACTAAACATGGACCGGCCTCCTGCTGGTGCCCAGAGTCAGGACTAAACATGGACCGGCCTCCTGCTGGTGCCCAGAGTCAGGACTAAACATGGACCGGCCTCCTGCTGGTGCCCAGAGTCAGGACTAAACATGGACCGGCCTCCTGCTGGTGCCCAGAGTCAGGACTAAACATGGACCGGCCTCCTGCTGGTGCCAGAGTCAGGACTAAACATGGACCGGCCTCCTGCTGGTGCCAGAGTCAGGACTAAACATGGACCGGCCTCCTGCTGGTGCCAGAGTCAGGACTAAACATGGACCGGCCTCCTGCTGGTGCCCAGAGTCAGGACTAAACATGGACCGGCCTCCTGCTGGTGCCAAGAGTCAGGACTAAACATGGACCGGCCTCCTGCTGGTGCCCAGAGTCAGGACTAAACATGGGGAATCTGCATTTCAGTTTTATGCAGCTAAAATCTGGAACAGTCTTCCTGAAGATGTGAGACAGGCTTCTACTCTGACAATGTTCAAATCGAAGCTAAAAACAGTTTTGTTTAGCTGCGCATATGACTGAAAGGATTTTTTCTTTGCACTCTTCTCTTTTGTTTGTGATTTTATTAGTTTAGACAATCAGTTGGATTGATAATTTTTTATTTAGTTAATTTTATTGTATTTCTGTTTGTCATTTCTTTGTGATTTTAATGCATTTTTCCTGCTGTGTGAAGCACTTTGAATTGCCTTGTGTATGAAATGTGCTCTACAAATAAACTTGCCTTGCTTTGCCTTGCCTAGTTGTCCAGGTAGGTTCCATAGCAAAATAAAATGACATTTAAATGCATATAAAGGTTTTAAAAATGGTATGATTGTCCCAGTATGAACATGCCAGCCACAGTACTCTGAATTATTCATGTTTTTCACTGGCCAAACACGCACAAAACGGCTGCAGTCACACTCCTCCTGGTTTGAGCCCAGTTTAGGCCTGATGCAAACTATTTTAGTCTCAGTTCGAGGTGGGAAATATATAGAAATGTAGATAATACTGTGAAGAGAATATTCTTTGACTATCATTATCGGGATAATCTTCATCAATATCGCCCACTGCTGAACTCAGCTTTGTTCCACTTTTGATGTGAAGTGTGTAAGTGTGAACGCGCCCTAAACAGAATCCAACCAAAAAGTTGCAATGTCTGAAATATCCAGAGTGTCCCGATTTTCTAGCCAGAATAATCTCTCTGACTTGACCGGTCTCTCCATGCATTCTGACTGTGAACATGTCCTGAGCCCCGTGTCTGAGGGTCTGCTCGTGTCTAACCTGGATTTGAGCGGGTAAACTGTGACAGACAGTGTCCAGCAGAGTCTGTGTGGGTTTGTCTCGACACATCAGCACCAGCTCCAGCTCCATGTCGCCTTTGATCAGCAGGCCTTTAGCCACCAGGCCGATCCTCATCACGCCACACAGCACGCCACCGCCACCACTGGGCTCCCTGCACCAACACACGCACAAAACAAAGCACTTAAACCACTTTTAAAGCTGCCAGTACACACCACCGCTGCTTTATTCACACCAACATGGTGACGTTATTATTCAGTTGTTCTTTTAACCTTTTTAAAATGTAATTGTTTTTATTGAACAGCCACAGGTTTAGAATTCTGGACAAAAAGAGTATATGGTGAGTAGGGCTGAAGTGATAATTGAGTAATCTTGACTGGTCGACTATAAAAACTAATTGTATTTTGATAACCTTAATTGTTATCTGGACTATACAGATTATAATACATGTTTGAAAATACTTTTTTATAACAAAAATATTTTCTATTTAGAAGCCTCCAGTGAAAAGTTTTCAACATTTAATTGGTCAAAAACATGTTTCAAAAATCACAATGTGCAATAGAAATAATTGTTTGACTGTCATTTGTCTTCTACTAAAATCATCGTTAGTGACAGCCCTGCGGGAGAAGTAAATAAGGATATTTGAATTAAATAATTGAACTGGCCAAACCTCCAGATCTATACATGAAGAACTCTGTCATCTTTTCAAAGATAAACCCAAATACTTAATCTGTACTTTTTTGCACAGACATGAAAATTTAAAAAACGACTGACTAGGGTCATTTTTAGTCAGGCAGACTTTAATCTAAAAATGGCTTTGTCCTGAAGTAAGAAAAGTTAATTTTAGTGCTCATGTCAAAAATATGTCTTGAGGCTTACAAGAATCTATGAAAAAGGAAAAGAGTTAATGTTGCACACAGAATTCTAAATCGTGTTAAATGTGACAGAAAGAATTGACGCTCAAAATTGCAAAAATACTTAACAATGACAAAAGAGCCAATTCCAGCATTGGTTCAAACAGAATTCTCGTAATTAGTCATTTAATTCTAAAAATCTCAATATGACATGCCTGTAGCCTTCACCAGGTTCCTCCGCCTCGGCCGCCGCGTCTTTGCTTGGCTCCGCCTCCTCCCGCTCCGCGCTGTCTGCTGGTTGGCCGTCGTCCTGGTTACACACTTCCCCGCTGCTCTGGTCCAGCCAATCAGAGACGTGCTTGAGGGCGCACTCCACTGTGGACACGAGTGTCTGGACGGCCTCCAGCTCGGCAGAAGAAGGGTAGATGGTCGAGTGCTTCGCCATGACGTGGCGGTCATCGTTGCTGAAGGAACGAAAGGACCTCTGCAAAGACGAGAAGGCAAGAGTCATTAGGGAAAATGTTTGATTGCTTTTTTATGCTTAGTTTGGACCCTAAAAACATTGGGTCTTTAGACAGTTCTCACTATTGCCACAAGTTTGATCTCATGAAATAAAAGTTTACCAGGACTTGACTAAGATGCATTCACACGTAGTAATAATGATGTTCATTATTTTGTCCTAAATTGAGCTGATTTAAGTCCTGATGGTTTGATTTGTTCTAGTTAGGGATTCAGATAAACGTGATAAAAAAATGTTGACCATTTTAGAAGGAATATTAAGTATTTTAAATTCAATCTACAGTCCAAAAATGACATATAAATGTGAAGTAAATTTTTATCCGGCAGTTTTTGTCACTTTTTTTTTGTCAATTTCATAAAACTGGTCACAATTTTGAGGAATATGTTAGAATCAAATATAAGTGTGTGACAGTCTCAGCAATCGTGAATAATTGTGATGTTTTTCTTACAATAATCATAACACTAACATTTCATTACAATTTCTAGTAAAGGTTTAGTTTTGGGTTTAGTCCTGGATTAGTACCGGCTTCAAACCTGGTCTAAAACACGACTGAACCAAGATCAAAACCAGGACTCAAGACTAAACAGGGAGAGAGCTAAAAGTCGCCAGTAGTTATTGGTACAAAGACGAGCAGACCTTTGTTTGTTGTTTTTATAAAATTGGTCCGGACTTTTTAAAAGTATAATTTTTAGAATTTCAGGTGCAGAGAACATTGTTGTAACTTGAAAAGATGTTTGAGGCAATGGAAAAAGTGACAAAGATCTTGATCCAGCAAGTGCAGATGCAATTGAGCAGAGTTGGATTTGAATACATAAGTCAAGGGTTTAGATATCAGCAAACACCGGACAGAACAGCCACTATAATGTTACAAACGTTACCATCAAAGACTGTGTGCGTGAGTTTGTGCTACGTTCATCATTAGCATTATTACACCACCAAGATATGAACTGCTGTGTATTTTGGAAAGAGGTGACAGGCGCGTGTTTACTTTTCAAATCCACACAGAGCTTTTTTTTTTTAATATGAAAAACACAACATCTAATTATCTATTTTTACCAAGAGAAATAAGCGTCAGCATTTGTTCTTAGATCCAAAATAGATCAAAACCACACATTTGCTCCTGCCCAGAAGAAAGGCGCTGTGACAAGTATTTAGACAAATTTGCATTTTGTCAGTGTATTTTAAAACCTTTTGATGACAAATATAATCCAGCAGAGCATAAATAGATTCTTCAGTGAATAAAAAAAACATTAGAGATGTCTCCTGTCAACTGCTTGATGTAGCGTATCTACAAAAAGCTTTCTGTGTGAAGAGGGCATGTCTCTCAAATGGAAAGGAATCCATTTTTAACTGGCAGATCCCATTAAGCAGCGCTGACCCCAACGCATGCACGGACAGACACGCACGGACAGACACACATGTGCACGGACAGACACACATGTGCACGGACAGACACACATGTGCACGGACAGGCACACGTGTGCACGGACAGACATGCACAGACAGACGCGTGTGCACGGACAGACACGCGTGTGCACGGACAGACACGCGTGTGCAGGAACAGACACGCGTGTGCAGGAACAGACACGCGTGTGCACGGACAGACACACATGTGCATGGACAGACACGTGTGTGCACAGACACGTGTGTGCACAGACACACACACACACATGTGCACGGACAGACACACATGTGCACGGACAGACACGCACAGACAGACACGCGTGTGCACGGACAGACACGCGTGTGCACGGACAGACACACATGTGCACGGACACACACGTGTGTGCACGGACACACACACACACGTGCACGGACAGACACACATGTGCACGGACAGACACGCACAGACAGACACGCGTGTGCACGGACAGACACGCGTGTGCACGGACAGACACACATGTGCACGGACACACACGTGTGTGCACGGACACACACGTGTGTGCACGGACAGACACGCGTGTGCACAGACACACACACATGTGCACGGACAGACACACATGAGCACGGACAGACACACATGTGCACGGACAGACACACATGAGCACGGACAGACACACATGTGCACAGACAGACACACATGTGCACAGACAGACACACATGTGCACCGACACACACACGTGAGCACGGACAGACACACATGTGCACGGACAGACACACATGTGCACGGACAGACACACATGTGCACGGACAGACACACATGTGCACGGACAGACACACATGAGCACAGACAGACACGCGTGTGCACAGACAGACACACATGTGCACAGACAGACACACATGTGCACGGACAGACACACATGTGCACGGACGTACACAGACAGACACACATGTACACGGACAGACACATGTGCACGGACAGACACACATGTGCACGGACAGACACGCGTGTGCACAGACACACACACGTGTGCACGGACAGACACGCGTGTGCACAGACACACACACGTGTGCACGGACAGACACACGTGTGCACAGACACACACACGTGTGCACGGACAGACACACGTGTGCACGGACAGACACACGTGTGCACGGACACACACACGTGTGCACGGACACACACACGTGTGCACGGACACACACACGTGTGCACGGACAGACACACACACGTGTGCACGGACAGACACACGTGTGCACGGACACACACACGTGTGCACGGACAGACACACGTGTGCACGGACAGACACACACACGTGTGCACGGACAGACACACGTGTGCACGGACACACACACGTGTGCACGGACAGACACGCATTTACACGCAGCTTCTCTGCTCTCGTCCTTTCATCCCATCCACCCGGGCTAATTCAGCCCGACACTCCAACCCTGGGAATACATGTCCACCACTTTCTCTGATTCTTCGTCTTACTCTGCGCGAGAGGAGAAAAAGTGGGGATCTGGATCTCAGGTGGGCTGCAACAAATGAGGCTAAAGCCCGGAGGAGGGTGAAAAAGGGAACGAAGGAAGTGAAAGATAAAAGGACACGGATGAGGACTGAAGGAGAGAAGAGTCTTGAGTTGTATTAGGAGGAACGCAGGTGCAGCCCAGGTCTCTTCAACGTTCAATCTGCAATTAATGCTCCGCAGATGGGCCCCGTGCATCTGCTGCCTTAGTGAGAGTTAAACTTTGTTGTAAAGGCGGGCGAGATGCCAATTCTGATTAAAAGCTCATTAGAAATAACGTTCCAAATACAGCCGCACAATATCAGAACAAGGCTGCACCTCAATTATTTTATAAAGCACAGACAAATAGTAACAACTTAATTAAGGGGCTAGGGTATTGATTAATTAGTTGCATAAGCATGAATCATTCTAAATAAACTATTTGTTCGTTATGAATTAAGTATTTTTTCATGCTTGATTAAGGATAGTAAAAGGATAGTCATTAGGAAGTGTTCATTTACAATTCCCATCCAAAATGAAACCAGCTGGACAAAGAACCATTAAAAAAGATTTTTCAGGCCCAAAGTCTTTATTAGGCAGGACAGTTGTAGCAAGAAATGGGGAAAGAGCGGGTAGAGACATTTGGCAAATGGTCGAGGCCACGAAGCGAACCCACGACTCCGCAGAGGAAGCAACCACAAGTGCACTTAAATGTATGATCTTTATTATGCTCTTTATCATATCACAATGACTTGACTTTTTCATTCAGAAAGTTTGATTTCATCCAGCTGATCACACACTATTGGAAAAGTAATAATAAGTATCAGAATGACAGAAAATTAAGGACTGCACTTTTGTTTTGTCCCAATAGTCTTTTCTGAGCATAAACCAGGAGAAAAGAGCTGTAAACATACATTACATCGTCGTCCCCCGCATAAAAACAAAAACCAAACAGCAACAAATAACAAGCCTCGTCTTTTCATTTGGACGCTATAACATTTAATTAAAGCGCTGATTAAACTGAGCCACCGTTAATGTAAAGACTAACGGTGTAGACACGCAAAAATAAATAACATGCGCAATTTGTTCACTCATCTCACACACGCACGTTGCCATTCACACGGGGCTATTTAATCGAAAAGGAGCAACAGAAAGAATCGCAGACATAAACCTGAGAGTGGAAACAATGTGTGGACTTCCTCGTATGAGACACGTTCCACGATGAAGCCTGAACTGAATTCTCTAGCGTGGCTCGTAGTGTCTTTGCATGTGCGCAGACCTTCAATGAACATCATAAATAATTCTCTCTGCTGCCCTCTTTGGTAATTGACATGCCGTACAGGATCACGCAGCTCTACAGGGAGCACATACTAACCCTTAGCACCACATAATTACATTCCAATTGCGTTATGATCTGTTCTTTTATTTATGTCCAACACTTTCTTGCAATAAAGGCGGTATTAATTCTAGGGGGCAGCTGCATAATTAATGACATAAATACTCCACATCATGTAATTAATACACAATGGAGCTAGTCACAATGCATTATTTAAAGTTAATTCATCAGCATGTGGCAAGCTGCAGTGTCTCTACTACAATGAGCCTAGACTTTATTACTCCATAATCTGTGTGACTTTAATAAAACAGGTGTCAAGCGCAAACTTCTATACGCCTCAACTTTCAATTTAATGTTTTGAAGGACGCGTCTTGCTCGATTTTATTCACTTGGGGCTCTGCTTGGGGGTGCCTTTTCTTTATAACTTTGTGCCTTTACTTTTGGGAAGTAAAACAATTAAGTTAATGAAGTGACGGATACCAAATACTGATCAGGATTATGACACGCGACAGAGAGACCACAAACGATCTCTTCATCGTGGCGGGGAGGTGAGGGTGCTGCAGTGTAGGGACGTCCTATCTCGATACTATATCAGATATTTGGCTTTGCTTGTGTGGCCGATAACCGATATTTCCCTATAACAATATATACATTTTTAAATCCGCTGCAAAGCCCACAAAATCTATTTCAAGCAGATGCTCAGTCAAATGTATTGCATTAATGTGTAAACGTACAGACATATTTTTATCCTAATTTCCCTCCTCTTCTGTTTCCATTTCCCCTCCTTATTCTGTTCAAAAAGACTGATCTGATGCTCTGAGGACACACTGGGGATGACACATGTGGTGCACTCAGGCTGGGGCAGTGCAGAAGAAATATCAGCGCCAAATATCGGCCAATTTGATCTCTTATAAAGTCTTATATCTCGTCACAATTTTGTGCATTATTCATTCATTCCTCACTCAGTGTAAAACTAAGATAAGATAAGATATTCCTTTATTGTCCCACATGGGGAAATTTCATTGGTGCAACGCAGGTAGATACAGAGGTAGATACAGAAGAACAGATCACTTATAGGAAGTCTGAAAAACACTCTCAGTAGAAAATCTCCTATAAATAAATAAAAACTCCCATAGACAAATAAATAAATAAATACATGCAATGGTATTTATGTATTTATTACATGCAATGGTATTTATGTATTTATTACATGCAATGGTATTTATGTATTTATTTATTTGTCTATGGGAGTTTTTATTTATTTATAGGAGATCTTCTACTGAAAGTGTTTTTCAGACTTCCTATAAGTGATCTGTTCTTCTGTATCTACCTCTGTATCTACCTGCGTTGCACCAATGAAATTTCCCCATGTGGGACAATAAAGGAATATCTTATCTTATCTTATAAATACCATTGCATGTGATCACGACAGTAATTGCACATGAATATGTGTCACGACAGCACATAGATTGTACATGAATTTCACAGTAATTGCACAGTAATTGCACATGAATTCCAACAGCAATTGCACATATGACGGAATTGCACATCAGTATTAGGTTAGGTCAGTATTGTGAGTGTTCAGTACTAACAGTTTTTGTTATAAAGTCTGACAGCAGCAGGAAGGAAAGACCTACGGAACCTTTCCTTCACACAGCGAGGGTGGATCAGTCTCTCACTGAAGCTGCTCTCCAGAGCGGAGAGAGTGTCCTGCAGGGGGTGACACTCATGGTCCAGCATAGATGTTGTATTGTTGCTATTGTAGCCACATCTGCCCTGAAGCAGAATAATGGAAACGAGGCTGCCAATTTGCGCCATCGGCCCCTCCAAACACTCGCGTACACCAGGTTTGTACTGGGCAATACGGGCGAGTGTCTTCGCCAAGAACACGCAGATGTCAGAAAGAGAAGTTCATTCTCTTTTGTTACGTACAGCGCGTTTAATACACAAGATAATCCTCAGACTAGATGCGCTTAATAAACAGAGCTCATATTGTAGGCGATTTGAATATTTTCTGACGATCACGTGTGAAGGACTTGAGGTGCGTAACATCGCTCAACACGCGGCTTGTGGAGCTGCTTATCTGCCAGTCCACGCTTCCCTTTTAGTTAACGCAGACGGGCTCAAAACCTTTGCAGTGTACGAGATGGTGCTTGTATTGTTACACATCTCCTCAGAGTCCAAGGCCTACCTGCGCTACACACACACACACACATGCACACGCACACGGACACGCACACGCACACTATGCTAATTGAACCAGTGACATTTCACAAAGTGAGCAAGATAAAGCCATTAACAGAATGAAGTACAATCACTGCACAATGGCCCCGTGTAGCGCCGCACGAAGAGTCTGCCACAAACATTTGGCAGTTTAGTCCGACAAGCCTTCACTCCTAATTGATTTTACATTAATTATCACAGCCGTTGGGGTTACATTTTCCACTTGCATTTTCAGTAATGGATGGATTTTTTTAATCGTTATAATCAGTCGGGACACTTAGTAAGTAATGAGTAAATGGTATATCGAAATTCAACACAAACTGAATGAGTAAAATCTGCATTTGTTTGCACTGGACCTCTTATGACTCGCTCATTGAAGTTACATTGAAGTTTATAATCTAATCAAACGCAATACCATCAATGAAATAAATAGGCAAAAATCTCCAGATACATGAGGGCGTATCATAAAATATGTATTATGAGTGATAGACTGGCTTTTCCCCCTCGTCTTCATGAATTACGATTTTTGATTCCACTTCATTTTTCCTAATAATAGACAAATAAAAATGCTTTCAACATAATTTCATCAACAAACTTTGACTCCGTGCCATTTATCACAAAAAATAAGTCATATGTATCCTCTAAATACAAACTATAATCGACGCAAGCTTTTTTTGACAATTTGAAATGATTAGACATTGATTTGATTTGAAACAAGCCTAATTATTATACAGAGAACTGCATCTCCAATAAAGCCAGAACCAATGTATTACCAAATCCCTTTGTTTAAGTGATTTAGTGTTCACAGTTTTCTTTTGCAGTTACATTTTCCCATTCCTAGTCATAATGTATTCAACATTTAGCTGATATTCTCTTACTAAAATACACCCTTACACATATTATTAACAAATCCTTCCACATCGACCCTTCATTCACTGTGTGCCAGGCTGCATTTGTACAGTGTTGTGTGTGTCTTTATACTGGTGTGCCAGGCTGCATTTGTACAATGTTGTGTGTGTCTTTATACTGGTGTGCCAGGCTGCATTTGTACAGTGTTGTGTGTGTCTTTATACTGGTGTGCCAGGCTGCATTTGTACAGTGTTGTGTGTGTCTTTATACTGGTGTGCCAGGCTGCATTTGTACAATGTTGTGTGTCTTTATACTGGTGTGCCAGGCTGCATTTGTACAATGTTGTGTGTCTTTATACTGGTGTGCCAGGCTGCATTTGTACAGTGTTGTGTGTGTCTTTATACTGGTGTGCCAGGCTGCATTTGTACAGTGTTGTGTGTGTCTTTATACTGGTGTGCCAGGCTGCATTTGTACAGTGTTGTGTGTGTCTTTATACTGGTGTGCCAGGCTGCATTTGCACAGTGTTGTGTGTGTCTTTATACTGGTGTGCCAGGCTGCATTTGTACAGTGTTGTGTGTGTCTTTATACTGGTGTGCCAGGCTGCATTTGTACAGTGTTGTGTGTGTCTTTATACTGGTGTGCCAGGCTGCATTTGTACAGTGTTGTGTGTGTCTTTATACTGGTGTGCCAGGCTGCATTTGTACAGTGTTAAGATAAGATAAGATAAGATAATCCTTTATTGTCCCACATGGGGAAATTTCATTGGTGCAACGCAGGTAGATACAGAGGTAGATACAGAAGAACAGATCACTTATAGGAAGTCTGAAAAACACTTTCAGTAGAAGATCTCCTATAAATAAATAAAAACTCCCATAGACAAATAAATACATAAATACATGAATACCATTGCATGTGATCCCGACAGTAATTGCACATGAATATGTGTCACGACAGCACATAGATTGCACATGAATTTCACAGTAATTGCACATATGACAGAATTGCACATCAGTATTAGGTTAGGTCAGTATTGCGACGGGATAACGTGACGATCTCCGGGTAAGACGACTGTTGTCCGCAGTTTCATGAGTTCCTCCTTTGTGGAAACGCGGTACGGCGCCGGCCGGGGGGCGGGGCCGGAGCCGGGGGGCGGGGCCGGAGCCGGAGCCGGGGGGCGGGGCCGGAGCCGGGGGACTCAGAGCCAAAACACATCGCAACGACACGACGAAAACACTCAATCCAGCCGAATAAAGTCAAAACAAGTTAATTTAAAGCGATTCCAGTGCGTGTCCCGATCGTTCGTGAAGTTCCTCTTTCATATAAACGTGTACATAAACGTGTACCGACGACACGCCGTACTTTAGCGCGGCCGGAGGGCGCGGGGGGGGGGGGGGGGGGGGGGGGGGGGGCTGGTGGGCTGGTGGGCTCGCTCGGAGCTAGCTCACGTCACAACAACACAACGAACGCAGCGAAAAACTCTCAAATCCAGCCGAAAAAAGTCAAAAACAGTTGAATTAAAAAACTATTCCAGCGCGTGTCCCTATCGTACAGTAAAATAGAAAAAATATACTAACTATATTTACAAAATATAGGAGATAAAGCACAATAAGTGTGAGAAAGAAGAGAGAGCGTTTACACCGGGCTGCCAGCTGTACCAGCGCCTTATGACGCAACGTGTTGTGTGTGTCTTTATACTGGTGTGCCAGGCTGCATTTGTACAGTGTTGTGTGTGTCTTTATACTGGTGTGCCAGGCTGCATTTGTACAGTGTTGTGTGTCTTTATACTGGTGTGCCAGGCTGCATTTGTACAGTGTTGTGTGTGTCTTTTTACTGGTGTGCCAGGCTGCATTTGTACAGTGTTGTGTGTGTCTTTATACTGGTGTGCCAGGCTGCATTTGTACAGTGTTGTGTGTGTCTTTTTACTGGTGTGCCAGGCTGCATTTGTACAGTGTTGTGTGTGTCTTTATACTGGTGTGCCAGGCTGCATTTGCACAGTGTTGTGTGTGTCTTTATACTGGTGTGCCAGGCTGCATTTGTACAGTGTCGTGTGTGTCATTATACTGGTGTGCCAGGCTGCATTTGTACAGTGTTGTGTGTGTCTTTATACTGGTGTGCCAGGCTGCATTTGTACAGTGTTGTGTGTCTTTATCCTGGTGGGCCCGAGCGCAACTGTGTTTAACAGAGCAACATTCATGGACCTTATGAAGCGTTGCTAATAGGAGCTTCTGCAGCCATAAAGCAGCGTGTACGAGTGTGTGTGAGTGTGTGTGTGTGTGTGTGTGTGACGCGGCGCTACTCGACCGTTGGGCTGTTATCGCCAGGCGGCTCTGATCACCATGTAAATCACAGTAGTTAAGGAAGCCCCCACTGACAGCAATCGAACCCCGAGGCCGGCGTTGGCTCAGATAACATCGCAGACATTTAGAAAGGTGGCACAAAGAGCTTTATACAGCCTTTTCTCATTCATTTTGGCAGACACATTCTCTAAATGTGGTGGGGAAAGCGTAAATGACAAGTTCAAATACTAATTTCACTAAAACTACTTAGTAAATCATTAGTATACGGTTCTACTAATGATGTTACCTTGTTTTCCCTCATAATTGTGCTTCCTGGTTGGACGTGGGCAGCAGATGTGACAGTGTTACGTCCTGAATACTGAATAACCGCATTCAAATATATTTTCTAACATATTGCAGTACATGGTCCAATCAGAGTGATAATATACTTTTATATTGAACTGCATTAGCTAATAACATAAATGTTGTTATTTGACTTGTAAAAATTGTGTTTATTTAGTAAAAATCATGGTTCATCCATATCAAAACAAATATGGCTGCTTATGAGGAAAAAAGAAGGGCATCTTAAAATCTTGATTTTAGTGATTTTTGCCTGTGTCCAGTGGTGATCCAGGGGCTTCTTGGGTTTTTCCAAGGCTCCGTTGTCTGTGTAGACTCGCAGTTGTCCGGGTAGATTACACCAGTGGCGTGCGCTCAGGCTAATCAAGGCAAACAGTGATTGACAAGGTACCTCACTGAAAAATAGCCACATAAGCCCGTTTCCCCTCACTTCTGCTGCTGAAGCTTAACAGTGTCTTTTAGTGGCCTCTACAGGCCGCTGTGAAATACTGCGTGGGAAGCTTGGCTCTTCTTCTCCCGCAGAGGCCGTGTTCAGAGGCCGTGTGTTCAGAAGCCGTGTGTTCAGAGGCCGTGTGTTCAGAGGCCGTGTGTTCAGAGGCCGTGTGTTCAGAGGCCGTGTGTTCAGAGGTCGTGTGTTCAGAGGCCCTGTGTTCAGAGGCCCTGTGTTCAGAGGCCGTGTGTTCAGAGGCCGTGTGTTCAGAGGCCCTGTGTTCAGAGGCCGTGTGTTCAGAGGCCGTGTGTTCAGAGGCCGTGTGTTCAGAGGCCCTGTGTTCAGAGGCCGTGTGTTCAGAGGCCGTGTGTTCAGAGGCCGTGTGTTCAGAGGCCCTGTGTTCAGAGGCCGTGTGTTCAGAGGCCGTGTGTTCAGAGGCCCTGTGTTCAGAGGCCGTGTGTTCAGAGGCCCTGTGTTCAGAGGCCCTGTGTTCAGAGGCCCTGTGTTCAGAGGCCCTGTGTTCAGAGGCCCTGTGTTCAGAGGCCCTGTGTTCAGAGGCCCTATGTTCAGAGGCCGTGTGTTCAGAGGCCATGATCAAAGGCCGTGTTCAGAGGCCCTGTGTTCAGAGGCCCTGTGTTCAGAGGCCCTGTGTTCAGAGGCCCTGTGTTCAGAGGCCCTGTGTTCAGAGGCCCTATGTTCAGAGGCCGTGTGTTCAGAGGCCATGATCAAAGGCCGTGTTCAGAGGCCCTGTGTTCAGAGGCCGTGTTCAGAGGTCGTGTTCAGAGGCCGTGTGTTCAGAGGCCGTGTTCAGATCCTTTTAGAATCAGAGCGGACAGCAGCTTGTTTTAGAGGCCTGCACATGCGCTCTGAGGACCACACAGCCTCAAACCCATAGATCTATCCTCAAATCACGCTGAATAAACCTGTGTGAGAATCTTGGATGTTGGCAGGGTGAGCTCTGACCTACCATCTGCAGAGCAGAGACTTCAAAAGTCTTTGTTTGTAGCCAAGGCTCTGCTCATGTTTCGAATAGAATAGTTAGTCAGAAATATAGGCCTTTATAGTCATTTAACACAGAGCGCTAATCATTACAGAGAATGTGTAATGAATTGATCAGTGAAGTGATTTAGTCCATTTAGTCGATCAGTATCATTTACAGATATTGGAGTTTAGCTCAGTAGGATAGGTGTTCGCCCTTCACATGGGAGACCGGAGTTTTCAAATGTTGCAAATGTTATACACTAAATATTGATGACCAGCCTGAGTCTGCTTGCCCATCCATAAAAGTCACCACACACCACTGGGTTACACAGCAAACAGAATTACATTTTCTTTTGCCACAGCTCTTTTGTCTACTTTTTGTACATTGTTTTTGCTGATGCGTTTTGCCCAGTGGACGTTTTACACGTCCGATCCCAAACGTTACTTCTTTTTTTTTAACGTTTAATACCAAGCTCTATGACACAGATGGAGGGATTCATTTTTAGAACTCAGCTTTACGTCTTGTACAATTTTTTTCCACAAACTGCCACTTGACCAATATTTACCACAGGTACTATCCCACCAAACTAATATTTAGAAAAGTCATATGCACTTCAATACATGAATTTCTCTTTGTCTATATATATTCATGTTAATTACTTTTTAATTTAAACTTTTGTTCCTTATCATCCAAAATACAATACAGTCTGGTTCCTTTAAACAGAACTGCGATTGCTAAAGGCAGTGGAACAAATGAAAGCAAATTGAGCAAACTACAGTCGTTACCCATTTCCCTTCTTTATTTTAGTTCACAACAAATAACTTACATGGATCTATGACTTTCAGCACCAAAACAGTAGCAACATCTGTATGTAGTTAGAACTGCTCATGAAGAATCAATCATGACAGAAAACAGGTCCAAGCGATACCTCACCAAACATCTGAATTAAAGTTAACCCCCGGGGGCAAGTAATGTACAGTATGTACATTCAGTTTGTCGGAATCAACACTACGAAAAGTACTGCGCAAACCATTAAAATCCACACAACAAACCGCAGCTATATATTGATGCCATAAAGTGTCCATACATTTGTGAAACCTCTGGCCTCTCAACGCCTCCGCACACGGACGTTAACAAGCCGCCCGCTCCTCCGCAGCCCGTAATGTGGCACAGGAGTACGGCGCTTCAGACCGCACGTTCACCAATTACACCACATTTCACGCTCCGTTGAGACCAAGCAGCGGTGGAGCCCGTGTTACATAAGCACATTACACAGCATTTACAGCTAATGTGCGCGCAAAAGCCTCACACGACACGACCACATACCAACTATAGCAACGGATGCCGTTTAAAGAACAATTGGGACCAGACTCAAGTTGTCTCCATTTTGATAATCGCATAATTTCACTTCCTGATTTGACATGGAAAGCAGATGAGACATAAGAAGGGACAAATATTTAATGTCACCAAGCGATAATACAAGGTCCAAAGCTCAAATAATTTACATAACAGGCTATTATTAATTGAACAAAATAATACAGTTGTCGTATGAAAACAACTTTGTGACATCAGATTTATGGATGGAACTCCCTAATGTTATATTAAGTATTATTAACATATTGAATTTGTATCAAACCAAGTAAACATGTACATTTTGCATTTGTCAGAAAGATAACAGAAGGAAATACTAATATACAATAATAAAATCAGAACATTTACACATTTAATAAGAGTCAAGCTCAATCTATTTGTTTTAGTAGCTCATTTGCCATTTTTGCCACAGCTAAAACCATAAGTATTTGCCACGGGTATTATTATCATGCCACCAAACATTTGAAGAAAAAAAAACGTATCTTGTGCACAACAAAGAATGCCAAATGTCGCCAGGTAAAACGAACGTTCAAGGTGCAACTGGACTTTGTAACATAGCGACTTTCCCGCTGGGTCACGGTGCTTTTTCCGGCTCGTCCTGTGCCATCCGTCTCTCTGACCATCTGCTGTAAATTACCTGACCCTGAGCCAAGGACACGACACGCTGGGGCAACATCAGCTCGGATTGGAACCATATTTTAGCCCTGTAAATTTGAGCGGAGGCGAGTTCTCGGAACAAGCAGCAATTCTTGTGGGTTTCCATAATATGACAGCGGAGCGGTTTAATCAAACATGAGTGCTCTTGGATTAAAAGGGTCAATATTTGGACTTGAGTTATTAAACTAGAGACTCTTCAAACGTAGAGATGTTTTCCCTTGAATTTATTTGAAAAGATATGAACATAATTACATTTGATTATGATTATACACGAGGACGCTTGGACATGTTCTCATTACAGGGTTGGAGTATGCTGCACAAACATGTTTTGAAATAAATATGCGCCACGAAATCTGATTAGATTTGTCATATATTGTTTTCAAAAAGTAGGATTCTGTTCAGAGTGCACATTGTTAACAACTCCAGACTGACATTTGGACTGATAAACCAATAAAAAACAAAGACATGCCAGACATTTTAGAACATCTTTCTGAGTTCTAACTTGAGGTAAAAATGCAGCATATTTTGTTCTTTGCAGAAAACATTCTAATATGTAAATAATTGCAGCCATTGATTTGATAAAGGCGTAAACTCAAACTGCGATTACCATGCATTTGATTGCGATGTATTGTGCAACCCTTTCCAGGATGTTTCAATTAGAATGAGCTTTTTTACCTATCAAAATGCAGATGTTTTATGGTTAAAAGCTCTGTAAATTACAAGATCTATTCACATGAAACAAAAAATCCATCAGCATAAATACAAAAAATGCTATTATGCTTTTTTTATGGCTTCAGAAAGAGGTAGCATTAGTCCTTCCTTAAGATGTGAGATGTCTCAGTTGGGAGGATAAATAAATAAATAATAAAAGTACTGTTATTAATATGCATCGTCAGAAAAGCATTGCATCGGATGGTGAGTTTTTCTGTGTGGATTTTTGGCTACACTATATATAAAAGGAAGGTGTGAATAACTGCTGAAATGATGAGTCGTTACCACTAGTGTAACAAAACAAAACAAAAAAAGTCAAAAGATACTGCGAGATAACAGAAATATGATAAAAAACAGACTGGAGTGAGCGCTCAAACAAATCAACAATATGAACCAAAGTTGGGGCTCACAGGAGGAAAATCTTGCATATTTTAAACAACAATTAAACTTTATAACTTACAACCGGCTTTAAAGGAGGTGTTCATGAACAGATTTTAGTTATGAACCCCCCCCATGAGAACTCAATAACCAACAATTCCACAAAAACCAGGCTTGCAACGCTTGGACAAGTGATACAAGAAAGAAGTGCTCTCTGCAGCACATGGCTAACCAAAGAGGGCGGCTTTAAAAATTCATGGTGTGATTTCGCCGCACTCTTCTTGGCAGGGCAGACCATCACACTCAGATATCCGCTCTTATTGTGCTCTCAGCCCTTCCACATTTACACAAGCGCCCGGCACACCAACAAGCACAACAGAATATAGGACACCACACTGTACACTGCAAAGAAGGACCACAACAACACTAGCCATCCACACAAATGCTGGTATATACTGTATGTGTACTGTATGTATATAGAACGGACAGTGGCAGCATCAAATAAAAAAAGAAACAACTATTTCTGCAATAATACCCTTTATGTAGAAATATTCTCCATCTAGAGACCATCAATCACCATATTTCCAGCTTCATTTGGTAAAAATAAATACATCTCAGTGTATAAAATAAATCATCATTAAGTCAATCACTAAAATAATCATTTGTTGAAGTCCTAGTTACAAGTTACATCATTCTTATAGAACATAAGTTAAATGTTTTTCAACTCAATAGGACATATTACTATCTATGCATAAGGTATTGGACAGCGTCTCTAAAAATGATGGATTTGAAGTAGCTCAAGGACCAACATGTACAGAGACAAAAACTCCTGGGACCATCAGCAACACCGGTCATTACTTACAGAACAAATGATGTTATGTAGTTGCTGGCAGTGCGACAAAAGCCCCTACACATAACACGGAAATGCGGTCTAAACTGTTGCATTGTACCATTCGCGCTGCCAAGGTGACCCGCGCTGGATTCGCTGCATCACCATAACTTAAGACTAATCACCAGGCCGCGCGCACCGAGTCTCATTACCACTGGTTATGCGTGTCCTCTCCGGGGTTATTCAAGCTCAGCACTTTCAATCATTCAATCTCACGTTTTCCCCTTTTCCATCTACATCCTTCAATCCTTTTATCCTTTACAAGTCAGGCTCTCTTCCCCCCTCTTGTTCTACTTTTTAATAATTCATCTTCACTCTGCGTTTCCCTTTGGGTCACAGCTCCCTCTGTCACAGGGCAAGAGCATTAATCAATTGCACGTCTCTCTCTCTCCTGGCTCCTAACCTCTCCTTCCTTCCCTGCTGCGTCTCCACTATAGACTTCTCCGTTATAACGTCCGCACACCACTCATTTTTCAGTCCATTATCCAGGCTCCAACTGTCTCCAATTTGTTCTCAATCCCAGTCCATCTCGGCTTTGATCTTGAGCGGGCATTCTCCAAAATGCATCTGTTTCCTAGTCACTGATTTCTAGCCACAGCAAGAAGCACTTCAATATGAACGAATGTAGTGTGAATTAATGAACTTTCAAAAGGTGCTTTCAGGTAGAATATCATAAACATTTTACGGGGGTGAGAAAAACATCTGCTGAGGTTAGTTAAGTTTATCACACAGTGAAAGCAGCCAGTGCAGAGCTAATCAAATGCACCGCATGTGTTGTTTATGCAATCTAATGATAGATGAAATAATAACATTTCAAAGAAGAATGTGTGGCTCATTCAAGATATGTCAAAGTACAACAGTTTGCAGAAGGGAAAAAAGATCTATATTACAAACAATACCAATAGGCCGGTATATCAGGCAGGTATTTGCACTTTTTAGCATATCGGAACACTTAAGAGTGTAGAGAGTACTGCAAAAATGTGATCACACTGCTCGTTTACACAGTTTGTGCTAATAAAAGTTTGTAGATTGCTTGTAGTGAATTAAAATGAAATATTTGGGGAAAATAATACAAAAACATACTGTATTGGCTCAAAATCATCAGCAGAGTTTATCAGCCATTGGTTTCTCTGGATTTTAATAATTTGAAAATTTTAAATGAAAAAACAGTCAATCCCTACAATACAAAGTAATTATTTTTCCCCCACAAATGGCTTCAACTGGCATATTTTCCCTGGCTGCAATTTTACAGTGCAGGGACAAACCCATAACCTCTGCAGTGTGTTTGGGATAATCCCTGTGTCCTGTGTTCATTCCTGTCCTCTAGTGAACAGTTAATTTAATTTAAAATAATACAAATAATATTCAATTGTAAATTTCCATGCATGATTTACAACACAACTGAACAACCTTGGAGCTATGAAACTGCTGTGTATCGACTGGCATCCCATAAATTACATGTTTAACTCAATATAGACCTTCACTATCCATTAATCTTATATTAAATGTAACTATATACGCCACAAAAAGACCACAAAGACCATTAAACACCCACATAGCAAACTAAACACTTCTGATGCAAAAATGTCACTAAATCGCCGTCCAAGCCGACTTCAACCCCGTCTTCTGCCAACGAGGAACAACAAATAAACACATCTCAAAAGCAGATCCCTGACATTATTAGGCCTTTTCTGTAGGGGTTTGCCAAAATGTCACACATCAAAATGTACCCAAGAATGACTTATTATTATTCATTACAACTTCCATGTCAAAAATGAAACTTCCCCCCCTCCAAAGCTCGGTTTTCATTGCACATCCCTCCACTATCTCTCCTCTCTCTCCTAACAAGGTAAAGCTTACGCAGTCCTTGTCTGCTCTTCTCCCTAAAACAGAAATCCATACTTTTCCATCTACAGGCGCTCTAATCGGGTATCCCTCCATCTCCCGACACTTACGCACTGTTGCCACGTCTAGATGCTGTAATCAGATTGAACTCTACGACCGTGCATGTCTGGAAAGCATGTGTGTGTGCGTATGTGTATTGAGCGGTCGGGCAGTTCTTTACCATGCCTGCAGCAGGAGTGGGCGTTGGTTTCTTCGCTCGGGACGCCCAGGTCTGGAGATGGGGAGGTGGGCGCGGGGGGAAAATTCAGAGGGTACCGGGTCAGGAAGCAGAACTCCGCCTGTGTCCGCTCCTCATGTGCTCTGCTGTCAACTCGACCGCCGCTCAAACTGCGGGAGAAAAACACACACGGATATTTGAATGATATGTGAATGTGGAGTAGGGCCAGTGTGTATTGCCGATTGTACAACTGCCTTTATACTGTAGGGCGGTAGGATTTCAGTTGTTTAGTCGGTTAATGGTGTCTCGGTCTCCCAAAACCTGTATTAGTCGACTAATTATTTTATTTCGAAATGACATGGGACAAGGGCACATAGACATGGAGTGAGTTAGAGAAAGATTTGAGAGTGAATCTTCATTTTTACATATAAATACTGTTATGATGTCATGATAATCAAATGTTCGAATATCAAATGTTAGAGTTGAGCATATTGTGAGAAAAAACGTCAAGATTTATTCACGATTATTGTGACTGTGACCAAACAACAGTGAAATCATTATTTTTCTTTCATTCCCGTGGTCTAACACAGGGGTTTCCAAACTTTTCAGGCCGGGACCCCCAAAATAATTGTGCAACCGATCTGAGACACGCACTGTCAAATTAAATTGCCTGTGAGCATTTCAAGTTGCAAAACCAGATATTTTAAAGTTTTGAGCATGTCTTTGGTCGACGACAGAACAAACCTTTACTATAATATTGTTATAGTGAGATGATCTATTGCCATAGCAGTAGTTTGCAGGAAAGGTGTTGTACTTTGCATGAATCTATTGCATTGTTTATTCAGCACATTTCCAATGGCTTTTTAATCTTTTATGCGCTGCATGAGTGTTATTCTGCGTATACCATCTCTCCAGTCAACTCCTTTATGATCAAACGAGAGAGATGTGCACTTTGACAAAAATAGAATCCATCACACAATGATGATGAATCAAGAATGTATTCTATCTATGATGGTCAAGAGAGACTCTGAGAGGGCATCTGGTGTAATATCTTCAGCAAAGGTTTCATGCATCTATATTTTTAACCATAATAATGCTTAACATGGTTGATATTGTATGTACTATTGGACATAGCTGATATTGTATAACTACTGTACATAAATTGTATTTGAATTATCATAATCGTTATCTATCTCAAACACACACAAAAAAGACATTTTTTTTATAACGCAGACAGTGCTATTATTAAATCACAATATCAAAAAAGAATAAACCATTTCAAATGTTCATAAATAATGCACTTCAGTCATAAATATGATCTTATCTAGAAATCTTCAGCCACAATATTACATCTTTAATTTTTTTTTGATAATGAATAAATAACCCCAATGTGCCATATTGACCTTTATTTAACCAGAAAAGTCCCACTGAGATGGAGCATCTCTCTTTCAGGAGAGTCCGGGCCCCAGAGCGGAGGAGCGGATTCTACATGTTTTTAGTGGTAGAGGAAAACTGCGCAGAAACGGAGAGAACATGCAACTCCACACATATAAATTATTGTTTGACTAATAAAAATAATAATCACTGACAAGTGGACAAAAACAAAGTCTGCAACACAATGCAGCTACAATTCCATCAGAACAAATTAAATAAGTATCAATCGATCTGACATGGAACCAAATTGGACCAAAGCCCTTCGCTCACAGCGGGTGTAGCCTGTCCTTGTCCTTGAGGGGAGATCTGACAGAATGGTTGATCATGCACCGACAGACAGACAGGTTGATCATGCACCGACAGACAGGTTGATCATGCACCGACAGACAGACAGGTTGATCATGCACCGACAGACAGACAGACAGACAGACAGACAGACGACCTGAGAGGGGGCAGGGTAAGGGCTGTAGTACAAACATACTCTTGTTTTTATACACGCTCAGCTCTTCATGCACACACACAACTAAAGCAAACACACTGTGCATTCTATCTTCATCACATGAAGAAACAATGGACGACACAAAAACATCATTCACAGGGTTTGAATAATAAGAGGTGGAGACAATCTTTATACGAGTAAGAGCAGTTTGCATTTACTCACAAGTGAAAAGACAGTGAGATCATGAGTGAAACTGGTACACACAATTACATTCAAATAAAGGGGTTCAAACTGTGGTAGTAGGGTGGTCAAAATAATCTATACACAGATACTAATTGATAATAAAAATAGTATTGGAACTAGATACTCATATGAGCAAGAATTGATACCAAAAAAAGTTCTATAAACATGTCCTTGACTGAGAGGTTTTATATGGTTTTGATCTATATTAGAACTTGTATAAAACCACATGGTAATATTAAATAACTATTTAGAGTTGAACATTACATTATATTGTATGAAAAAAGAGTGTTTGTAGTATAACTGGAATTAAGAATTGACTCTTCTCCTCAGCATGTCATCTTAAGAGACATATCAATTCATGTTTCTGTCCTTTTTTGGTAAGTCATTATTTGGAAATATCTTATCCAGTTTAGTCTAATTTTAGACCTGGTCTAGTCTTGCAGCATGGTGGCAGAGTGGCTAGCACGTTGCAGGTTCTGTGTGGAGTGTGTTTCTTCACGTGTCTGGGTGGGTTTCCTCCAGGGACTCTAATTACCCCCATCAACTCAGAACATGCAGAGTAGGTAAAATCCTCCAGCTACAGTCCTGACCAAGCCTGAACTCAAGATCTGGAGATAGGAAGGATCGCTGCTCCTGACAGGCCCCAGCGGCACTGAAGCATGGGTCAAATACAGAGGACAAATTTCCCTTGGGCGACAATAATGTAAACCTTAAACTTAGTCATGTTCAAGACCATATTTATCCCTTATTTAGAACTGATATTGTCCGGGTTTAAATCTGATGAGAATGTGTAAGCAGACTATATCTCAGGTGGTGCTTGATGTGAACAGTTTGAGAACAGAACAGCTAACACCATTTAGTTCAGAACTGAAGAAGAAATTTGCAACAGAAAGTTAATGACAATGTTACATACACCAAAATACAACCATATGACTAAGCAATATCATTTTACAATTGGCTCTAAAAAACTTAAAAAAAATAAACAAATACTTGTTTTGCCTATTGCCCATTGCAACCCTGTATCCAATGATAATCTTTTAGTTATTTTGCAAGTGGATGCACCAACAAACAAACCATTGCTAAACCAGGCAGAAGCTACAGTCTGTGATCATGATTGAGAGATATTTTTAGAAACCATACTAATGTATAAGCCTTCAGCACATCACTCCTGTGCTGAATGCAGGAAGAGAGGCACTCATAGGAGAGCTTGCCTGAGAGAACAGCATTCAGCCCTGCATGTGACAGTAATGGTCCTAACCTAGACTAGTCCTGGCTTTTATTCTCCTCCCTGAACAATAACAGAGGTGACAGCATAGTTTAACTCAGCCCCTGAATGTAATCTACAGACACAGAGCAGTGGACTTCAGAGAGCACGCTGCAACGCTACATGAAAGGGTTAAAGGGATTATATGAAAAGGTGCAATATTTGCATTTCAATGAGCAGAAAACAACTTCACATCTCTTTTTTCTATTCCATTAAATGATTTTAATTTGATCCCACTACTGCTGTCTAACACCAGTCAGTTTCAATACAATGGAAAAATAAGTTTAATTTACTTAAAAGAAAATATCATTTAGATTTTTGTATATTTTGACTAATCACTTGTGGATAGAGAAGGTCAGGCTTTTTGCTCCCTTATTTCAAAAAGCACAGTATGCAACTTTCTGGGAAATTCATTTGCATAATTCCATGGAAATAGAAAGTTAAAGCCATATTCCATGCAGAAAGCACTTTTATGCCACATTGTGGAATATTATGGCTAAAGGAACCACATTTCCATGGAAACAAGCAAAGGAAGCTCCTCCAGGCCAAGTAAGAGTCAGGTTTGACCAGATGCGTAGTTTATTTTTTGGCTAAAAAGGTACCTATTGTGCCTTGGAGTGGAATCTGATTTGTTCCATTGGTATTTTCAAAATCTGCTCAAAACGAGATAAACACTTAATTCGGGCAATTTTAACATATTTACAATTGTCATTTTAGAGTCTTTGTCCTGTGTTCATCATATGCTATTCAAGTCTGTGCTCATGTCATTTTAAATCAGTGTAATAAATGCAGGCTGAGGATGTCACAACATTATTATATGTGAGAAGAAAAGTATTCACAATTATGAACACCAAGCAACAATGAAAACCTTTATAAGTCTTGCTTTATAAAGTCAAACTTTCAGAATGAAAAAAGCAATGACACATTGACACATAAACATCCAGATGAAAAAGTACTTTACATGCAGTTAGACTTTGTGGGGTATATATTGAACTGAAATCACTAATTGCTGCCACCTACACCTCACAATCATATATTTTTTATTTCTTACAGTTATTATGAACAATCACGACTATTAATTAACCGAATAATCTCGACATCCCTAATCCTGGCGTTTCTGTTACTTGGCATAACAGTCCAACACAAATGAACAGAAAAAGGCGCCACAGACCAAGTAACAACACCACGTTTACAGTCCACAAAATACAATTACAGGCGCGAGAAGCATGCGACGCCGCCTCCACTACATCCACGGCCTTCACGTTTATTGAAATGCCACCATAATCCTGGCAGAGTCACACGAGTCAGCGACAGATATAAGCAGATTCTAAAATGGCATTAGTATAAAGAGCTGAGGTGAAGGGATAAACAAGACTTGTACTCCCAGCATGAAATGTCAACATCTCTGCATCTCTGCCACTGTATACATGCACAGATGCTCCTGGTCACCCTCAGACCACACTGACGTTCACACAGCGCTGCAGCTTGTGTGTGTTTGTTTGTGTGGGTGACTGTGTGAGTGATGTCACAGGGTCGCGTCACTATAACAAATTAATCAGAACTGTAATGTAATATTAATTTGACCTTCACAACATCGGAAACCAGACTGAAGTGGACAAATGCTTCATGTTTATATATATATAACTGAAGAACATAAGAGGGCTTAGCCGCAGATGACGATCCCAGCAAGACGAAAAACACACAGGAGACGAGCTTATTAAATGCAGATGCAGAGTCTTGCTGGACATTTAGTCCTAGTTATTCTTTTGATTTTTGAAATAGCTACAATAACAATGACTAAAGCTAAAGCTGTTCATTATTAAAATTGTATCAGGGTTAAATCCTCAACCCAATTAAAACTATTCCATATACTTATTGCATATTGCACATTTCTCAAAAGGTAACCATTATTATTTGATTAGACTATTTAAGGATACAAGTACTATTAGTCCTTGAGAAGAGCAGTGAATTGTACCATGTCACAAAAGCGGCCTTTTGCTGCACTGCACTAAAAAGCTGCATTCATAAAATTAGACTCATTTTAAGTGCCGTACATGAGTTACATTATTTCCCTGCTCTTATTTCTTGCCAAAAGCCTGGCAGAATAACGAGATCTGTCCTCAAATGCTGCTTGATGAATAGTAGTGTGTTTTAAGCTGTGTATCTCTACCTGGGGACTACACACACACACACACATATGCACGGAGCCTGGGGACTCTGACAACTGTGTGCGCCGTGTGCTGGGCCCTGGTGCGCTGTGCCGCTGGGCCCTGGTGCGGTGCCGCTGGAGGATTACAGCCTGGTCATGGCACTGCCTCTCAGTTAAGGCTTAGTGGCTGAGTTGAGGCGAAGAGGGGGTCGGACAGCCGTTAGACACAGACACAGAAAAGGCAATTGGAAACAGACATGTGGCGGAGCAATAGGGCAGCCAAGGACTCACTGCAGCCGAGTACAAAGTGGTGCAGGGGAGCGAGGGCACAGGTGTGGGGATAAACAGCACAGGCAGATATCGAGTCGGCCCCTGGGGCAGACGGACCCACCCCGGCTGGGACCCACTGGACACTGGCCTGGAACTGCTGCTCTCTCACTGCAACAACTACAGCACTGTGGGGCTGCTGCAGCACAATTATAGACGGTTTTACTTTTCATTTCGTTTGTGCGAGCAGTGATCGTTTACAATTTAATTTAACCGACGTGAAGGATGCTTAACCAAATGTTGTCTGGCTTGTTTGAGAAAACGAGTGCAAGTGAAAGAACCTACGCAGCGTTAAAACTAACTTCAGGAAAGCTACATTTTTTCAGCTGATATCTGATGGTGGCCCTGCTTTTGTGTCCAATAACAAATATTTGCCTATATTAATAAAACATAAAAATGGACCACAAATTAGTTATTATTAGTTTATTTGAACTGCTTTTTGTGTTGATCTCTGCAGCTTCATTGCGCTTTTATTACCATTAGAAATAGAAAATATCTGAATATATCAGGGAATATAACTGAAACCTATAATTGTTCGCATTCCCAATATAAGTACACTCACACCCACTCAACAAATCCAAATCCACATTGTTTTGTCTGGTTTTGTCCAGCTTGTTGACCAAACCCAGTTAGAAGCACTTGGAGCCACACTGGACTCCTCACGCTCCTTTGACTGAATGCACCGTGCTTTCACTTCTGTGGCAGAATTCCTGTGACAACAATAGTCACAGATCCAAGCGCCACACCGCTCCTCTGCTCAATTTATTCACCATTTGCTCCGCTGGCTGCCTGTGTCCTGATGGGTCATTATGTGTGATTGTGTGTTTTCCTCTGGAGCAGGACAACAGAGAGGAGGAGGAACTGACAGCCTACTGCCTCATTAATGCTGGAGCTGCCTCCTCCTGGACATTAGCATGAGCTCACACACACACACACATACACACACACACACACACACACACACATACACACACACATACACACACAGCGAGCACTTCCTCAGCCTCGTTATTTGATAGATTCAGAACGGCAGAAGTTGGCGCGGAGGGAGGCACACCTGAGGTTCGGCTTGTCTTCTGCTGGATCCACTGATTAGATCCATCCACGGCTGCTTCTGCGGATGAAAGGCAGCGGGCGACGGGCAGATGAGCGATGGATGGAGAGCCCGCGATATGCTGATGTGGCTCTGAACGGCAATTTACACCTTTCCCGTCTGATAACCATCACAAGAGATGAGCCGAGGGACAGACAGGCGGCCCATCCACAAAGGACTAAGGATGTGCTAATTAGAGTCGGAAGAACGCCGTGGAAAAGAGCTGCGGGCATTTTATATTTGGTGAAGTAGTAGGACTAGTTGTGAATTATGCAGATACCGTTATATTTACATGGTTGTATTAATGATTAAATTGAGTCGAGTCTTGATTTTAGTGCTAGTTTAGTTTAAAGTGCATGTGACAGATGTTTTTCTAATTACGGTATGACTTTGGTGGGATGGTTCCTGTGGTAAATATTTATCACAGCTTCACATCAGTCGAGCGGCAGTTTATGAAGAACGTTGAAAAAGTTGAAAATGACAGGAATCAGCGCCAAAATATTTTTTTTCGGGCAGTTTAAACAATTATTCAACCAAACAAAGGCTTAATCAGGTATTATCAGTAGTAAAATTATAACTATTGATAGGATAAGATAAGATATTCCTTTATTGTACCACATGGGGAAATTTCATTGGTGCAACGCAGGAAGATACAGAGGTAGATACAGAAGAACAGAACAGATCACCCATAGGAAGTCTGAAAAACACTTTCAGTAGAAGATCTCCTATAAATAAATAAAAAACTCCCATAGACAAATGAATAAATAAATACATAAATACCATTGCATGTGATCACGACAGTAATTGCACATGAATATGTGTCACGACAGCACATAGATTGCACATGAATTTCATAGTAATTGCACATGAATTGCACATGAATTCCAACAGCAATTGCACATTTGACAGAATTGCACATCAGTATTAGGTTAGGTCAGTATTGCGAGTGTTCAGTACTAACAGTTTTTGTTATAAAGTCTGACAGCAGCAGGAAGGAAAGACCTACGGAACCTTTCCTTCACACATCAAGGGTGGATCAGTCTCTCACTGAAGCTGCTCTCCAGAGCGGAGAGAGTGTCCTGCAGGGGGTGACACTCATGGTCCAGCATAGATGTGAATCTAGCCAGGACCCTCCTGTCCCCCACCTCCTGCGCCGAGTCCAGAGCAAAGCCCAGGACGGAGCTGGACTTCTTGATGACTCTGTCCAGCTTCCTCCTCTCCCTCTCTGTGATGCTGCTGCTCCAGCAGGCCACACCATACAGGAGGCCTGATGCCACCACAGAGTCGTAGAAGGTCTTCAGGAGTGGCCCTGTCACTCCAAAAGACCTGAGTCTCCTCAGGAGGTAGAGCCGACTCTGGCTCTTCCTGTACAGTGCGTCTGTGTTATGAGTCCAGTCCAGTTTGTGGTTCAGATGAACACCCAGGTACTTGTATGAGTCCACTCTCTCAATGTCCCGTCCCTGGATGTTCACTGGTGAGGGGGCAGTGGCCACCATCTCCTTGGTCTTCCCCGCGTTGATGAGGAGGTGGTTCCGCTGACACCAGTCCACAAAGTCCTGCGCCAGTCCTCTGTACTCCGCGTCATCGTCGTCCGTGATGAGTCCGATGATGGCAGAGTCGTCAGAGAACTTCTGCAGGACACAGCTGTCCGTGTCATGTCTGAAGTCTGCAGTGTAAAGGGTGAAGAGAAAGAGCGCGAGGACAGTGCCCTGGGGCGCCCCCACACTGCAGGTCCGAGTGTCAGACACACAGTTCCGGGCTCTCACAAACTGGGGTCGGTCTGTGAGGTAGTCCAGGATCCACTCTGCCAGGTCATACTCCACACCAGCCGTCTCCAGCTTGTCCCTCAGGAGCAGCGGCTGATGGTGTTGAAGGCACTGGAAAGATCGAAGAACAGAATCCTCACAGAGCTGCCAGGCTTTTCCAGGTGAGAGAGAGAGCGGTGCAGCAGGGAGATGTCGGCGTTCTCCACTCCGATGCCAGACCGATATGCAAACTGCAGCGGGTCCATGGCTGAGCTCACGGTGGAGCGGAGGTGGTCCAGGACTAGCCGCTCCAGTGTCTTCATCAGGTGGGACGTGAGAGCCACTGGCCTGAAGCTGTTGAGGTCTTTGGGGCGCGGTGTCTTAGGCACAGGTACCAGACAGGAGGTCTTCCAGACCTGTGGTACCACCCTCAGCTTCAGGCTCATGTTGAAGACATGCTCCATAACTCCACACAGTTCATCTGCGCAGCACTTAAGGAGCCTGGGGCTGATGCCATCAGGTCCTGCTGCCTTCCTCACTTTAATCCTCTTCAGCTCACTCCTCACCTGTGCTGCTGTGACAGTCAGTGGTTGGCAGGGGGACCGTGTGCTGGGGGGATGGGTGAGTCCAGGCGAAGTGGGGAGCTGATGGTCCGGGGCAGATAAGCGAAGAGGAACAGATGCAGGGCATTGTCCAGCTGTGGAAGAGGGAGCATGCAGCTGTGCAGGGGGAGGGGCGGGTGACCGATCAAACCTCAAGAAGTGAGCATTTAAATCATTCACCCACTGTAGATCCCCCTCTGTCTGGGCAGGGGGGATTTTGAAGCCCGAGATGGTTTTCAGGCTCCTCCACACTCCCTGAATGTTCTTTAGGTGCAGCTGCTCCTCTATCCTCCTCTTGTAGCCGGCCTCAGCCTGCCTGATCTTCCTCCTCAGCTCCTTCTGCACAGTCCTCAGCTCCTCCTTGTTCCCTGACCTGAAGGCTCTCTTCTTCTCCTTCAGCAGAGCATTCAGTTCACGGTTAATCCATGGCTTGTTGTTTGGAAAACACCACACCGTCCGGGAGGGAGCAATGTTCTCAAAACAGAAGTTGATGTAGTCCGTGATGCACTCTGTGATGGTGTTGATGTCCTCCCCATGTGGGTCATAAAGCTCAGTCCAGACAGTGGTGCTGAAGCAGTCCCTCAGAGCCTCCTCGCTCTCAGCAGACCACATCCTCACCTCACGGGACACCACAGGCTGCCTGCGCACGATGGGTTCATACACAGGCCTCAGATGTACAAGGTTGTGGTCCGAGCTGCCCAGGGGAGGGAGGGGGGAAGAAGAATAAGCCTCCTTGGTGTTGGCAAAAAACAAGTCCAATGTTCTATTCTCTCTGGTGGGGCAGGTAACATACTGGGTGTATGTTGGTAGAACAGAAGAGGGAGAAGCGTGGTTAAAGTCACCAGAGATGAGGAAGAGAGCCTGTGGATGCTGTGTTTGCAGCCTACAAGTGCAGGAGAGCAGTGCTTCACAAGCATTTTCAGCATTGGCAGACGGGGCCACATAGACTGCGATCAAAATCACATGTGAGAACTCCCGGGGCAGATAATATGGCCTCATGCCAATAGCCAATAGTTGAATATCCTTGTTACATAGCTGCTCGCTCACTGTGCAGTGTTCGGGTTTGGACCAGCTCGTGTTCACATACACCGCCAGACCTCCACCTCTTTTCTTCAAGCATTCTCTCGTTCTGTCCGCCCGCAGCAGATGAAAATTGTCCAAACCTACAATAGAGTCTGGCATTTCTGCTGTTAACCAGGTCTCTGTGAAAATCAAGACGCTGCTGTCCCTATACATCCTCTGGGACCGCATGAGGCTCGCTATTTCCGTCATTTTATTTTGAAGGGACCTCACGTTACCCATGACTACGGCGGGAACCGACTTCCTGTTTGTCCCTCTCTTCTCTCGGAGTTTACGTCCAGCCCGTCTGCCTCGTTGCGTTTTCCTTAGGATGTCCGCCGGGATAACGTGACGATCTCCGGGTAAGACGACTGTTCTCCGCAGTTTCATGAGTTCCTCCTTTGTGTAAACGCGGTACGGCGCCGGGCGGGGGGCGGGCCGGAGCCGGGGGACTCAGACCCAAAACACATCGCAACGACACGACGAAAACACTCAATCCAGCCGAATAAAGTCAAAACAAGTTAATTTAAAGCGATTCCAGTGCGTGTCCCAATCGTTCGTGAAGTTCCTCTTTCATATAAACGTGTATATAAACGTGTACCGACAACACGCCGTACTTTAGCGCGGCCGGAGGGCGCGGGGGGGCTGGTGGGCTCACTCGGAGCTAGCTCACGTCACAACAACACAACGAACGCAACGAAAAACGCTCAAATTCAGCCGAAAAAAGTCAAAAACAGTTGAATTAAAAAAACTATTCCAGCGCGTGTCCCTATCGTACAGTAAAATAGAAAAAATATACTAATTATATTTACAAAATATAGGAGATAAAGCACAATAAGTGTGAGAAAGAAGAGAGAGCGTTTACACCGGGCTGCCAGCTGTACCAGCGCCTTATGCCAGCTGTACCAGCGCCTTATGACAGTTTAAACAATTATTCAACCAAACAAAGGCTTAATCAGGTATTATCAGTAGTAAAATTATAACAGGACAAATAGACGGCTTGTCCACGGATATAATGTCGGCCTATTTGAGATTAGAACCAACAATCCATTGGTTCAATCACTGCTCAATGCCTCGTTTTAGAGACTTAAAGTCTAACTTGAATTCATTTACATAAACATTCAACATAACAATCTAATTATTGATCAATTAAAAAAGAAATATTGCATTTTTAAATAAACAAGTCCACTGTGTGAATTGTAGTCAATGAAACCCAGTTGGATGAATGCGTTTCATTTGGCAGCGGAGCTCTCCAGAGCTGTGATAAATGACTGGGAACCTGCCAGAGGCTGAGCACAAATCAGCCAAGCAGCCACAACAAAAATCGTCTGCCACTCAATAAATCACACATTATAAAACATCGCCATTTTATTACGACACAACACTGTTTCAGGTGTTTCCGAGACAAAAGGACAACCTGAAATGCACTGGAGCAAAGCCTAAAAGATGTTGTCTGCAAACACTGTGGACAGAAGGAATTTTGTAGCTCTAAAAGGAACCAGATATAGCCTAGATAGTAGAAGAGAGTGTCCTTTTACTTTTTGCACATGGCGGACACCACACAGATGTTTGTAGAGCTGCTGGCTGCTGTCAGCTGCTCTGATTAATAGCTTTGTTTCATGTGTCATCTCCAGAGAGCCTCCTTATCTGGGCCCAGGGTCTACAGGGACCACCACACTGCGGATTGAGAAAACTGGGGGAGATAAAGGCTAAGAAATACATATTCTAACTGCTTATTTACATAAAAACTTCAATTCATTCATTTATTCATTCATTTTTTACCGAACAGTGAGGGGTGGGCAATATTGACAAAAAAGCCTACATTTTTGTTTTTGGAGTGTCCCAATAATGATCAGTCAGATGAAATTATGTCAATGCAACAGAAATGAGTTAAAACGTTAAATATATTAGCTGAGTTGAAAGTGTGAAAAAAATGAAATGCCTGTAAAACATTTTTTTTTTTATTTTAAAAAGGTGGTATGGACGATTTTTTTCAGCAAATTTTTTATCATATTTCCTCGTGGCGTGGATAAATCATTTGTCCTGCCACGTATCAATCATAAAACGCACCTACCGCTCACCTGCAGCCGGGTCAGGCTCGTCCCCACATTTCCGTGTACCTAAGCGCATGGATCTATCATAATATAGTTCCCTCAGTGTACAGGGCAAAATGAAGACGGAGAAAGACAGTTCGAGCTGACGCAGAAGTGGACAGAAATCTACGAGAGACGAGCGATGCGATGCGCTAATAAACAAACGCACGTGTGTGTTGTATCAGTCCGCACGGGGGAGTGCGCATGCGCACTTCCGCCTGCGTTCTCAAATCGCCGAAAAATCTTCCATACCGCCTTTAATGTGCTCTTTTTGTTGTTTATTTTCTTACTATAAAGCAATACACTCAATAATCACATTTTGCAATTTCTTCAAAATAACATTCATAGTTTCATTTAAATGTCTGTATATTGTCCAGCTCTACGTACACAAACTGAGCTGACCTGCACTGATGTAATTAATGTGGCTCAACGTTTCAGTCAAGCCAATAGAATATCAACACAAACAACACTACTATATTACTACAATACAAATGTGTTTCAGCCGAGGAGACACCAGTACGAATTGTATACGCCAAACCATCTCTCCAAACCTCTGCAAATAAAGTGGTCAAAAACTTTAACTTTGTGCCTTTATGGAGCAAACCCTTGCCCCATGGTCTATGCATATACCGTCTATGACCCATCACTATATGCAGCAGAGATAAGCAGTTCTAAAGGTCGCTAACATAGTATCCTGCTTTAATTGGACTGCAGGGGCCCCTCAAACCCATTCAACCTCCAAAACCAACTCTCAGCAAAAGAAAATGAATCTTCCAACGCTTTTTGGCGTGTGCATTGCCGATCTGCACTTTATTTTGCGCGCTAGGATGATAAGTACGAGTGAGGAGAGGTGGGGACCATGTTAAGAGACTCTTCATAAAGTAATGGGGTTGATTTATAGCATTTATCGCACTCATGCCTCCTGCTCGGTGCGTGCCCTGCTGTCACGGCGCTACTCCTTCCCAATGAATCACATCAACCGCACCAATCTCGAGAAGATGTACATTTGGGAAGGCACATCTGGCAGGCCATTTCAAAGCCATTTTTAAGCACGAATGTTGATTTTTCTCGCACTATTCCTGCCACGATATTTTTGGCCTGTGCCGTTTCTCGACAAATCCTGTTTAAACACCCAAGAAGCGTGTAAATAGCCCAAAATGCGCATTAAAGTCGCCTGTAAATGCGGCTTGCTCGAGGGTTAGCGATGCCACAATGTTTGCGATTGGTAAAACATCTACAAACACGGGGAGTAATGAGACGGACAAATAGGCACACACACACGAGGAGCCAAAAATAATGAAACGCGGAGGGCCAGGTGGGGCTCAATCAGCAGAATGCATGCAGGCTCACGCACACATAAAGCTGTTGATAAGAAGGCGGCGGCGGCGGCGGCGAACAGGTGACAGAAGCAGGCGGGGACAGAAGCCTATAGAGAGGCCGGGATTGGTCTTTGAGATGAGAAATGATACACCATTTAAGACGGGTTGTGCGTAAATTGTTTAGGAAATGTGAGTTGTCGTGTCGGTAATCAGAACACATCATGTCCCACGTCTTGTGCCATTACATTTGTGATAGACACGCAACACCAAAGACCAGAGACTATTCTAAAGGCTAAAAGCTATTTGCTATTCGAGTAAACAAGTAAACAACTTGCATTAGGAATACAAATGGATGGGATACATACGGTATGAATTATAACTGAGGTTCTATAACAACTCAACTGTGATATAAAGTTTGAAGACACTCAATAAAGTACATACCACACAACACATTGCATTACAACATATTGCATTAGGCACTTTGGAATAACATAACAACTATTCACCTCAAAATTGGCTGTAATCTTTTTTTTTTTTTTAACATAACATTTGTTAAGACACTGCAAACAGCAAACATATGCCAAGCTCCAACAGCAGCCGGCGTGAGTTTGATTCCCGACAATTTACTGTATGTCCTGTCCTCTCTTTTCGCCCATCCCCCATTTCACTCTGTACTTTCCACTCGGTTGAAACTGAATATGTAGCGTGATATCAATATTCAAAAATTGAATTGACAAAAATGTCAATTCAACAGAAATGTGTTGAAATCATGTCTTCAAACACATTAGAGATAACATTTTTATAAAATATGCAGAAATATCACCCTTGATTGAAAGTTTACAACATACATTTTGTAATTTTAATCAGCTACATTTATGACTATAAACAATATTTCAATTCAATTAAATGTATTTTTGTAAAGGCCAAAATCACTACAGCATTTGCCTCGAGGGGCTATTTCTTACAATAAACAATTTTGCATATCTTCAACACATATTATCTAACTTCAGACATGCTGCCCACCTCTAGCTCCATGTGTATTTCACAAAATAGTTTATATGCAAGCTCTTTGTTCTAGATGAGGAACTGTGTTGAATTTCCATTTCTATCCTTTCAACAATATGACAGCTCTGTTCAGTTAAACATAGTTGAGAAAACATACATATAGTATCCATTTATCTATTGCCATCTTTTTCACACGCAACGCCTTCATTATGAGCATCGTCTTTTCCACCCCTGCAGCATCTCATTTTCTGCCTCATATTTGTTCTTTCTTTTGATGTTTCCAGTAAAAAACAAAACAACAACTCAGAGACTTTCACACTCACACATGCACTGTTTTTATTCCCATAAACCTCGGGTCACCATTTCTTTCTTTATTCCTAATTACAGTAAGGATGGTGGTGGTTTACTCGTGACTGGTATACTTTAAAAATGAGACGATTTGATCCATGTTGCTCGCTGTAAGAAAAACACCGTCTTGTTTAAGGCTCTAGACCTCGAGTACTGACCAGTCACTGCTCCGCCTCATGATATTTCAACATTTGGTTCTTGTGCTGAGGCCATTCATTGAGAATTGAAGAGGTACAAGAGAAGCCGGTTCAATTACACCCCTGCGGAGGTGCCTCAGCCTGTCCCGCAGTCAGGGGAAGACAATGTGATTCACTGAAAGCACACGGAATAACAATGAACGAGTAAATGTGGCAAATGGAGAGAGCTATCATCGTGAAAGGAAAATCAGTCAATTGACCAGGGCTGACATAAGAGAGCTCATGTGTAGTAGATTATGGATGTCAGAATGAGAGGCCAAAAGGCTGAGGGTCTGTCTTTGTCCACCAATTCTCTCCAAGCAGCCTTGCCAGCCCCCAACTTTGGGATTAAATTAAGTACAAGGTAAGATAGTGTAGCTTTAAGGGCCCTGCGCATGATTCAACACTCTCATTCATACACCACATACTATTGTACATGTTTTTAGGGGTAAAGGAAAGCACCCGGAGGAAACCTATACAGACACAGAGAGAACATGCAAACTCCACACAGAAAGGCCCCCAAGATCAGGTTTTCTGACCTGTTTTTTGTGACAAATATCGCCCAGCCCTCGATGTAGCATTAAAACCATTGCTCATTTAGTCAGAATAATTACTAGTACAAGTACACGACACATATCTTGTTTATGGCTACGCTACAACCTGTTATATACATTCATTTCATGTTTGTCAACCATATTCGAATGACTGTTGGGGATGTCAGCTTTGTGAAAAACCGCTCACCTAGCCAGCCTTCGTGTACGCCTATAGGTTCTGTTCCAATCAATTCTGTCCAATTACTGTCCCCACATCGACACGTCCCAATAAATGTATGAAAAGAGGAACAAGGACACACCGGCCGTACACAGAGACACAAAGCAATTACTTCTTCCAATGACTATCGCACTGATTTCCCCACTGGTGTCAACTTATGCACCTGCTCAAGTCCAATTTCTCCGAGAGCCCGCACTCCCGCACTCCCGCAGGCGTGTTCGGACTCTGCTCCTCCGCGTTAAGCCGCCAGTGACTCGACTTAACTGAGTAGCCTGAAACATATATTACAATTATTTACAAAGTGCAGCCTCCCAGGACTGTACAGCATAAACGAGGAGACAAAGGAGTAAGCTATATATAGTATCAGCGAGTGAACAGATGAGGAACCTATAGGAGTGACATGTTTAAATTAGTGCGCACACAGCCTGGAACTGATACAAACACTCTATCCCATTAATTTGAATGATGCAAAATAGAAACATGTATGTTGTAGTTTCCTTTCTAATCAAGTAGAAACTTAATTAGCGACAGAAAAACACAGGACAGAATGTGACCAGAGAATACAGAAAAAAACATAACTTAAAGAAAACGTCCCATTTGGTCCAAGCGTATGTCAAATTTGAAGAGCATTTCAGTCCTTTGAGCCTTTAGAAAGCAGGCGTTCTGAATACCAGCACTGTATTATTTGTGGTTGTAAATAATTCTAATACTACATTACCAAGATTAGAGCTGGGTTTCGATTCAAATTTCAATAATCGATTCCGAGTTTTACATTTCAAAATAGATTTTTTCAGATTTCTCAGATCCCATCCGATTCGCTCCGATTTCGATCTGATTTCGATTCGATCCGGGGGTTAATGTTATTAAAAATGAAAAATGTATTTGAACCGTTTCCTTCACTTCATGACTGTGTAGAGAAGTAACATATTAAAACTAGTATTATATCAATATTAAACAGCAAATCTTACAAGTATTGATAGTTACTGATGGCTGGAAGACTGATGAAAAGGTTAAGGGTCAATCTACCTTCAAGAAAGATAATCCAGGAGTCCTGAATCATCTTTCTTGAAGGTAGATTGAAGTTCATTGAGGGAAATGTAGAAAAAAAAAAAAAAAAGATCTTTGGATGTACGAATCGATAATCGGTCATTAATATGAAAATCGATTAAAAATTGGAAAATCGATTATTTCAACCCAGCTCTAACCAAGATGCACATGAGTCACGCAGACCTCAATATGATATTTATATCAGAAACATTTGCATTAGCCACAACATCAAAATCAACTGCCAAGTTTAAAAATAAAAACAAATAAACAGACAAACTAGCAGATAACTTGGACTGTGATTTGCAAAACATTTCTCTTCACATCAAATGATCTCCCTTAAACGATAGTGCTTTTGAATGTGCCACTAGTATCGAGTTTATGCAAGAAGCGATTCTCTGGATGAATATGGTGTCGTGTGTTTATGTGCAGAGAAGTCATTAGCAAAGACAGTCCCAAAGCGTTCCCGTCTTCATAAGGTAAAACGGTTCTGTGGACAGTGAAATGACAAATGGAAAAACGCATCTGCCCCTGAAGTGATAAATGGTAGTGAATTGTAGCGTTGGTTTTACGGCTGCGTTCCTGTGGCATTATTGACTGAATAGGTGCGCAGCGGGAGAGGGCAGAGTCCTGTGTATTGATGAGAGGGCAGAATGCAGAGGAAATGCTGATGTAGCTGGTGGGAGGGAGATAGATAACATTGACAGTGAGTGGAAGTCCCTTTGGTCGATTATTAAAATGGAGAAAGCTGCACATCCTGCTGACACTGAGGCAGACAGGAAAGGCTCAGGGCCACGGGCTAAACAAGGAGAGATGGCACTATATGCATGCCAGTCAAAGTAACATTATATTATAAGATGAGGTGTTTAGGAGATGTGCCTGATTTTTACTTTCTTAAAAACGTCTCTACTTCTTCTGTAGCCACAGCTGCCCTGAGGTCTCTTGTCACAGTGTCAAATACACTATATTAAGATAAGATAAGATAAGATAAGATATTCCTTTATTGTCCCACATGGGGAAATTTCATTGGTGCAACGCAGGTAGATACAGAGGTAGATACAGAAGAACAGATCACTTATAGGAAGTCTGAAAAACACTTTCAGTAGAAGATCTCCTATAAATAAATAAATAAAAACTCCCATAGACAAATAAATAAATAAATACCATTGCATTATATTATGCACTGAATCTGTTCTGTACCTATTTTATGTATGGATTCTGTACATTATCTTGCAATATTCTTTTGAATCTTTGTGTGGTGTGGGAATCAAACTTGGAATAAGGCTATTTAGTTAGGCAAATATTATAAACATTGTTGCCCCAATATATACATTGTTCATTGTTTTATTGTTCTCTGTTGCATCAACTCACCAAGACAAGTTCCTATTTTTGTGAATTGTGTTCATTGACAATGGCTGTAAACCTTTTCTGATTCTTATTCTGAGATATATTACCACAAACATAAATGAATAATACAACTGTTTAGTTTCAGAGTGCAGTGTTGTGCTGCAGGGATGTCACTTTTCAGACTGTGACCTTGACATAGTTGTAAGTTGTTGCTGTCATTACGTTTTCGGGAAAAGCTTATAAAAAGGGAATGCCGGAGTGCGTCCTGCCTCAGTGTGTGCAGAAATAGCCCGTGTGGTGCTGTGTGTGTAGGTATATTGTGTATATTGTGAGTGTGTGTGTGTAGGGCCCTGCTGTGCTGACTTCAGCAGGAACAGATGGTGGTGCCAGGGCTGCGTCTCTGAGAGGACGTGTGAATGTGTGTGCACTTCCTCCTCTGTAATTCCACAAATATCCGCAGCCCTCTGTTTCTCAAGTGTTTTTACATGGAGCGTGTGGCCTGACAGACCCACGCCGATTGTCACAGTAAGTGATATCCCAGCGCTCTGTGGCCTACTTGTCTCCTCCATTTACACCTAGCGGCTTAATCCTACTTGAAAGCCATTTCATTGCTAAGCTCATGTTTGCCAACACAGGCCTGTCACATGACTAGCCTTTTGTGCGCCGCATGTGTAGGAGAGATACACAACTCATCTAAAAGTCCAAGCAAAACAAACTATGCACAAACAAAGAAAGTACATGGACATTATAGACCTCCACCAAGGTAATACTCCACTTAGGGCCAATTTAATCATTTAGAGAATCACAAAACTACAGTTGATATTGCAGTCCCTCACAATTTTGTTCTACAAAGCTTTCCTTTTCCGTTTTTGGATAACCCTACACAAACCCTTGCGATACGATACGTATCCCGATACTTGTATATTCCGATACAATTCCCTCATTACGATACGTATCCCGATACATTTTTGAAAAAAGGCTCTTAAAAATGTTCCAAATGGTTAATGTTTTTACTCTGAATAAGAAAATGTATGAAATTTCATGTTTATCCACAAAGCACTTATTTATAAATCCATTATGCTATAATAACTTCATACATCCAACAAACTGATCCAAATAGAAATATAAGGAACACATTCTAGTAAGTTATTGCATGTTTCTTGCCAAACTATTGACATGATCTGAACTTGCTGCAGCAGCATCTTCTGCACAGATCAGCATCTGATCAGGTCCACAGCTCCTTCTCGAGAGGAGCGCAGCACAAACAGCAGATCAAAAGTACTATTTCACCTTGTTTAAAGCCTACGGGCTTATATATATATATATATATATATATATATATATATATATATATATATATATATATATATATATATATATATATATATATATATATATATATATATATATATATATATATATATATATATATATATATATATATATATATATATATATATATATCTTTTCTCCCTGCTTAAAAATGGTTTGAAATGGTTTGAAAGAGGAGTCAAGGAAGCTATTTTTGTTAAAAAAGAAAGACCTTCTTTAAACAGAAATGGAGGGCTTAGGTTTAATCTTCAGGGTACTCAGGGTGGTTGAGCCAGGGTCTCACTAAGACAAAGAGGTTTTAACAGCCCATTAAGATTCTGAATAGGCTAGCTCGGTAGATACAAGGGGGGAGTTTCTGTTGAAACCAACAACTCTTTCTACTTCAGGAAGGCGCCTCCCAATGGGCGGGTCTTACCACAGAACAGTATTAATATCGGAGTTCTCGACCTAAATTCTGTTATTGACAATGACTCTTGGATGAGAGTCGAAACGTCTACTTTTTCAAACTGAGTCCAGATGACTACAACTGAAGCTTTTTCTACTATGGAACACGCCTGGACGAATGAGGGATTACACCGACATATATATATATATATATATAAAAATTATAAATAATTTTATTGATTTATTTTTTTTAAATAAGAAAATATCGATACTGTGACTCAGTATCGATACGCGTATCGATACGGAGTCCGTGACGATATATCGCCGTATCGATATTTTGAACACAGCCCTAACTGTGTGCCACTACATAGGTTTATGACTGAAATGTATAATAAACTGTGGTAAATGTTTACAATGTGCATCAATAATTCATTCATTCATTTTCGACCGCTTGTTCTCGTTAGGGGTCAAGGGTGACTGGAGCCTATCCCAGTGACTTGGCAGTGCAATTCATTTTGTCCATTGTGATTATTTCACTCAACAATAACAAAACTTTAGTTAAAAAAATAATTATTATTTACCCAGACAGAAGTTTCCCACGGGTTAAAGCTCTCTTCATGTAGGATACGTTTATATCAGCCTGTTTTGTGCCATTTGTCAATACTAACATTTCAACCGTTCACTTCCTTAAATTATAAGCACACGGATGCACAAATAACTGCTTGAATAATTGTGATTAAAAAGGGATTACTGCAGTACAATGCCATATCTAGAATTGGTTGACTAGAACTTGCAGACTCTGTGCCAATAAAGTAAAGTATGTGGATAATTATAGTAAACCCACAGTCATGACCAAAGCTGACACCTATTACTTTAGTACAGAAAGTGTTGTTAAGTCAAATTTGAGGTGGTGCCAAAAGTCCCAAATGGGTCAGACTAGGATTAAAATAGTTTATTTAGTGAGAATTGAGGTCACGAGTTGTGAAGTGTGTGAAGTTTTAAAGGCTCCTGGTTCTGAGATGCCAGAGGAGAGCGTGACCGAGGCGGAGACAGATGTGCACCAATTCTCTAATGGATTTCACCTCACACATAGAGGTTTATTCTGCTAATGAGGTCTATGAGTGGATTAGTGGAAGGTATTATGAACTCACAAACACTGAATAATCAGTAGGCCACCACACAGAACAATCCCAACACACTGCATTTTGAAGGCATCATGTCAGGTCAAACACATTTTAGAGTTGCTGAAGCTCTCACAATTATTATTATTACTTTTTATTAATGATATAAATTACATAATCCAATAAATACTAAAGAAAAACAAAAACAAACAATTTATGACGGGGCTATAGCATTTATAGATAGTGGACTCTCCGAGACACTTTTTTTTACTTCAGTGACACAAGTTGTTTTGTAAAAAGTATAACATTTTGTAGAAAATGTTCTAGTTGTAAAAATGTCGGTGTAATCCCTCATTCGTCCAGGCGTGTTCCATAGTAGAAAAAGCTTCAGTTGTAGTCATCTCGACTCAGTTTGAAAAAATAGACGTTTCAACTCTCATCCAAGAGTCATTGTCAATAAAAGAATTTAGATCGAGAACTCCGATATTAATACTGTTCTGTGGTAAGACCCACCCATTGGGCGGAGCCTTCCTGAAGTAGAAAGAGTTGTTTGTTTCAACAGAAACTCCCCCTTGTATCTACCGAGCTAGCCTATTCAGAATCTTAATGGGCTATTAGAATCCTCTTTGTCTTTGTGAGACCCTGGCTCAACCACCCTGAGTACCTGATTAGCATCTAAATGTCCTGGTCCTCTACCTTTCCAGGGGTTCAGTAACCCATTATAAATAACAGGAAGATTAAACCTTAGCCCTCCATTTCTGTTTAAAGAAGGTCTTTCTTTTTTAACAAAAATAGCTTCCTTGACTCCTCTTTCAAACCATCTTTTCTCCCTGCTTAAAACCTTCACCTCACCGTCTTCAAACGAGTGATTAGAGGCTTCAAATGGTTGAAGCCTCTAAGCACAAAGGTTGGTGGCAGAGGTCCACTGAGAAGAGAATTTAATGATGGGTTAAAAGTGTGGCAAAAGAGTTTGATTCAGCTTCCTAAAATGGCCAAGATGGGGCAGGCTTGAACTGGTTTAACTAACACAAAGCAGATTAATGTAAAAATGATTTAAGTTCAGAACAGAACCACATCATGTGAACAATTAAGTACATCTTTGGTAGTCTTTTTAGCTGGGGACACTTACACTTACTAAATATTTACACTCTGTAAATATTTATCCAACCAACTGTTGATTTATTAACAGAATCAATTGACAACAGCATAATTCTACATTGACAGACTTCTGAATACAGCTTAATTGCTGTTGGTCTCATAAAATGTCTTTGTTGCCCATCTGTGTGGCAAGTATCGATCTCAAGAACACATTAAAAAGCTCCTTGTTGCCTCTGTACGTGTGTTATATTTGTATGTTAATAACCAGGGCAAGGTGGAACAAATGCTTTTAGCGTTAGCTCAGAGTAAGACTATGTTTTGTGTGCCGGCCCCTCCCAGCTCGTGTGCAGTGCTTTAGCAGGAGTCCATCACTGACTCCATTCATTCCAGGTCAGTTTGGGCAGTGTTCTGGGCGATATGGCTGTTTGATTACACCCTTCCTTCCTGCCCGTCTGCCTGTCCACCCTCTCCCCTGAGCCAGAGGAAGCGGGAAGAAGGCCTGGAACCAGTGGAGGGAAGGAACCAAGTGGGAGAACACAAGACGAGGAAACATGTGTGAAGATAGCTCCCTGAAGTGTCCGATTCACCCCAAAATGGTGTCATATGTTTGTGCACACACTATGAGCATTTGCATGATCCAATTTTAAGAGATTTATCATTGATTGCGTCAGATAAACCCCCTAAAATATCAGCGTTGTGCACATCGGCCAATAATCAATCAATGATCAATAACTCGGAAAAAGAGGGAGAGAGAGTTAGCCAAAAGTCTAGTTTCACACACAGACACACACACAGACACACACAGACACACACACACACACATACACACACACAGACACACACAGACACACACACACACACATACACACACACACACACAGACACACACACACACACACAGACACACACAGACACACACAGACACACACACACACACACATACACACACACACACACACACAGACACACACACACAGACACAGACACACAGATACAGACACACACACAGACAGACACACAGACACACACACACAGACAGACACACACAGACAGACACACACACACACACACAGACACAGACACACAGACAGACACACAGACAGACACACAGACACAGACACACAGACAGACACACAGACAGACACACAGACACACACAGACAGGACAAACAATGAGCTAGGGACGCCAGTGTCATGTATTGTCCTCACACTCATCCATGCAGCACCAGTACCACTTCACCGTGTCTCTCACGGTGGCTCGCCTCTGCTGAGGAGGCCAGACATAAACTGCCAACTGCCCGTTAAGATCAGCTTTCTGACAGTCTAAACCTGAATCAGATGTGACGGTCCCAAATGTTTTCATCGTTACCAATGATATAAGAGCAGTGCTTATGTTTGTGATAGTAGCAGGCTCGCGTTGCTCTGTGGTGATGACCATGCATAGTGACTTGTTGTGATTAAACTAGCAAATGTGCGTTTGTCCTTTATATTGTTAAAGTGATTGAATCATTCATTACAGCCTGTTTTTAAAGGGATTCACTTCTGTTATGTATGCATGTATAGCCCATTTAACACTTCTTCCTACTCAAATTGCCACTTCAAGTAAAACAATTATTTATACTGACACGTTATATGCACTTTAATTAGTATTAATTCATAAAAAAGGATGATTCACTTTTTCCCGTTAGATCTAAGGAATATGAAAATAGAATCATATGAGTTCAACTAAAATATAACTGCATTTCATAATTCACCACCGTTCTGACAAACTATAACAAGAAAACATTTGTCCCACTTTCAAACAATATATCTATGCACTGTAACAAAGTAAACATAATACAACTGCACATGTATTAGCTCAACAAATAAGGTTTTCAGTAAGACAATAAAAAAAAACAAATCGAGAATCTAATTAGATTGATGATGGAAAAAAAGCTGTCGTCCACGATGTTATTAAATTGTATAATCTGTTCCCAACTCCTGCAGCACTAATGAACATGTAACTGCCACGGCCCTAAATGAAGTGAAGACAATGGAGGATAAGGAGACTTTCACAGTCATTAGCGTGTACCACTTTAATGCCAACAGTTAATAGAATTCAGGCTGGAGGAACCACAACACGGTGACTCACGCGCCTCCTGTCACCGTGCGAGGAGTGTGTGCGCATTAAACGGATTCGGTTGCAACGCGGCGGCGAGAGACAAAGGAGGGGAAGCGAGAGAGAAGCGCCAGAGAGAGCGAAGACGAAGATTCTGCCTCAACTTTTTCCCTCGGGATCGGTCGCCATGGATACGCACGCATTCTCATCTGAACGTGGGACAGATCGTCTTCACACACACGCACACGCGCGCACACCGACGACACGCACGAACCTCGCCGCGCGGAGAGAGAGAGAGACGTGCAAATTCAAATGTTTCGCACCCCGTCAGTGATATGACTTTTGACGCGGCGGATGCAATTACAACAGCGCTTGCGCCATATATAGCCGCCGCGGCAGCCTGTTAGCCACATGCTACCCGATATCTCACAGATAACAGGTAAAGGGGGAGGGAGGGAAACGGCCCGGTGTTCAATACGATGATATCCGATGGAGAAATGGAGAAGCGGCGGGAACAAATGGAATCCAAAGACCATAAGCTCTCATCTTACGGGCGAAACAATCAGGCCCCATGTATATTTCAGAGGCTACGGAAAACTGCGACAATGGCCCGGCGTGGTCCAAGATTAGTGTAGGGTGCCTTTAATGAGGCGGAGGGCACGGGGCGGATCGGGTTAGCGTGATGGACGGGCTAACTACGCGGATCACCTGAAGGCAATTTGTCCGCTTTCGGTGACGGAGCTCAAGTATGGGGAGATCCGACCCCGGCGCCCTTAGTTTTTGGACTTCTGTTTCAGTGCGCGGGCTGGAATTTGAACGGAATCGGTGTGACACAACGATGCCGTGATAGAAATCTTTAGTGTTAGGATTATTGCGAGAGGAAACATCAAGGTTATTCACAATTATTGACAGCACTACCAAACAACAGTCATATCTTTCATTCGCGGCGTCTAATGGATTACCTTTTGTCCAGTGTGTGCTTGCAAAGAGTCTGCAGTCTTATCAAATCAAAGCTTATGAATAATAATGTTAATGGGAAATAAAGACAAATCTAAGGATGGGAAATAAAGACAAATCTAAGGATGGTATATCAGTTATCGATGATATTGGAGTGTTTCTCTAAATATCCGCATCTGCCTGAACATTTAGCGTTGATATTGTTTGCGTGCGTCATGTGTTATTCCTTTGTCCTCAGTGCATCAAATTTGACAGACTTATAAAGAAAAAATGTAGATAGAAGCTGAAAAAATTGTTTTAAATCTCAGATAAACACATTTTATTAAAACAAATTCAAAAGTGAAAAGTAAATCTGTGAACTTTACAGTAACTTAACATAAATGTGTGGCTTTGTTATCAGTATCGGCAAATATTATAATATAATATAAAATAGTTTATCCTAAAGCAGACTTACTCACAGTTCTGTTTGCGTCGAAATACCTCCGAGGCGCAAGCATTAATTAACAGTTTTAAATAACTTAAATGCGTCGTCTGGTTTTGCTTTCCAATCAGAAATGTCTTGGAGCAGTTTAGTTTGTAAAAGCAATTTTCTGTCCATTTTGTCAATATTTTCATAAAAAAACAACTAACCTTATAGGCTCATAGGCAATTAATTATTTATTTAGAGTGAGGAAGGGTGTGGCTACGGTTGCTACGGCCTTGAACGTGTGTGTGCACGTGTGTGTGCGCGCGTGTGTTGTATGTGTCGGTGCGTGTGTGTGTGTTGTATGTGTTGGTGCGTGTGTGTGTTGTAGCGTGTGTGTGTTGTATGTGTCGGTGCGTGCGTGTGTGCGCGTGTGTGTTGTATGTGTCGGTGCGTGCGTATGTGTTGGTGCGTGTGTATGTGTTGGTGCGTGTGTGTGCGTGCGTGCGTGTGCGTGTGTGTGTGTGTACATGTGTGCATTGTATGTATGCTGTGAGGTGCGATGTGCTCTGCTGCACACATTGTCAAAGTCACTGCCTCCTCAAGGACACTGCGGCTCCGGGGCGACAGAAGACACTGAAGAGGCAGGACGCAGAGCACGGAATGAAGACGCCAAGGCCAAAGCAGAGGAGGCCAGCACAATAGAACTGGAAAAGCAGGTGGACACAGATTGAAAAGAGAGAGAAATAAATGGACTATTACATAAGCAATACATATTTTGTGACACCGTTTAAGGGATTTAAAGAATTCACAACTGAAAGCAATACAGGCAAAAGAGCAAGGGGAAGGGTATGTTTCTTCTGTGTCCCATACATCAAGTTTTTAAGGATTACAAAAAGAAAAAAATGGCTTGATAATCTAGTGGTTGTAAAACAAAAGAAAACATCAGCTGTTTTTGGTAAACAGGCAGCGACATCCACAGAAATAAATGAGGTGACAGACGATATTGTGTCAGTCCAACAGAAATGTGTTAAAACGTGTCTTTAAACGTGTTAGTAGTGCTGGGCGATATAGCAGGGAAAATATTATTCATCAATCTCGATGTTCGATTAGATTTTATTTGGTCTTTCCAAAAAACAAAGTATAAATGGTTTTAGTAATGATTTCATGAACATAAACTATACAAACTTTGTGGCATTTAACACAATATTCACATTTCCTCCTCCAAAGTCTGATCTCTGCTCTAAACCGCACGTAAAATGAATCATAAGAGTGCAGAAATATCACCATTTTCTATATCTTCAAAACAACAATATCACGTACATTTTTATATATGTACTAGACAGAAATATCACCTTCCTGTTGCAAAGAATGTCACCTCCTCTGTTGGCCTTAATTTAATAAAAACTTTTTCTTAACTTTCATAACAAGTTGAATGCAGGTGTCATTAACTTCACTTGGCTCGTCTGTTCCACCCGGGCGTCGCTGTCACACTCTTTGTACACACAGAGGCACCGGGGCCTGATGGAAACATATTCATGAGTTTCCTCGTTAAAGTTCCCTGTGTCATGCGTGAGTATTTTGAGTTATTTTTATGCGATTTATGCGGGGCTTTGTGACAGAATGGTTTTAAGGGCTGACGTTGGAGGACATCTAACTTAGCTTGGACCAAATCAATGCATATTCAAGGCATCGGCTCCCACATGGCTCTGACGCAACGTGTAGAGCAATGAGAACAGCTTTTTGTGAGTTGTTCAGTCTCAACTCTGATACACACACACACACACAAACACACACACACACACACAAACAGCAATCAATTATTTACACCCGAGCGTGCACTGGCAGACCCCACCACTCCCCCGCTGAGATGATACTGGGGAAGGCCATCGGGTGAATTGCATAAAAGCTGCTTTACATACACAAGCAGGCAGTTTAGCACAACAGTGTGAGACCCCCGCACACAGCAGGATCAAAGCCCGGACCATGAGCTCTGCTCTGCCACCGAGAGACGAGAAAGTCCAGAGAACCAGATGGACAGATTTAGAGCTGGATCACATCCTGATGGAGGAATCCTGCAAGGGAATCGCCAACACAAGTGGAGAAAAGGGAATGGCAAACAGAAGAGAAGACTACGCAATTAACTTTGATTTCACGTTCAACAAATCATATCAGAATATCAATAAAGTGGGGAAGCAGAAGAGGCCTTAGTAAAACACAATCTAAAATATTTCTTTCAACATTTGAACCTATTTTTTGTTACTAGGGGAATGTTTACGTTCATACAAATACCACAATTTGACAATCTAAATAAACACAAAATAATAGTAGTTTCTTGGATAGTTCCTCTTATTCCTTGTACTAGTTCTGATGTAGATCCAGACCGATCTGAAACTATTCAGGAAAGGTCCTACTCAGTTCTATATCCGGTTTTCTTTCTGTCAATGCTAAGTACGGTATCTAGTTTTGCCATGTCTGATCTGTCAAATCTATTTTTGACAACCGTCCTGTGCATGAATGGATTGAAATAGAGTAAGCTGCTAAGCTGTAGGGATGAGTCCCTTGGTATAAATTATATGTCTATAAGTTTATGTTATTTTATTTGTCAATTCTAGATTTGATGCATGCCGTTTTGATATTTTACTACTATTACTATTCATTGTTGTATGTTGCACCTTTTTGTGAATTCTGTTCACTGACAATGGCAATAAACCCCTTTCTGATTCTGAATGTAGAAATTGACACAATGCTTGAGAGGAATTTGCAGACAAATTAAAGTTAAGGCTACTAAAACCACTAATTAGCCAACCAAAAGAGACGGGATAATGACAGGTCTACCTCTGGCCCTTTATGCATGTGTCTCTTTTACACAGTGGTGACCTGCTGAGCACCCAAGTGTCAGGGGTTAAGTACATGGACAGAGAGGGAGCCAGAGCTATTCTGTTAATTAATAAACACAATTCCTCGCAGTCACGGCAGTATTTAAACTAACTCAATCAGTGCACAGGCAGAACCCACCAGCTCAGAGCACGCCGCGGTACGCTTAGCCAATTTGAGACTGGATAAATGTGCAAAAGGTTAAAACAGTTTGGGCTTCATGGAGCTATAATGAGGTGCTTCCTAAGAAAATACCACGTTTTGACACACCACAAGTGCTTGGTTATTTTCGAGTCATTTACATGCAATTTCAACAAGGCCAACAGTGTTCCCGGCGGTGTGTAACGACAGCACTCTGCGCCGCATTCTGGCACGGCGTTTCCCCCTATCGCAGACATGAGATTCATTACAAATAGTTTTAGGGCTGTGTCGAGATGGCAGCAGGATTAGAAAACTAAATATTATCTCTGCTATTTGAAGAGTGTTGGATTACTGTGTTTTTAGACCGGCATTCCACAAAAATACAAGCACGGACTATTTTCAGCCCGAGAAGCAATAGCAGATCCCCAGATACCGCTGTGAGAGGCTATTAAGATGCATCACAAATCATTACACAAGATTAAGGAAGTTATCACAATTTCTGAATGAATAGCAAAGCACAAAAAACGCTGGGATATTTGTCATTGCACAACTTGATAATGGAATTTAAGGTTTTTCACTAAGTTTGATGGCCTCTAAATCCTGTATTTCAAATGGGTATAACAGGTGTTTACTGTGAAAACTGAGTCCTAATGGAGGTTGTTGCCATGGCGATACGTCAGAAAAGCCTAACCCTAATGGATTTTTTTGCAGATGTTTAACTACAGCTAGCATTTAGCCCGCAGCTACCGCTAGCATTCTTGGATAGTTATACAAATTCCTTGAGTCTTCGTGTCTATATTTGGTACATTAAAACTCTGCATTTGCAATTTGGTCTTGTAGTTATTGAATAGTGGGTGATGGAGCAGCTCTTCTACGTCCAAATGTATAGATTGCTTTTCCCACTGGTTTGTTAGCGGGCGATTCCTCGGATGCCGACGGCATCTATGAACTAGGCCAACATAACAGAGTAAAAATCCCAGCCTTACATTCATTTACTATTCTTTGGATTGTGGTAGGTGTGTACAAGTTAGTGCCATATGAACCATCTCAGACTCTGAGGACCTCAGGGACTGACCTCCTGCTGGTGCCAGAGTCAGGACTAAACATGGACCGGCCTCCTGCTGGTGCTAGAGTCAGGACTAAACATGGACCGACCTCCTGCTGGTGCCAGAGTCAGGACTAAACATGGACCGGCCTCCTGCTGGTGCCAGAGTCAGGACTAAACATGGACCGGCCTCCTGCTGGTGCCAGAGTCAGGACTAAACATGGACCGGCCTCCTGCTGGTGCCCAGAGTCAGGACTAAACATGGACCGGCCTCCTGCTGGTGCCCAGAGTCAGGACTAAACATGGACCGGCCTCCTGCTGGTGCCCAGAGTCAGGACTAAACATGGACCGGCCTCCTGCTGGTGCCCAGAGTCAGGACTAAACATGGGGAATCTGCGTTTCAGTTTTCCTGAAGATGTTCCAATCTAAGCGTGTTTAGCTGTGCATATGACAAATGATTTTCTTTGCACTCTTCACTTTTAGGTCTTAAACACGTCTTTGTGATTTACTTTAACTATTTGACGGATAGCCTGAAAATAGCACCTTTAAAATTCTTTAAATTGAATGAATAGACATGAAGGCTTTGTGATTTATTTCATGTCTGGGTGATTTTCATTTTCTTCCTGTTGTGTGAAGCACTTTGAATTGCCTTGTGTACGAATTGTGCTCTACAAATGAACTTGCCTTGTCGTATGCGAGTCGATAACACAAGGACACGAGACACGCCCATGTGCCTTAGCATCGGACAACCTCCAGATTTGTAAATATCTTAAGAGCATGAGAACACCGCCCGCCCGCCCGCACAATAAGCCGATACATTGACAGAGCGTAGCCAAAAATAAGGTTACTTCTGGTATACGATTAAATTTAACCCTCGCCTCACAGTAGCGCCCTGTCCGCTGGTCTGTGAATGCCCTGGTCTGTTCACGCTCTGCTTCTGTTGCTTGTTGTGCAGCAGCGAAATAGGACTCTCAGTCTCTGGCTCAGCGGGGGTGACAGCCCAGCTCCGGGCCACAGGGCAGCTTTTGTGTTCTGGGAAAAGCTGATCGAGCTATCCCTCTCAACCCACCACTCAGACAGCAGAGCACCTTTCCAGAAGCCGGTGCGGAGCTAAAAAGACGTTCTCCCGCTCAGAGATAACAACGGATTCTCTTCTCGTGCACTCACCTGCTCCTGTCCGCCCGTCGCCTTATCCGCACGATCTTCTCAGAACGTCCCGTCAGCCTGTGCGATGTGACGTCACGGCGTCACCAGAGGCCAAGTTCAGCACCTGAGAAGAGAGGCGTTTGAGATGTGACCCAACACCATCGTGACAACATTTAAGGATCATGTTATCGCTGATGGAACATAGGCGAAACCAAATGCGCTTGTTTACATAAAAGCTGGGGGCATTTACCGTACAACAAGACGGATTACAGCAGAAGAGACCCACAGGCCAAGAGAAAGCGGGGCCAAAGCCGTGAGGTCAAACCTGCGTGTATCTTTCATGTGCGGAGGGACTGTAATAAAGTGGTGCTGACTCACTTAAGAAACGCACCACGGACACAGATTAATTTACTCTTTGCTGCCCACCAACTGCTACAAAGTATTCAGGGCTGCTGGATTTGTAGAGTCGTTTACCAGCTTACAGGGCAGAAACCAAGACCATGTGCCTGCTCTCTAAATTAGCATTAGCTACAAATATGCGCTTACCCCAGCAACTTTATTTATACAAACCCTCAAGTCGGCAATCACCAAACAATATGCAAAAGAGCTCCTTTTTTAATGTGTTAGAATATACAGAAAAAGGAAAAAACAAAGCAAGTGATTGATAGATTTATGGTCATGTAAGATGATATGCCTCGTTTGTGATATTAGTGGATGATGTGGTCACCATTTTCAGATTACTGGTGTAAAAAATAATATTAGGAATGTACGGTATTGTGAAATGGCAATAAACCGTATTGCGTCCTATTCTGAATATATACTTTTCTATGGGTAGATTGCGCATGGATTTTCAACCGGTGTGTGGCCCAGGGAACAGGTGTTGCAAAGTGCACCTAAAAAAAACACAGACTATGTTCACACTGCGGGGTCTGATACCCAATTCGGATTCATTTTTTGATGTGGTCGTTCACATCACAAAAATGTTTTATTGTTGTTTGTGTCTGGTGTGAGCGGAATGCATACTAGTTTTTTCAGATTTCGCACAAAGACTTTATTTCCGCTGTCATTGCAGCCAGGAGTGCTTAATCCCTCGGCCAACTCCTTCACAATCTCCTCAAACACTGCCAGATTACGGAAGGGACACTGAATTTTTGCCTGAATTGATTTGTCACCGCGTTTATTGATACTTTCACAAACTTCTTCCCTCTTCCACTGACAGTTTTTGGCTCTTTCGTCTGCCATTTCTCTCCACTTTGACTGAGAATTGTGACGTTTACCCTGGAAATGTTGTCTATTGATGTCGTTTAGATCGGATCTGGGGACCTGAGCGTTCAGACAGACATCGCATTTTAAAAGTATGGATAAATATCGGATGTATTTCCACATAAGAAAGTGGCTTGGGTCAGATTTGAAAAATTTAGATGTGTGCGGTTTACTCTGCCCTGAAAAGAATTGGATACAGGTCACATCGTGGGCAAAAAAATAAAATTGGATTGGATCTGCAGTGTGAAAAGTGCCCCGAGCAAGCGTCTGAAGCACAAAGGACAAAAATTACCTCAAAATCATAAGAGCCATGCAAAGACTGTATTTGCAACTTTGTTAAAATTACCGCAGCATTTTTTCAACAACAAAAGTGTGCCGCCTGTCAAAACTAGGTTGAAAAATGCTGGTTTAATGCGTATTTTTTTTTCTTTTCTTGTAAAAGCCGTGGTTGCGCCAAATCTATATATTATGATTAGTGAACTCTTCAGAAATTGAGCGTATTGTAAACTATATTGATTGACCCTCCTCTGGCACTGTGTGGCTTTTAAATCTGAAACCTGTGGCGAAAGATACTGAATAAAGACCACAATTCTAACTTGAGTAATAAAGGTCCTTGGACTAGGACAGTCACAGAACATCTTCAGTCCTTGCTTAAGAAAGTCTACGCCTACATAAAAACCTTGAGCGATGCGTTCTCAAATCCACCTCTTGATTTTCTTGTTTTAATTGGCAGCACAAAATAACAATAGGCGGAATGGAATTACTCCCAACGGACATCGCCGGCAAAATGTGCATGCGACTGAAGAGGAAAGGTGTGACAGCAATAATCTCGACAAACCAGATAGGACAAATACAAGCGCTGCACCCTCCCACAGACAACACAAGACACACTCCCAACGCCAAGAAAATCACAGCAGAACAAATGTAGAGTGTTTGCCGTGTGGGATTGGAAGAAGAGGTCACGCCTTAGAACAGGCGACGGCATTACTGAAGAGGGAGGTGGCTAGGTGTAATAAATGTAATGTCATGCAAGTGCAAAAGTGATCCAACTGAAAGAAGAGAGGCATGAACTACAAGAAAACAAAACTGGATGGTTGAGACAAATAGACAAATGAACTTTACTTGAGGTTACGTGAAGTTGTTGTTGTTTTGTGGAGGAGCACAACAACCCTAATTCATATAGACAACAGGAGTGGGTGAGAATGACAAAATATCTATCTCAATAGTGATATTCAAACATAATGTTAATCTACAAAAGTGGAGAAATATCACTTTATGCCCCCATTTGGAGGTTTACAACATAAGTTTGCTCTACTCAAATTGACACATTGGTCATAAGACACAAAGTCACATGGTCTGAACCTGATTCCTACCAATAAAAGCAAATCATCTACTGCCATGAGCCATTCAGTATATTTTGAATAGACTAGAGGCTGTGATATGAAGGCCAGCATGTGTGAAACTGCACTTTTACTTTGTATATGAATTGTGCTTTACAAAATGAGCTTTTTCTCAGTATAGATTTCTGTAAAACTCTTTTAATATGGCTGTTGTAGATGGCACTAAACCTACAAAAGGTCACACATATGATGGTCTACCGCATCAGAAAGCAATTTTCAACAAGTTTCTCTTTCAATAGCACTTGCCGAGTCATTGGGGCGATGATGGGGCATCAGGGGTTTTATGCTCACTGTCCATAATAGAGCACATATCACCTTGAATTGGTGCGATTCATTCACTGCTGTTTGGGAGTGTGGGCGTCTTCCTGGTGGCCTTTACATCCTCGAGTCTGAGTGATGAAAGTGGAAGGTGATGATGGGATGCAGCTTTTAGCCAAACAAGGCTCTAACAAAGAGCAGCGAGAGCTACGAACTAACGCACTTTATAAACCCAGTGCCAATTTACAGAGAACTCTAAATAGAATATATACAGATCTGCAGGTAAGATGTTACACCACCAGCAGATGTGAAGTTTTTAAAAGCACGCTGGCATTTAATCCTGTTCTTTCTAAAGGTGTAGAGCAGGCAATGGACAACACAATATGCATGACTTCATCACCATTACAATCATCAAACTTCTCTGTATTTCCTGTGTATAAATCCATTATACTTGTTATCAGAATTATAATGTGACATGCCTCTTTAAATAATGACATGTAATCCTAATTCTGATTATCTCCTAAAGCAGTTTCATTACAATGATGATTTTGTTACAAATAGCCCATCAGAAAGTATTTAAAAGAGGCATATGCAGGTACAGGTAACTGATGCTAACTACAGTCCCTCCACATGTACTGTACCACTGTGTAGGAGAAAATGGGGGATTAGCGATGGTCTTGTTAACTTTGACACACACGTCACACTGGGGTTGAAAGCCATGGAATTGCTTCTCTCTTTTTCTACTTCCTCAGTGTAACAGAGCAGCCTGGCTATAGATCGCGGCTGATTGAAGCGGGTCTTTGGAATTCCAATCAGGAAATGACTGGGGCCGAGGTCTGAGAGCGCTGTGAACTGTTGAGTGTGAAAACGGGCTCAATGATTGGATAGAAGGACAGCGGCGAATTACGAGCAGGGCAAAAGGTGAGGAATGGACAGGAAGTATATCAATGGAAACTCATGTTGGCCGTCGGACATTCAGGAAGTCATGGAGTTAACGGTCAACATGAACAACAGGTTAAATCCTCCTGCTAGAGAGTCCTGGACAAGCCTACACTGTGGTTAGCGTTAGGGGTAACTAATGTTTCCCAAGAAAACCGGTTCCATGAATCAAGATCAATCATTAGTCATTGCTAATACTCGTTAACTTAACTAAGTTCCAAGCACATTCAAACAGTTTATAGTAATCCTCTTTAACAAAAACACTGAAACATAATTTGTTACTACTTCTACTAATATTTATAAGGTTATATAAATTATACGTTTTTTTTTACAAAACAAGGAAAGTCAAGGGTTTTCACATCAGATTCATTTGCATTTCCAGCCCTTTTTGCCTCAAGGTTCAACAGGAAAGGGATGTTGGAGCTCAAGATTTAGAGATATCAGCAAGCAGCATAAAAGGACGTGTTAAACGAGAGGACAACAGAGCGCATGTTTTTTTTAGTATGAACCATGTCATTTACATTCATTCAAAGGAAAACGTACAGGACTAAAAGTATAGTGCCCTTTTATTTGGCTGATTGTTGAACTACCATTATTTTTTTCATTCAGAAAGTTTGATTTCAAAATGCTGACAATGAGACTTTGTATTATTGTAGTTGTTTTATGGTGGCAAACTGTGATGCTATTTCTCACAATAATTAAGTTACTCTAAAATGTATTATTGCAAAATTCCTAAAGCCAAATTGTGTTTACATTTTTTCTTCACAAGATATATGCTCAAATTTAAAAAAAACTAAAATGCTAAACTAAAATCTCCAATATTATAAAATCGCATTACGACTGGGTTAAGGAACCAAAAACCACACCTACCGTCAGTTGTTCAAGTCTAACAATGTACAGGAAGTAGAAAAAGGAGATTTTCCTGTAGTTCTTCATTCCAGTGACCAAGAAGGAAGCAACAACAACAGCCATTCCATCGCTCGAAACTGCCTGGCACAGTCTTTTACTGCAGAGTACCGAGGCGATTACCATCAGCACTTCACCAATAAAGTCAAATAGACTTCACTTGTGCATGTAATGATTGAGACAACATTTTAATTAAATCACAGCGATTCTGTCTAATAGAGAAACACCAGAACGAGTGTCAGTGTTCAACCTTAATACTTTGTGAAAGCCAGAAGCCCAATTAGAGACAGAGGGCAACTTCTATTTATATAAACAGAGCCGTGGCATTTTCAGCATTTTATCTCTGCAACATTAATCACAGAGTTTGTTTTGCCTTTGTCCAGGAGCATCTGTGCTGGAGTGTCTTTTGGCCGTGGCAGTGAACAGCTCATCTACACAAAAGCACAGAACACAGCACGCCCCTTTCGACTCAAATCCACAAAGACAGTTCTCTTGAAGAAGCCATAGACCCCCTGTGTGTGCCATGCCACCCCACAGTGAGCGATGGCTGGTGCCCCTGCACGTCCTGAACAGAACTCTGGGTGTACATTCTGTACAGCACAGTAGGGCTACACAGATAAAGTACAACTCACTGCATGGTGCACCGTTAAAATGTGCAGAAAAGCAATAAATGGTGTGTTGTTATGACAAATTAAACTGTCAAAACTTCCAGATAATGGTGGGGGGGAAAGGTTGTGGATACATAATTTTTTTGTGTAGTTTTAGTGTAGACAGTAATAACTGTAGTTGTACATCATGAGATACTAAAAGTATCAGTAATAGTAATAGTGTACTGTGGCTAACACTGGGAGTGGAGAGACATTCAGCAAATTCTGAGAACCTGCAAAGTGTGTGCTGCCTGTAAAAAAAATGACACACTGTTACTGTCATGAGCATTTAAAAACATTGCATTAATGGGAACTTTCTGTAACGGCAAAGGATGGTGCACCATGTGGCAGGCAGTCACACTCGAGAATATTTTGGGAAACAATGCAGTGAAGACAAAAACACCAACACTATAGAAAATCTGTTTCCTTTCTCTTCTGCACTCCTAATCACATTGTTTTTGTACCCAATGAAATATAACACCACAAGTTAATCATTTCAAATTAACCAAAACAAACCTTTTGTCTAGATCGAAGCTTTCTAACAATAGTTGAAAAAAGGAAAACATGCTAGTTGAAATAGTCATTTGTTGCCAATGCAAAGCCTAAAGTGCAGCCTCTCTGGTGGGACAATAGGCTATTTTATGGTGTGCGGCTGCTTTGTGGTTCCCCTGTGAAGCATTTCATAAAATTCAATCAAGAATACACCTGACGGAGCGTTCACACAGAACACCACACACCTGCAGTATTGGGGGGGATTGTGCTCCTTCCTATTGCACACATTTATATCAGCCAGCGCCGTAAACACAAATGAGGCCCAGTCACTAAGTCCATTCCCCAGGCACAGTGGCTCTTAACAAATCCACAACTTGTCCAATCACTTTCCCGTTCGCTCGGTTGCTATAGTTACTGCCTCCCGCCACGTCTTTAGCTAGGGAAGGGTGAGATTTTTAGCACGGAGGCTGACGTGTTGGTGTGTGTGGACGTGCACGATGCGCAGTAACCCCACAAGTGAGGATCAGCAGCCCTTGAGACAGTAAGGTGCGAGATGGAGCCGCAAAGAGACAACTGACAAAAATCGCTTCACCAATGAGCACAGAATCACGTACGACTCGCAGAGAACCAAAGCCTTTCGCTGTCCCCTAAATCAAGGCAAATAGAGAAGTTTGGTTTTCATCTTGTGCCAGTTAAAATCTGTTCGGTATTTGCGAGGCAGCCTCAGAAATGGCTGGACTCTAATCTGGAATCCCATTTACAAGGAATATTGAGTTCGTTCCTTCGCTCTACTCCCTGCGACAGGAATTATTCACAAGTCAAATGCATTCGGCTGCTGCCTATCTGCAAGGACACCCAGGAATTTTATGTCAGTGTCAGACTAATAAGTGAAAACCAGAGAGAAACACATTTCTCGTCTCTCCATATTGGGAAAGAATAATTTTATTTGGAGATGGATGGAGTGATGGTGATGGAGTGATGGTGATGGAGTGATGGAGGCGATGACTATGACTATGACTATGACTACGACTACGACGACGACGACGACGACGACGACGACGACGACGACGAATTGCAAATGATTTCAAAATGTCCCTTTACCACTCTAGAATTTGGTGTGTTTTGAATGTAGTGATATCACAAAGATTTGATTTAGTAAATTGATGCTAAATTAGATTCGTTGTTAGAAATTCTGTATTTAACAACTGGGCAAAAACTGTAGATATTAAGCCTCGAGTCCAGCAGCACAATCCTAAAGTCATATATAAAGCTGTGTCTAGAAGTGCAGCTAGTGTATACAGATTAAAATGACAAACAATAGCATGCGCAGAGGCAGGTCATTTTTGGTAACCCAAGAAGATAAAAGCCGCACAACAAAAGCGTTTCTTTCTACCGTCTGCGTACGTGTGTCTTAAAATGAAGACTGCATCTGTTGAAAAAGCTGACACGACTCCACACTTGTACAACAGCAAAAACACTATTACAGTAATAGTAAAACTGCCATAGGTAAAGTGCTATAAGTTAGATTTTCCACACACAAAACTGCTGGGTACACATTTTACCACAACACTCTCCAGTACTTAATGTTGCTGTGATGTTGTTCAATATCACTAATGTTTAGGCGCGGAAAGCTTTACAAGAGCTGCTTAGAGGGGGTTGTGTGTTAATGACATTCAAGAATTTTCATTTCTCATGGAGAGCAGGAGCAATGAGTTATTTATTGTTTTAGAAATACAGAAATAGAAACGTGCACTCCGAATCTTGCTTTTGAGATTTAATTATGCCGTCACTTTTTTCACAAAGAAAAAACAGTTTACCCTCATTTGGACTGTTTTTGCTTCACGTCAAAAGGCCTAGTATTTTTTTTTTTTTTTTTTAAATATTAATACAAACCATTAACAGATCAACATGTTTGCATAAATAAAATGAGGACATATTTTTCCCAAATTTAAAAACACACAAAACAAAGAACACGACACAGAGAGCACGTAAACAAAATCTAGAAACCAATTAAATAAAACAAAAATTACGGCACAACAAATGAGTCTCATCGAGTCTCATCAAGACCATCTAGTGTTGAAAATAAAGCCTGAATACAATTTTCTTCTTCTATCTTTCGAATGTTAGTTATAACTTGGGTCCAGTCCTTGATTGTTGGTACAGGTTGAGTCATACATTTTGATCGTAATGGCCTTCTTTCCTGCGGCTCCAAAAGGTATCCATTTAGTGTGTCCATGGCAGGAGTTTTGAGGCCCACATACGTAGTTCTGAAATCAGGTGAGATGGTGGTGTCATAGACAGTCTGTAGCCCTTTATTGATCTCAGTCCAATATTTCTGAGCAACAGGACAGTCCCAAAAAACGTGGTAACGGCTTCCCCTCCTGACAACCACAGTATCTCTTTCAGTTGGACTCTCCTTGTGAATAGTGAGCACTTTGACATGGCGCTGTGAAGAAACCTATTACATTTTTTCAAACAAAACTCTCCAAACATGTGATTTTGCGGTTGTGCATCGAGATGTACATACACTTTCCCACTCATGAAAAACTAGTTCACACAATTCCAACTTTTCTTGCATTACATCAGTAAAACCGAAGAGTAAACCGCACAGCAGCAGCGATGTATGCAGACGTATTCTATGAGCCGAGCCAGATGTCACCTGACAATTCTGCCAAAACGCCACGACACCGGCGCTATAGCCCGCATGCCTGTCTAATATGACTCAGGTGGATGACGGGGACATCACAAACAAGCCGCGACAGATCAACATATCTGTTAAACTCCTTCCATCTGCTTCACATATAAATACACTTCTCCTTTCTTTATCTGGAATCGTATCGCTCCGCTTTCCTCTCCCCTCCGTCCTGGTTCTCTCCGCAGCGGCGCCATCCGTCATCATTAGGAGGGGAATAGATGACCTGTCAACACCTGCACCAGCACTGCACCGTCTCCCGCTTGGGGTGAGGGAGGGGCAAAAAGAAAGGAGAGAGAAAGAGAAAAGAGGCGAAAGGTGACGCGCAGAGGGCCACCGTGTTTACCTACCTCAAGGTGAGCAGAGCAAAGAGGAACACACTAATGCAATAAATTAAGACGTGTTGTCAGCGTGATTCGGTTCATCGTGGAAAAATTAAGATTGATTACCGTGCAAGTGCTCCTCCATGGGAATCGGGCGCGGCACGAAACGATACAGCTACAGAAATACATGAGCGTAATGCAAGAGCGTGAAGTGACTTTGCCGCGCGTCACAGGTTAAGATACTGTGCAAGCGATCGATCGGCCTGATGCGCCTCTGGGCAGTTTTGATCCAGTCATTAAGGGTTTAAGTGACTCTTGCAGTGCGGGGAACCATTTGAAGTTTGGGCGGTTTTGTCTTTTTCAGTCAAAGAACAGATATTGTCCAGAATTGCAACAATAAGTCATAAGTTTATAGGATTAATTCAACACCTTTTTCTCTATAAAGCTGCCTCTGACCTCACAGGATCAAAACTAATGTAATTTCCTTTTTTTTTTTAAGACACACGCTTTAAAAAGAGGGAAAGTACTGTCAAACATGAGATTCTTTTTTCACACTTTAAATGTTTCAGAATTGGTGTTTCATATTGGTTTCAAAATATAATTGACAATTCTGCAAAACCTAGAGTATTTTACAGTAGTTTCAGGGTATGGGCTCAATTATAAGAAATAGAGAGTCAAGAGTGAGCAGCTGACAACATTTCGTTAATAAAATCTGATTTGGCATCGAGCTAATGTCATAAATTTAGCAGGGAGTTGGACCTTGGACAGGCCTATATTACATAAACGTGCACCGAAAGAGGAATTCAATTTGATTCTTGGGTCATTTTCTACACCATTGACTTCTCTCACAATCAACCGGCTGTGTCCTTTCGCAATATTACCCCGAAAATGTCAAAACCATTCTAATAACTCCAATAATATTACAGTCACAAGGCTCATTTCGGCTGCACTGATTGATAGAACATCTGGAAAAGGAATTCATCAAAACACATCAATGTCGATAGGATATTGACACTGATAATAGACCTGTGTGTGGATATATAAGTACCACGTTCTATTACACTGCCGGTCATATTATAATGGAAATGATCTGATTTAAAAAAAGGTCACCCAGGTTGAGTTGATCAGATTCCCGCTGCCTGCACATTCTGTTTTATGACACTGCGACAAAGGACTTTACAACTCTCCAAAGTGAATACAATGACGGAGGGCTCTTTCAATGAGAGACAGTCCCCGAGTAAAAGGACCAGGCACAGCTAAATAGGTTGCCAAGTGTGTGATTAAAAGTAAATAAGAACAATTATTCAGCCACTTGCTCAAATATTATGCTATTGAACCATCACAGCTCCATCTGCCAAACAAAGGAGGCGGCTGATGTCTTATAAGAGGACCACACTACAAACGGCAAAAATATCGGAAATCAAAGAAATGCGTCAAAAAGTGGAACGCAAATGGTGAAGGAATCAGAAGTGAAGGATAAACCAACGGAGCGAGAGGACAAACAGAGGACACCGCATTGTCTCTAGTTAACATGTAAAAATAGCTGCTACTGCTGCTGGTGTAAGAGCTAAGTGGGTCAGAGAATTCCCACAGAGAGTGAGCAGAAAGATGAGTGAGGCAGAGGGTGAGGAGGGAGGAGGAGGAAGGAGGGAGGAGGAGGAGCGAGGGAGAGAGGGGTACACAGAGGTGAGGGTGTGGGACACGCTGATTGGGTTCATGGTATCAGGCAGGAGCAGCACTGGCCCCTGCTCTGGTCGGGTCGCCTCTTGGACATCCTCTGTCTGTCTCCTCTCTGTGGAGTGCAGAGCTCTAGCCTCGCTCTAATGGCCCTGCATCCTTTCATCTCGGCTGCTTCCTTTGCAGCTTCCTTGTTTACCCATTTCCCTTCCCTCTGCTGGTAAACACAATCCAGGCTTTATTGGCTTTCTCCGCTTTTATTCTCTTTGGCTACAGGAACAGAGAGATCGGGGTATCAATCAATCTTAAGTCACGGTGTGAAATTAGAGCATATCGGACAACAGCTTTAAGGAACATTCCTGTAAAAGCCCAAGGGATCAGTTATTTACATAGAAAAGCAATTTTGTTTTTTGATGCCATTTTTTTATTTTTCATGTTTCATAGTGCAAACACCTGCTCTACATGGAGCACTTAGTTTTTATGTGCCCACATCCAGAAGACAAACCCATAAACGCACATTGTGTAGGTCGGCATTTCAGAGCAGTAATTAAATGTTTTATTGATGAAGGCTCTCAGCATACTAACTATTCTGGGGGCTTTTCATCACAGTTATGTACCTGCTGTACTGCAAATACAGGAGAGTGCGCCCTGCGTGTCCTCCGGATAAATTAATCTTCACTGGAGGGATTTTCTCTCTGAAGAACTTGCAGAGCATAAACAACAAGACTGCAGTCAAAATGGCGATTTTAACTTCCTTCAAAATTTGTTACAACTAAATTTAGAAGTGGACATTTAAAAGTAGAGAACTAACAGGATTAACCTGCTGTTGGCTGGAGAGAGACAGATTTAGCCTGAGCAGAGCAGGGCACATGAAACAAGTTAACAGCACTGCACGACTTCAGGAGCAATTACTCGACATGAATATTCTTCCCGTGCCACCATCACTCACACAATAAACATACTGTAGTAGTATAACAAGCAACACAACAGTTATAAAATGTATAATATTGCAATTGTTGTTGTGGAGATACCTATAATTTGAATATTATACAATAAAACTAGTTTAAAGGATCTAATTGAAAGTAATTTTCAAGTTTTAGACATTGATTGACTGCCATAATATTGTCCTAATATCGGCCTGGAGAAAAGCTAAAACAATATTTCTGATACCATGAATTACATTTGTTTTGAAAGTAGAGAGGTTACTATAACTACTATAAATATGTATTTACCGTCTTGGCCTGAGGCAGAAAAAGGTCTGCTATGAGATCATCATAATAATTTGCAATATTATATAATGATATCCAATTATGAGAGGGTGTCGATCTGTGATAAATATGTGTAATTCTGCATCACACTTTCCATCAATTATAATTTGAGAGAGCGAGACCCACCCACACACTGCTCCGGCTGCTATAGATGTATCCGTCTCCTTTCATTCCAACCCCGGCATGTATAATAACAGGTTTACATCCAGAGCAATTAGCAACACCTACAGCGGGCTCCCGGCTCACAACAAAGACTCACACAGGTTTAAACTCCACAGGCTTCAGCTGTGAAGAGACGTTTCAGAGGCCGTAAGCAGACAACGTTCCAAACAGACTGGACAAACGTTGGAAAACATTTAGCAGGAAGATGAGCTCCAACGACCCAGGCGTTTAGCTACAATGGACAGCTCTGCACAAGAACGACACAACGTGCGGGTAGTTTACATAATCCAGGGATGACACCGGATTGGAATGTATAATGTGTGACAATATGTAAATTATTCTATAAGAACATATAATTATGCCTTTATCTCTATTCTGCATGCGGTAGGATTGTATTTACTGTAAAGCATGTATGAGCTGTATGATAAAGAAGATGCCATCAAGAGGTGGGCGGTGTTGACAAATATGAATATCTTTATAATTAGCGTAATACTCCCCCCAAAAATATTATAATGGCATTCAATAGAAATGTGTTAAACATGTTGTTAAATGCTCTAGTTGAGTGATGTTTGGAAAATTGAAAACAATCATTACTTTATACCCTTATTAGAAAGTTTACAACAACTTGTTTTTCAATTTGAATAATCCTTTTTTACTATAAACGACACACTTGATATTCAAATGGTCTAGATTTCCCTATATTGCCCCCCTCTATTGCCATCCATTGGATCCGAATCAAAACGCCATTTTGTTCCAACTACATTTTTAAAATCCGTTTTCCAGATAGGTAAACCTGATTATTCGTCCTTTGTCAACATCCTAGTCTAAATAATGCTGTTCTATGAAAAGCCTTCCGCGGCACCAGCCTTCGCACAAAAAAACATCCCTCTGTGCTTTCCGTCTGTCTCCAAGTTATTTATGGAGCGCTCCAAAAATGCTTAAGCACGAGAGAAAAGACACGGGCAGAGCGGATGGATTAACATGTCACGCAGACGCTAGAAGGAAACGTCTTATTCTATGAGCGCACGCCTCAGTAACTTGTACGCTTGGTTCGGGTCGGTCTGTTCCAGTTAGCCGCGAGACATGTCTGAGTTGGGCTTTGGGAGCGCATCTCTCAGGAAGGGCTTCTGGCTTGGGTCTGGATCCTGGAACTGCGCTGGTGGTAAAAAAAAACACGTGTTGATGCCCATTCACACACAACAGCTTCAAAATCTTCCCTGGAGTTTTACGTTTCCTCTCAGACACAACAGCGATCGCTTGTTTTTCTTTTCATGTGCTTGCAATTTGAAGCTGTAAACGGTGTAAAAAAAACAGAAACAAAAACCAAAAACAGTTCAAGGACTGAGCAACAGCTAAAAAGTTGTTTAAAAGCGACACAGCTGCTTATTCCTACTTTTTTAAACATGAGAATTTCACAACGTTTCTCTCAAGTCCTCCACACAGTGCAGCAGCGGACGGAAAGGGGAGGAAAGTGTCTTGCTGAAGCACACAACCAAGAATATACCTAGTATATCAACGTTTAGTTACTAAGAGTAGCTTTATAAAATCACCACTACACTTTTAAATTGTCAGTTTATAACTGGGCTGTACAATTAATGGTAAGGCTCTAATCAATATCACTGTGTGCACTCGTTTGCTCTTTAAAGCCACTTGTCTTGGCGTTTAAACATGAATGACAAAAACATTCCAAATGATTTTAAATACATCTATACTGCCTCTGCGTTGGGTTAGGATAGGGTTAGATTGTTTTCAATACAATGATTGAAACAATGATCCAACAATGATTATGATTTCTTTCATAACCAAGTAGTCCCAATAATGAAAATGGACAGAAACATGTCTTTAAACATATTTGGTGAGACTTAAGTATCCGACCAATGTAAAATAAATCACAAAAGTGCAGAAATATATACTATAGCCGCTGGCCGCATTTGAAAGTTTACAACATAATTTATTTTCATTTGCATTGATTTAATTTGCATCTTGTCTTCTAAAATATATGCTCGTTTTTTTTAAATTGTGCATTTATTCAAAACAACAGCCACAATATTATCTGTATTTTAATAATCTGCCCACCTCAATCCTAATCTACACTCCCGATTATGATCTTGAGTAAACAACCACTAGTTACAATATCATTATCTTAATCCCTCTGTCAATTCACGACCTGTATCACAAAAGCAGGCAAGAAGAGCTTCACTCTGAAGGTTGGATATATATGGATTAAGGTCATCGGCCTGTGTGGAATATTTTATGACACTGGAGTGGAGGGAAAAGTGAACAAGTGAAACTAAGTACAAGCACTGCAAATCCACCAAATATTGACCAAGCTGTAAAAGCCACAATGCAGCACCTGTAAAAAGACTTGGAGGATGTGCCCGTGTCCCAAGTGAAGGAGAAAGTGGTGTTTGACTGTCACAAGTTTGGGTGAACGATGCAGGGAATGTTACACCAATCAGCCAAAACGTTGTGAAAACTAGAATGTAAAATGCTGGACAGATGGGACTTGGTGGAAATGAGATTCTAGTTTTGATATCAGCTTGAGTTTTCAAATAGTATCCGATTTCCCCACTCTTGATAGACAGACAAAACTAAAGCTTTGGGGAGTGAGATGAAAAACAGTGGCAAAAATCAGTGTTATGTGCATAATATTGCATCACAGAGGGCTATACTCACCAGATGTAGTCATATTTTGCCCGACTATTTTATGTCGCATTCATGGCCTTTTTATTTGAAGAGGAAGAGCACTGATTAAAGTTCACGGCCTGCTATTGTTATCACTTATGGCTTATTCGAACGTTAAGCTCGAGGAGGGAATCATATCAGCCCTGTTTAGCGGCGCTACGCTGGCTGCCTTTTATTTGATTCGGTTTGAAATTTCCAGATAACAATGATGGCCTCCGGCGACATATCAAGGCTCTTTCTATCACTTGCCCGTGCACTCAGACACACTTGGGCCGGAGGAGGCGGAGCTCGTCTTGTGCCGGTTCCAGTGGCTGAGCGGCTAACAGGAGGTGTGCTAACCCTCACTGTCATGCTCTAATGTGCGCTGCCAACTGAGCTTATGCTATGAAGATTATGACACGATATGAGAGCCGACTGGATGGGCTGTTCAGGTCCAGCATTGGCTTTGTGGATGGCAGACCATTTAAAGGACAAATATGATGCATCATCTGTTATTGTTATTAACCTTTAAACATGCTCTTGAGTACTTTTAGTTTGGAATCTTTTGTTTAAGAACAACAAATAAATTAAGTCACTTTTGGATCTCTGCCGTTTTCCCCTGGACTAATGTAGTTTTCAAGCCATCTTCTGGCTGCACGGGGAATTGCAATAGTTAAAAAATAAAAAGACTGGAAAGATGCTAGCAGCCGTGCAGTTGTACTGATCGTGATTGGACGGACGGGATAAATTGACAGAATGAGTCGGACGATGGTTTATGGACATAAAAAAACAACGGAACAACGGAAGATTCCCAGAGCCACGTCACAGATCGAGAAAATATCAGTTGTCGAGAAGATTCCAAATGAGGTCATTCTTTTTTGGTCGGGAGAGGATTTTATAGCGTGAATGAAGCTAAATGTAACTCAAGGTATGCATTGTATACCTTGAGAGACTGAAGGCTTCTAGATAGAGAATATTCACAAACAAAGGTTATTCTTGACATTTTGATTTAATAATGCAATGATTTATATTATTTATATCACTTATTTATTTTTTACAGGTGACTAGGCACGATTAGTCGACTAATCATTGCAGCCCTAGTGAAGTTACAGAGTGACTTTTTAATAAAAATGTACTTCTTGAAATATTGCTGGTAAGGTTTTTAAGACATTTATTTTCTATTCTATAGCAAGTGCTGTATATTGGGCCCTCCATGCTGCTTTTTGAATAAGAGTACTGCAGTGTGCTCAATAAAACAAGCAAACAGGAATATTCTGTTCTAAACACAGAATATACACTCATAGTAAAGCTATTACCAAATAAAAACAGGTTTACATATGTGAGGTATATTATAAACAAATCCAGTGTCAAAGTCTTCCAGGGCAGAGGAGCGTTTAAAGTACACAGTTTAGAAATACGCAAACACTTTCCCATATAAAGTCCTCTCCTCAGCACATATAACAAAGACGACAACAGTAAAAAAGTGCAAACCAGACACTACCTTGATGAAACACAGGCCTAATTCCACTTACATTGCATTATCGTGTATGAATTATTTATACCCAGGAGTGACTCTGTTAGTTCGTGTCAATAGGATTACAGATGTATTAAACGCCGCAGACGAGGGAGATTTGAAAGAAAAGAACAGACATGGAATTTGATTGGAAACCTTGTGTTGTGTGCCTGTAAGTAATCGCCGCTCCGAGAGTCTCTTTGGGTTAATTTTACAAGCTGAACAAGCACACGTCCCCCAGCTCAGCGCATTATGTTCACGCTCTTCCTCCAGGCGCTGTTTAAATGTCTTCCACAACAAAGTCTGGAGACAAAAAAAAATTACGAGGGGAAAATTATGATTAAGACCATCCAGGCTTGAAAGAACTCGAAATGGCAAAATTGGTGTCTTTTAATTTCATCTGGAGTGAGCGTTAGGAAAGAAGAGCAGAACAGTATTAGACATGAAATATGTATTCTAGAGTTTGCAGATTGATAGTAAAAGAAGCTCAAGGCTACATTTGAAAGTTTGACACTGTGGAGAAAGGAGGTCAAGGTAAGCTGCATGACTAATGCAAATCTCTGTAAATATGACACTGAAGAACAACATACTTGTCATATTGCAAACCTTTATCAAGAATACTTATGACAGTAAACAGATCAAGTGCAACAAGTCCATTGTTTTCCCTCGATTTAAGAATTTCAATGATTTCAATGGATAGATTTATTTAAGGTGACATCAATTACAATTTCGAGGGAATATTCATAAATATTGTATGACCATTATCCGCTGGTGTCCTCAGACATGTCCGAGTCAAATTGAGATTTTAAAGATAATCGTAACAGTGATTTATTCTTTTTATTTATTTATTTTTTATTTTTTTATTTACCCATTTGAGGAGATCTTGATTAAGTATACTTGCAGGGAAAATAGGGTTTTTCATCAGAAACAATAAATGTACAGTTTGCAGTGCCATTTTCCTTTAAAAAAAATTTGTTTTGAAGTCCAGATGACCACTATTTAATTGCAAAAATTACAATTATCTAAATAATCGATTAGTTGCAATTATTTTAGTTTCAACCCAAAGGTATTTACAATTACATTGAGAAAAACATTTACATAACAGTTATTATTATTATATGTTTATTGTGTAAGCAGATGAGTTTCCAGGTTCCACTAGAATAGCAGTAAACCCAAATCCAATCAAGTCCAGCCCTTATTACATTGTCATAGTAGAAGTGTACATACTGCATGTAACAGATACATTAAAAAGACTAATCCAACAGGTCAACATAGTAGTAAAGCTTAAATGACCGGTCTGTTGATGACAATCAGAGGTAATGAAGAGGACTTCCATCAACCCTGAATCATAACATCAGCATAACGTGGCACTGCATTATGCATGTTAGCCAACCAATTCTGCTGCTTGTGTAGTAGTGTGTGTGTTACTGTGTGTGTCACTGTGTGTGTCACTGTGTGTGTGTTACTGTGTGTGTCACTGTGTGTGTCACTGTGCGTGTGTCACTGTGCGTGTGTCACTGTGTGTGTGTTACTGTGTGTGTCACTGTGTGTGTGTTACTGTGTGTGTCACTGTGTGTGTGTTACTGTGTGTGTCACTGTGTGTGTGTTACTGTGTGTGTGTTACTGTGTGTGTGTCACTGTGTGTGTGTTACTGTGTGTGTCACTGTGTGTGTGTTACTGTGTGTGTGTTACTGTGTGTGTCACTGTGTGTGTGTCACTGTGTGTGTGTCACTGTGTGTGTCACTGTGTGTGTGTCACTGTGTGTGTGTTACTGTGTGTGTCACTGTGTGTGTGTCACTGTGTGTGTGTTACTGTGTGTGTCACTGTGTGTGTGTCACTGTGTGTGTGTCACTGTGTGTGTGTCACTGTGTGTGTGTTACTGTGTGTGTCACTGTGTGTGTGTTACTGTGTGTGTCACTGTGTGTGTGTCACTGTGTGTGTGTCACTGTGTGTGTGTGTTACTGTGTGTGTCACTGTGTGTGTGTCACTGTGTGTGTGTTACTGTGTGTGTCACTGTGTGTGTGTTACTGTGTGTGTCACTGTGTGTGTGTCACTGTGTGTGTGTTACTGTGTGTGTGTTACTGTGTGTGTTACTGTGTGTGTCACTGTGTGTGTGTCACTGTGTGTGTGTTACTGTGTGTGTTACTGTGTGTGTCACTGTGTGTGTGTCACTGTGTTTGTGTCACTGTGTGTGTGTCACTGTGTGTGTGTCACTGTGTGTGTGTTACTGTGTGTGTCACTGTGTGTGTGTTACTGTGTGTGTCACTGTGTCACTGTGCGTGTGTCACTGTGTGTGTCACTGTGTGTGTTACTGTGTGTGTGTGTTACTGTGTGTGTCACTGTGTGTGTCACTGTGTCACTGTGCGTGTGTCACTGTGTGTGTCACTGTGTGTGTGTTACTGTGTGTGTGTTACTGTGTGTGTCACTGTGTGTGTCACTGTGTGTGTCACTGTGTGTGTGTCACTGTGTGTGTGTGTGTGTGTCACTGTGTGTGTCAGCATGTGCGGGGCATAGAAAGTGGAATCCTATAAATCCTGCTTTATTAGATAAACGCACTAATCAGATCAAGAAATCTCATCCAGCCCCCTCCCCACACACACACACTCACACACACACACTCACACACACTCACACACACTCACACACACTCACACACACTCACACACACTCACACACACACACACACTCACTAAGACTCGCATCTCACTGATAATCTCCATTACCAATTACAGGGTGATACACCAGGGCTTAACATGAAAGCACCAATTAATCTTCTCGCACTGGACGGCCACTCCCCAACGCCACCATATACTGCTGCCACATCCACTCACCATATTATATCTTCTACGCTTGGTAATTTGCAAATTGGTGTTCCGGTTGCATCAGCATGTATTAGCAATCCCGTGCCTAAGCAGTTTTTTTAACGCTTTGATTTTTATCAGTCAAGCATATGGAGATCCCCAGCATTCATTCATAATCATCGTGAGATTTTATTATTCTCGTGGGACTACAGGTGAATGATCCGCATCTCAGCAAACTGTGGTCAAAAGGAAATTAGAAGAACTTGCAAAAACGCACTCAACCAATTAAAAAGGCGCTGTACCCAATTTCACTGTCTTAAAAACTTCACCGTGATGAGTTTGTAAGCTCTTTTCACAACGTTCAACTTTCAGCGAGTTTAATCGTCACGGCAAAGCTAACAAACATTAGCGAGCAGATAATGCACTTCCTGCTTGTCGGAGAGTAAAATGCTGTAAAATTAGATGCATTGCAGTCTGTTTATCACCTGAAGAGGTGTACATACAAAACAACATATCTGCGCTGGGACAAAACATATTTTCTTTTATTACGCGAGCGAAAAAGAAATCGGGTACAGGCCTTTTAAATGAGGATCGGAAGGAGTCCAAACTACTCTTCCATTGCGTAGCTTGCCGTTTAACCCCTAAATAGAAATTATAAATAGTAAGGTTGTCCAATTAAAAAGTATAACCAGTTCAGGGCAAACTGACTCTGAGGTGTATCAGAGTTTAGAAAAGACAATACTCGGACCAGAGAACCAGATATTGATACTAAAACTACAGTAAAGTATTGACACTGAAGAACAAGGACAACACTGAACTAACCAGACCACATGGAAATATTAAAGAAACAACTATTATTTTGAGTTGTTGTGTTGTTTTCCTTGGTATTGGCATTTTTGAATCATCACCAAACTAGCAAATAGTAACATTGCAGTAGTTTTATCTCACAACATTGGTGTTAAGAGTTGTTGGTTTTTTAAACTTAGCGTTTGGTTGAAAAACCAAACGACTTTTTATAAAACGACTTGATTTTCTTAGCATCTGTAAATTCGTTTTGGTGCCATGCCATGCAGTGCGTTTTAAATAAATCACAGCATCTCTTCCAGGAAGTCCGGAGCAGTGCGAGCTACAGTTTCCCTGATCTAAGCTCTTTTTGACACAGTAAGCAGAGCTGGTCGTGGGGGTGGGGAGTGTGGCGGAGGGCACTGTGCAGGCGTTTGGACCTTTAACTCGTACTGGGGACATTAGTAACAGGATTGTGACATGGTTGCAGCGATGGTAAAAAGGTGGAAGTTTGTTTTGTAGCGTACAATAAACTTCGCTAAGTAAGCTGGTGGGCGTATGTTTGTTCAGAGGAGGCAAAAAGTAAATTGGATCCTCAATGTACAGTGTTGATGTCTGCGATGACACACGGAGAGTCGCCGCGCTGAAGAGACCGAGCAGATGGGACACACACGGTTCAGCGTCCAACTATTACGCTCACTTCTTTTACTCAAACTATCCTATAGAAAATACATGTAGTCCGATGTATACTGTGTAGCAATGTAACATATTCAATGACATGATACCGCAGAATACAGATGATCAGTTTAACCTTTGACCTGTGGCAACACAGTGGTCCTCTTAGTGACCAGACCTGGAATCAGATTTAAAGAGCCTTTTAGTTCAAGGGTAATTGCTCTTTCCTTTGAGCTTCTGTGATCCGAGTCCACACCAGAATGCATCCTTTTGTCCTTGACACATAAGAAAAAATGTTTGGAATAAAAGCACTCACAGTAATTTTCACACTTTACAGCGCGAAACAGCAGAAGGCTGAAGCAGGGTGAAAGGAAAATATTATTAAACTACATGCAGTCCTTATAATCAAATATTTCACTGTTGGATGAGTCCTAATCTGAAAGGTCTGAGTCTGAAGACCAAACCACTTTTTTTTTGCGGTTATAGCTGTTAAAAATAACAGCAGTGTAACAGATCTGGTGCGCTGTACCGGGTGACTGCACGTTTTAACACCACACATCAAATTACATGTACACATCCATCACACACATGATTGACACGAGTACAGCAGCAGGCCAGGTGCTCAGGTGAAATGTGTAAGAACAAGGCAATGCAACTCTTATTATCATTAAAAACACTCTTTATAGCAGCCAAAAATCTATACCAAAATGTGGCATTTTATCTTCCAATAAGACTAGTCAATATTTGCGAGGAAGATCTAAATGAATAAAGAAATGTAAATTGAAAGGAACTGTCAACAACAAAGCACACCGCATTCATTTTGTAATAAATTAATCAAACTCAGCGGTGACCTTTTACACTATTCTGCTGACACAATAAATTCATTATGAGGAAGAATGTATTATCTTCCTATAGTGTATGAAAAGGAACCCAGTGTTTTTGCATAAACTATAGAGGCAAAGGTCCAAATGTCTGTCAAACAATGCAAATAGTGTTCTTTGGTAACGACTGGCTCTATGTAAGCTCTGGAGCCTGATTTTAAAGAGACAAAGTTCAAGTTAACAGTGAGCCGACAAGCGCAGCTCCAGCAGTTCACGGCAGGTTCACCGTTTGTGTGGCACGGAGCAGGATTTAGTCTGGTCTGAACACAGGGAGTCTTACATGTCAGAATAATACAGTCTGCCCCAGCGTCCCCGTCCTCCAACTGTTTGTCTGTCTCTTTTGTCCCACCGTCAGTCCTTTGACCTGTCTGTTTATCTGTCTCGCTCATGTGTCTAGTCTCTGTGACTGTGAGCTATTCCTGGATTCCTCAGTGAGGTGAGAGGAAGCAGGACCACCGCAGCGGCTGTAGCCAGTGGTCCGGCTTCCTGCTCTTCCTTCTATGTCATAAACACAAAAACACACATTAAGGAAGAAGGAGGGGCCTTGTTCCTCATTTGTTTCTGCTTCAGTTGAAGATGTTTCCTCAAACATGTTTATATGATGCTTGTGGCTGCAGATGGAGAGCTGGTGCCTGTGTGTGGGGTATTTGCATGTGCGTCCAACAGAAAATATCTGAGACCAGCTCATGGTCAGCTGGAGTGAGCATGAGGAAGGTGCAGATGGCTGCTTTTATGACGCTGTGTAGAATGATATTCAAAGCAGAAGCTCACTCCCTTCCCTTCTCTTTTGTTCAGTGCTGCACCACTGCCCCTCTGGGACCCCGTAACTCTCTGCCGTGCTTACAGGAGCCAGGGCAGCCAGCTGCTACACAGGCCAATTAGAAAAGCTTTTACTACTGCACCAGCCAATTGGATTAGCAGTACATTTGTTCATCAGACTAAATGTGCTAAGGTGATGGAAACCTAGGCTCTGGTCTAGAGTGAGACAACAGCTTAGAACAAAAACATGCAGAACGCTGTCAGGACAAGAGTTTTAGAGATATGATGATAAGACTTTCATGTTTTTCGCTGAAAAGGAAAAAGCTGAAATGGGAAAATGTAATCATGGCCTCCAAACAACCACAATGTCAGCATGTTCAGTTCCTGTTGCAGCACCTATGATCTGGTTTCACCTACATGCACAATGTAGACGTAAGGGCATGTACATTTGTTCAAAATATGCAACCATATTAGCAATGTACCAAGGAGCTAGACATGTTTTGTGCAGTACAACAAAAGTATACAATCTGATGACAGAATGATGACAGAAGGACAAAACACAGAGAGACTGAAGACACAATTCAGGAAGAGACCGTGCTGATGAGGAAAGGACACCACAGTCAAGCAGAGATTAAAATCAGAGGAGGATTTCGGACAGAAAACAATGCAATGTGAAAACTGTAAGCATTCTGATTAGAACAAAAGACTGTCTTCCCAATTGACTGTTTTCTCATTGCCTTATCTCTCCCACATAAATCTAAGGTTGCCACAAAAAGGTTGGAAAATCATAGCCTGAAGCCTCACAGACACAACTGCAACCAAGAGACAGTCACTTAGGTGGAAGACGCCATTATTTCATGCACAAAACATAACAGGTGTGACCGGGTATTGAGCAAACTTGTGTGCAAATGGGTGGAGCAGTATCAAAATAACTCCATGTCAAGCTGAGACCACCAGACACAAGTGATTACCCAGTGAAACCAGTTGAGCCACAGACCAAAACCACTGGACCAGAGCAGACAATTAATAGAATGCAACCACAGCAGCCTCCAACACAGAGGGACAGAAGCCAAGCAAACACACAGTCTTTAAAGTATTTGGAGTTAGGGCTCCGGGGTCCTGGCGACAGGTGAATTACACACGATCTTATTTAAGAAGCAAGAAGTCCACATGAGGTCCTGAGATTGGCATGTTAACCGGCTGGTTCAGTAGGAATGGCACAGCTCACACTGCAGCATTTCTCAGAGAGGATGTAAAGACGCCATGAGAACACGCGTTTGCACAATCATGACAACTCTACGGACAAAAGAGACGATCCGTTACATCTTATGCATGTGACAAGGCGAATAAAAAGGTATATGTTTCAGGAACGCATGTTAGATATGCCCGATCATATTTAAAACAAATACCTATGACAAGCCATAACGTTCTGAAGTAAAACAATGACAGGAAGTGAAGAAATAGCACCGCATAACGCGCAGTTTGCATGAAACTTTTATCTTGAGGAACATTGCGGAAGTGAGACACCTGCTGTAAAGATTAAAGTGCGTTCAGTTCCTCTTTTGTGAATACACACACTGAAGTGAAGCACAAAGTGATGGTTTACATTTGCAAAAACGTGTTTCGCTCCAACATATCCAAAGCATCTCATTAAAGCGGTTCATGTTTGATCTCGGGTGAAGTTCCTCTTTTGAGCCAATAAACAAGAGCGGCACGGAACACAAACACAGCCGTTTATCCCTCTCAAAGCCAAGGCACGTTTAGAAACTGAAGTGCTCTTGTAACGCGAACTCTCACAATGACAGGCGCGGGGGAAACGAGAGAAAAGCAGAGCCGCGGAGTCATATATCACAGAACTTACACGTGAGACGAAGTGTCCTCGGCTTCTTCTTCTTCTTCTTCTTCAAACATAAGACAAATCCCAAGACGGGCGATAAAAACACGCGCCTACGTGACTCGCACGAGCCCGGAGCTGTCACCCTGTGTCCGCGGCGACGGGGGAAGTCACCGTCTGCAGCCGCTGCGCCTTGACAACCGCCGGCAGTGCGCGTCAGGAGCGTCAGGAGCGTCAGGAGCCCGCGAGCCGCCTGCTGGTGTCTGCGCGAGCCATGCTCCTCGCACGAGGCTCCGGAGGGCACCGTGCGCATGCGCCGCAGCCCCAGCGCAGGCGAGATGGCAAGTGCCTCCCAATTATGAATGATTTAAGACGTGGGAAATGGTTAACCGTGACACATAAAGCAAATGCACGTTTTAATGCAAGAGTATTTCGCTTTCAAACAATGTTCAAACAAAGCCAAGAAGACTATATCACTGATGGTTAACTTCACCGAGAGGGATGGCATTAATTAATGGTATTTATGTATTTAAGTATTTATTTATTTGTCTATGGGAGTTTTTGTTTATAGGAGATCTTCTACTGAAAGTGTTTTTCGGACTTCCTATAAGTGATCTGTTCTTTTCCTCTGTATCTACCTCTGTATCTACCTCCGTTGCACCAATGAAATTTCCACATGTGGGACAATAAAGGAATATCTTATCTTATCTTATCTTATTAGAGGTTAAGGTCTAATTAGTGACCTTTTGCCTGATTGTAGCGCTAACACTGGAATGACAAAATGTAGCCTACGTTTGTTAAAGGGAGAAAAGGCTTAGGAAAACGCATGCCCTGCAAATAAATAACACTCACAACAACAATATCAGATGGCGTCACGTGTGAGGCAACAAGAGAGCAGGGTGCATTTCGGAAACACCCCGTTCTAAGACGTGTGTGTTGTCTTTGAAGCCGTATCTAGATGCACTCAGGCGCCCAGAGTCTGTATCACAAGTTCCCGCACGCAGCCTCCGGTGACCGCAGCTCACGGGCTCGGCTCAGGGACACAACACAAAACACATCTCCACTGATAATGCTTGACAATCCCCCTGCCAAACTCTCAGGCGACATGACTTTGTGCCTATGCGTCACTGCCCGGGGTATTTAACACACACTTACAGCCAATACGGGTCATTTAGCTCAGAACCGGTGCCACTTTTCAGATGGAAACTAGAATCATCTCCTGCCCGTGTGGCTCTCCATCTCCGTGAAGCATTGCTATTCTTTCGACAGTCGTATCAATAATTCACACGTAACGCTTGCCTGTGCCTGCCAGAGCATCATCTCTGGTTCTAATGCGAAGCAGGCTGGCGTCACTATTCAAACACACCACGAAACAACGTAAAGTTCAATCAACATTCGTGCTACCCACAAATGGCTCTGGCCAGTCGGTCAGATTAGTCAGGGATTACACGGCTTCTGTCAACTATCAATAGCCTCGTGTGTCCGGCAGACGTGCGGAGCGATAGAAAGAGAGGGAGGATCTGCCGGGATGAGTTCGATGCGCCGACGGTGCGGAGCGACCGGCCCGTGATGCGTTTGTCCTGTCCGCGGATCGCAACAAGATGCGAGATGATGAGAGGGTCCCACAGAAAAGCCCCCCTCCTCCCCGCGGACGCCGTCCCCGTGTCCCAGCAGCGGAGAGGATGCGCGCGCGTTTAGTGTGAGAGGAAAAAAGAGGTATTTACCTGCACACGTCCGGGGCTGTGTGACCTGTCCTCTCTGCTCTCGGCGCTAACGCTTCTGCCGAGCCGCTCCGCTCATCGGGAATTGAGTTGACAGGATTTGTTCACGTGGTCACGCTCTGTGCTCCTAATTGGAGGAGCGGCGCTGCTCTCCCGCACCTGTACGGAGGGTGAGCGAGGCGTGCACGGGCAGAGGGAGGCAGAGGGAGGCAGAGAGAGGCAAGAGAGAGGCAAGAGAGAGGCAGAGAGAGGCAGAGAGAGGCAAGAGAGAGGCAAGAGAGAGGCAGAGAGAGGCAAGAGAGAGGCAGAGAGAGGCAGAGAGAGGCAAGAGAGAGGCAGAGAGAGGCAAGAGAGAGGCAAGAGAGAGAGGCAGAGAGAGGCAAGAGAGAGGCAAGAGAGAGGCAGAGAGAGGCAAGAGAGAGGCAAGAGAGAGGCAGAGGGAGGCAGAGAGAGGCAGAGGGAGGCAGAGAGAGGCAGAGAGAGGCAGAGAGAGGCAGAGGGAGGCAGAGGGAGGCAGAGAGAGGCAGAGAGAGGCAGAGAGAGGCAAGAGAGAGGAGGGAGAGGCAGAGGCAGAGGCAGAGGGAGGCAAAGCGAGGCAGGACACACAAGGACATCAGGACGGACAGAACTGTTCTCTGTTCAAGAGTCCACTATTGGATTTGCATTGGATGACTGCAAAACACAAATTACAACCAAACTCTGAACATAACAATAACTGTTTTGCATAATTCTTCTGAAAAATACCTGGGCATTGTGCATTGTTACCTTTAAAATAGCCTGTAGGCATACGCATGAAGACACACATTTCATTTTCCAAAATGTAAATAAATGCTCAAATCGCAGAGATCGTCAGTACGTAACACTTTAAACGTGCATATTTATCAGCTTGTACTTAATCCTCTCAGACCTTTGTGGGACATAGTCTGTCCATTGCCATCATTGGCTTCATTAGCATGTGTTGCAGGCTTTTATCATGTGTCTTCTCCTTTTAACTTTAAAACATGTTGAGACCAGTTAATTAGTTCATCTTCTCCTGCAGCACTCTGGGGTTGTTCATCAAAAGAAGTGTGCCTCATAATATTGTTCAACCCAAAGGAATTCAGAGTGGATGGACTGGTATCACACTCAACTTAACTCCATCTGCAGGCACACAGTTGGCTTTGGACGGAAATAACTACGTGGACATGTCCAAAACCATAAGATAAGTGTTTGAACCCTCTGAATGCCTTGGACCGGCCTGCACCCCGGTTAGGACACACTGTTAATCGTTAACGCGCAGAGTAAAATAGATCTTTCTAATTCTGAGATCTCTGTCCCAGGAACAATTGGTGCATCTTTGAGTCATCCGTCACTGCAGAACTAGTTCAGTCTTCTGCATCCTGCTGCAGCCAATAATAACTGCAGCAAAGCCTGCGATTCATCACAACACCACAATTTCAATATTTTTCATTGTCACCGGTTTGGGCAAAGCATGTTGGCCAGTAAGCAAAATATTTGTCCGTACTGTACTGTTTATTATGCAGTCCACCTCATTCTTCATTCTCAGTGTTGCACGTTTGTGGCGCTGTATTTCTAACAAACAGGCTCTGAATCACACTCTTCGATTCATGTGCAGGCCATGGCATAGTTGCAGTCAATGATGGGTGAATTATTTTTAGATTTTATGTGGGTTGCAGATGCTGTTCCACACAAGCAGGTCGCTGCAAACGGAGCAACGTTTTCACACCTCATACGCTTATCCATTGTGTATATGTTCATGCCTTTAAAGCAGACTGGTTAACGCTGTAAACTCTTTTTTAAAAATTGCAGTCACGTCGGTTCTTTTCTTATATTTTGGGTGAAGAAGGACATCCAACTGCCACCCCAGGCTCTTGGCAGTGTCTGTGTTCCCCATCTTCCAGTTTTGGCCTGGATTAAAAGCCAATGCAGGCCAAATTAGGGCATTCATAATTGACAATGATGTATCTGACACAGTTGCTGCTCCAAGTATTTTATTTTATTTTTTAATTTGCAGTGAGTCATGGCTTGCAGATGCTTTCAAGTCACCATGAAAATCCGGCCACAGATTGGCGTCCTCTGTTGTCATAAGCGGAGCTGGATGGCAGGACGCTCATGTTTCCCAATACTGGGGGCCATCCCCGCAGGTTCCCCGGCGTCAGGGGGTGGAGACACGTATTATCTCTCAGAACAAAAGGCAAAAAGCGGAGAACAGAGCGCGCTCCCCTCCTCCTGTTTTTAACTTTATCCCTGCCTTCATCCGCCTCCATCCACAGCCTCCCCCTGCTTCACACACGCAGGCCTGCCATATGACACCCCTCTGAGAAGAGCTGTTTGGAGCCCGCTTTGCACAAAACACATGCAGGCGTACAATACATAATATGCATACTGACAATTAGTTTAATCTACATTTTAGATGTAAATGTACATTTAAAACAATACCTGCAACACGCGAGTCAGTGATTCACGCTTTGATTAGTCGAGCAGTTAAACACCAAAATAAGAGCCTTAAGGTGGTGACTGAAAGCTTAGATGAAAAATATTTACAAATAAGAATATTATCAATGAAAATCAGACATTGTTCATTCTTTTTTGACCTTTTGATTTAACAATGTCTTTTTGTCTGTGTTTTATATAAAACCATTATGATTGTTTTCTTTTATATACTAATCACGATTAGTTGATCATTGCAGCTATCAGTCACCCACTTGACCACAATATTTCAAATAAATGTGACTATTTTAATGTTATATGGCAACTAAATTGGATTTAAAAGTCTGTATTGTTTGTAAAACAGCATTGAAAGTCATTTTATTGTTTTTGGGAAGAAAATTACCATAAGTAATGGAAAATTTCAATTTATCAATATAAAGGGAAACATTTGTCCATTTCCCGAGCCCTACCAGGTATTTACATGTAAAAAGACATTGAGAAGGCAATTCACACCTGAATCCTGATAATCATAGTAAACAATTTGTCAACTGACATCATTTTTGGTTGACTAAAACCAAAATATCACTTGAAATAGGAAGCTGGACCCATGAATAACAACTGTGTAAACATTTAATGACAAAAGTTCGATCCAAACCAACACAACAAACCCAACGGTGGACAAGAACAGGCGGCCGGACAGACCGACACCCCACGGCCACATTAGAACTGTCGGTGAAGCGGACATACTCTAATCCGCTGTGTGTTTGTGGATCTTCTGTTGGTCATTTGGTGAGGAGCCACCTGGACTAAAGACCACAGGCGGGACGGGGGGTAGAGGTGTGTGTGTGAGGAGTCGTGCTGCGCTGGACTGTACCAGGACGGCCGGCAGATGGTGGCACCACTGAGAAATGGGCAGCACAGCAAGGTTTTCTCCCCAAAATGTACACACACAAGTACACACTGCACCGGCTGGCCTGTGGTGAGCGGCCAGGGTCACTGAGAGCGTTTAAGTATTCTCTGTCCAATGGCGACATGTTTATGCATGGTAAATAGATCCAAAAGTATACCAAGTTGTAAAGTTACATTCAGTTTACCGACAGTCAGGGAAGGAACAAGCAAAATATAAATGTAAAGCCTCATGTGTAACTTCTTAGAGCACAATAAAGGAAAGAAAATCAACTAAAATAGATGCAGGTTTTGTGTAAAAGATATACAAAATGTGTTATTGTAGTGAGCAGGCTTGCATCTCCACAAACCTGACTCGTAGTTGGCCTTGAGGAGCCTCAACCTGTTTGTTTCCATAGAAATATTGTTACTTTGGCTATAATATTCCAGAGCATGGCATAAAACATATCCATCCAGAAGTATGGTTTAACTTTCTATTTCCAATGAATCATGCACGTGACTTTCCAGCTCCAGAAGACTACGTCACTTTAAAGTTGCTCTTTGTAACTTCGCTGGTGGAGTGTCCGCCATCTACTTGTCTCCATGGCGATATCGTTAGGCCTGGAATGTTCCACATGGGCAGTATATTGAAATTTGGGTAATATCTTGAATGTTGTTTTGAGGATATGCAATATTTGAGTACAAATGTGCACATCGTTCTGAATAAAAGTGATGTTGTAAGGCTATAAGGTGATATTTGTATGATGTTTAAAGACACTGTGACAAAGAGCTTTGACACTCATTCGTCTCTTATTCGATTGCACAAACCATAAATTTTAACCTTCCACATCTGTATCATTGCTATATGCTACTGCTAAGCTGCACTCACATTTCCCGGGTCATGTTTGTGTTAGCCTTATTACTTCATATTTTTAATTCATCAAATAATTCCTTAAACCATTTCATTCAACTCATTAAAAAACACACTCGATCATTGTTACTTTAACTGTTTCACTTTGGTTCATTTGTTCAAAGTACTTCAAAAGTACTTTCATAGTAAAACTGGCTCCCGGAAACGTATAGGGGAGGGGCTGCCCACCCATTTCCTGCTTTTGAATCCAGTTCTTGTTCAGAATCTACTATTATCTAGAGTACCGTAGTTAAACTTAAAACCTGAGCTTGTGTTTCCCTGGTGCAAAATGATTTGTATATTGTATTGTGTATATTTGTTTGCCTGTTGTCTGTGCAGTAATTAATATGTGTATTCTATTGTATTGTTGCTACTTAATAATTGTGTGTTCTAGCTATGTGGAATGGGCCAATATAATTGACCTCAGTATAAAAGGCAGGTGTGTGCCTCATTCAGGAGATTATTTTGTGCTTGTAGCCATGTGCAGTTGTCCTGTAAATACAAATCCACTCTTTGACATGACTTTTAGCCTATGACTCGTCATATGCCATTTTAGCCACTCCGTGCTACACTACCTCACAGACATGTTCTAATATTGACATGATATAATTTGATAAAACGTTATATGAGGATGCTCCAAACAATTATTGAGAATTTTGTCAATATTGTCCACCCCTACTATGAAGCTGCATGACACGCTTTAGATCTCCCATCCGCTCACACTTAGGCGGAGTCCTACTTATAAATGATTAATGCAGCAATTTCATTCAGCAATTTCTCTAATGTAACAGCAGTAAATAAAAAAATGCATTTACACTTTAGATTTGTCGTCCTTGCTTCATCTGTTAATTTCCCCCTCAAAGACATTGACTGCAAATCTTTTCCGCATCGTCATTTGCACATTCGTTTGACAAAAGTTGCCCATCAGATGCCCTCCCTGGTACAAATTGTCTTGGCACAGGAAGAGGCTTGTACGGTTTGAGTCTATCTGTTTCTGTCCAGACACCACATTGGTGAGTATATTCCACTTGGCTGCTGCGACCTCCTGCCACTGTGTGAAAGCTCCGAAACGGCAGTCGACTGTGTTCAAAGTTCATTGTGAATATTCTCCCCACATGAGGTGCGGTGATTGGCCTGTTTTTCATTTCAAAAACGCACTAAACACAGCAACTATCAAAACCACTCACATAAAAACATTCAACAAGAGCTACAATTATGCTAATTTGATTTTATCACAGGAACCAAGCTTTGAAGAGCCAGGGCTCACTTCCTTCTCATTATCGTCCCACCTATCACTTTGCCGTTTCAAATGTCAACAGAGCAACGCGTTATCAAGATTGTGTATACAAATTAACTCTGTAGAAGTGCAACTGGAGGCTGTTACTCAACTATTTTACTCATATAGACCCAGATGTACAGTTAGATGTCTATATAACTAGCAATGTGGTTGGTGCTGACCCATTGCTGAAAGGTCAGACATAAAGCTTTATTTAAAGATGTAAATGTGACGATGGCATTGTACAAAATGAGTCACACTGCTCCCCTAAGAGTTACAGCTTAATGAGTATATACATTTAAGTTGGTTAAGATTAAATTCGTATGGTTCAAATGCTGGTCAGATCTATGATCTCACTGCCAAAATAGAGTATTAAGTAGATTGATTTGTGTAAAATGTTCATTGTTCATGTGCAACAAAGTCAACAAAGCACAGATCCTCTTGAATATGTTCTTCTTCTGATTTGATATTAAGATCAGCAGAAGAGGCCAAGGGAAACTTTTTTATGGTTGGTTGTTACAATAACTTAACTTTGTGGTCCTGAACGTTTGATTATACAAAGCTGGTCACATCGTAGAACTGTCATTTAGCATGTGAGGGACAGCGAATGATGGATTTCACTGTTGTTTGGTCCTTGTGTCAATAATTGTGAATAATCATAAATGTTCATTATGTTACTCCCCACAACAACATTAACATTAACATTAACATTAACATTAACTTTAATATTAACATTATATTGTGTAACATTGAGTTGTTTTGGAGCACTGGATTGTAAAAGACTTGTGAAGACTAACCAAATCCTATTTTTTATTAAAATATCACATTTCAGCTATTCCTAGAAGATACTTTAATATGTTACTTACTTCTGTCTGTGTTTTAGGGTTTAGTTTCCCATCGGCTTCTTCACTGATTCGTCGCTCTGATTTCTCTTTACCAACTATCACCACTGATTATTCTGCCCACGATTGTCATTTCTTTTCTAATTAAAAAGTTCCCATGGTAGATTACGGAGCAGATGACATGTCATAGTCAACAAACCAATAATCAATCTCCTCCCTGCTTTACAAACCAGTACAGATTATGAAAATACAATACTGATGTTGCGCTTTTGCCGCTGTGATCCTTTGTAAAGACGCTGCCTCCTCACTCTGGCGATAAAACGCTATTGTGCACATAGTTGTCGAAAGGAACGTGTCCACAAACACTCTTTCAGGGGGTGTGAGAGAGCAGCTGTCTGGGGAGGGAACGACATCGCTATTGTTGGAGTGTGATGGATGAGATGGGAGCTTAAAATGCAGCTCTTTGGCAGACTATATGGACTAGGGAAATGGCTCCTCTGTCTGCAGCATCGTGTACCTTGATTATTAGAGCAGTTGATGGAAAAATGTCGGTTTGAGCAGGTTGTGAGCGAGCGACGAGCTTCTTCGGGCTCGTCCTTCAGCTTTTTGTCACGCAGCGAGGACAAATGTTTGGAGAGCAGCAATCACACACAATGAGGTGATGTTGACAAGATGGAGCAATATGTACATGGTGATTAGTCTATGGAGGACAAAGTGTAACTTTACTCAAGTTAAAGCACCATAAAAAAGTTATATGATTTAGGTAGGCAGTTTGGGAAAAAATAATCACTCAAACTTTGACTAGACAAACCTTTTTGATCCGCTAAGGAAATTACTTGACCACTACTTGGATTAATTGTGAGTGTTTAATCAATAGCAAATTTATTCATCTTATAATTGTTATCTGGACTGCCCAGGTCTCAAAACATGTGCTGAGAAAATAATTTGATGGCGTAAAATAAATTGGTTGTTAATAATAAGCAAACATAGTTAGCTGAAGCTCTAGGATTGGTATTATAGTGAATGCAATAACTATTTTGATAGAAATAAGAATCTTTAATAACTTATGCAAAAGTTATTTTGCATAAGTTATCAAACTTATGCAAAATAACTAGAACTTCTCACAGTGCCTCTGTCACATGACTACTGATATGCAAATTCGATAGTCTCCACTAGGGATTACACAATACAAAATTATATTGATATGAAATATAGTGAGAAGAAAAATCTAATAATTTTGATTATTACTGTGACCTGAATTATCACAATGAATAATCTTGACATCCCAGGCATGTACTAACTGTAACTGACACTTTATTCTCTGACTCTAGTACTATTCTGCAACTGCTATGAACTCATGTTTCTGCACCTTCTGTGAGTCATCTGACACTCATAGTATTAAAAAAAAGGTGTTGGAAAATGTATATTTGAATGTTCTCTGCGAGGGGTGCGTTCACACTTGCACACACACCACGTTAAAATCAGGACTGAACTGGGACAAAACCTGGACAAGACCAGGACCAAACCAAGACCAAACTAGGACCAAACCAAGACCAAACCAGGACCAAACCAAGACCAAACTAGGACCAAACCAAGACCAAACCAGGACCAAACCAGGACCAAACAAGGACCAAACCAGGACCAAACGTGGACCAAACCAGGAACAAACCAGGACCAAACCAGGAACAAACCAAGACCAAACCCAGACCAAACCAGGAACAAACCAAGACCAAACCAAGACCAAACCAGGAACAAACCAGGACCAAACCAGGACCAAACCAGGACCAAACCAGGACCAAACCAAGACCAAACCAAGACCAAACCAGGACCAAACCAGGACCAAACCAAGACCAAACCAAGACCAAACCAAGACCAAACCAGGACCAAACCAAGACCAAACCAAGACCAAACCATGACCAAATCAAGACCAAACCAGGATCAAACGTGGACCAAACCAGGACCAAACCTGGACCAAACCAGGACCAAACCTGGACCAAACCTGAATCAAACCAGGACCAGACCAGGACCAGACCAAGACCAAACCAAGACCAAACCAAGACCAAACCAAGACCAAACCAGGAACAAACCAGGACCAAACCAAGACCAAACCAGGACCAAACTAGGACCAAACCAGGAACAAACCAAGACCAAACCAGGAACAAACCAGGACCAAACCAAGACCAAACCAGGACCAAACCAGGACCAAACCAGGACCAAACCAGGAACAAACCAGGACCAAACCTGGACCAAACCAGGACCAAACCAGGACCAAACCAGGACCAAACCAGGACCAAACCAGGACCAAACCAAGACCAACCCAAGACCAAACCATGACCAAACCAAGACCAAACCTGGACCAAACCTGGAACAAACCAGGACCAAACCAGGACCAAACCAAGACCAAACCAGGAACAAACCAGGACCAAACCAGGACCAAACCAGGACCAAACCAGGACCAAACCAGGACCAAACCAGGACCAAACCAGGACCAAACCAAGACCAAACCAAGACCAAATGAAGACCAAACCAGGACCAAACCTGGACCAAACCAGGACCAAACCTGGACCAAACTAGGACCAAACCAAGACCAAACCAAGACCAAACCAAGACCAAACCAAGACCAAATGAAGACCAAACCAGGACCAGACCAGGACCAAACCAGGCCCAGACCAGGCCCAAACCAAGACCTCTCTCTCATTGTCACACACTGAAGCTGGTGGCTTACAGTCCTAGTCCTGTTGTCAGTCCATCTGTTGTCAGACTAAAAAGGTGACAGTAAGATGAGCCCGCGGTGCAGCCCGGCCTGAAGCCTCTCATAATACAGATACAAGCACACACTACAGACCTGATGTAGGACCCATAAAGCTCGGGTTTTGGCTGTTTCCAGAGTGCGTGTGTTCTGGCACAGACAGCAGGACATTGTATCCATTACGAATCCTGACACTTTCTTTTGTTTAAATAAAGACTGGAGGATTCCCTGACATAACCAACAGGATCTGTGGCTTCAAAAATAGCCATGGAAATAACTCTTCCCTTATTACCCAACGATGATACAAGCATGGCCCTGGCTGGACTGGACAGGCAGGCAATTCTCACCAGTTTATGTATAAATCTGAGAGATTACCAATAAGATTTAGGTGGTCTTTTTGCATTTGTAGCGTAGCAACTGTGGTGCTGGGTCATGCTAGGTGAACCACAATGAAGCTTTGTTGAGTATGTTATTGTAGGTTCATTGTTACTAATTGTAAATGTATGAATATGTTAATGGAGTTGGAAATTAAAGGTATTTTTACAGGGTTTAACTTTCTCATGTGTTTTGAATTGCTCAAAAACAAGATTATGAACAGCCGCGGGGGGGGAAATAACAAAGAAGCTAGTAAATAAACACATTCATTATAAACAGGCAAACCTTGAGCATAAGTTTATCCTAAGCACTATTGCAAATCTCCCAAACCCAGAGGTGGGTAGAGTACCCATACCAACATTCAACTCAAGTAGGAACACCGTCTTTGAAAAAATGTTTAATGTAAAAAAATTGTAGTCCAAGAAATTACTTAAGAAAGAGTATAAGGTATTCGGGAACTACTCAAGCAAACTCTTAATCATAGTGGCAAGAAAAAACAAAAGCTTTCCTCAAGTATTATTATGCAATACATACAATATAATATATCACTCAAATAGAAGAAAATGACTACAGATTGTTCCTGAATTCCTGGACTCATAGTAATAGTTTAAAATCTTTGTTAAATGCATGAGTTTCAGAGAGGCTATGGAGGAGGACAACCATTCGACCTCAAAGAGATTCTGGCAAACTGGCAGTGCTTCACCAGCACCATCTACAGTGCGGGTGGAGAGCTGTTGACCTCGACTGAGGAAGGAATACTTTTCTCTTCAATCCATAATGAGCCATGTGCTCTGAGGATGATGTTTTTACAGGCCTCACTGTTGTTTTTATCAGACACACCTGGGGTGGAAAGGGAAGAAAGGTCAAAATACTTCAATCTAAACATTACCACATTAGTTCTCATTTTATATTTACATAATTCTAAAGTCGACTTTTACGGAGTAATTTTTTGCTCTTTTATCGATGACAAAATTGAGTAGGCTAGCTGTATTTTACTAAACTAAACCCCTGTGACACAGTATGTGGTGTCAAACTGGTATTGGCAAGTATTGGTATTGGTACATTCCCGTACACTCCCGTCCGGGGACAGGAGGGTGTGTTCCACTTACAGAGGGATCACACTCCTCAGCCTCCCCAGTAAGGTCTATACCAGGGTACTGGAGGGGAGAATCCAACCGATAATGGAAACTCAGATTTAGGAGGAGCAGTGTAGTTTTCGTACCAGTGGTGGAACACTGGATCAGTTCAAAACTCTTTATCTGGTGCTCGGGGGTTCATGAAACAGTTGGAGAGTTTCCACAGGATCTCATCTCTGCGGATGATGATGATGATGTCCTGATGATCAAACTTGGACCTGCACTGGGACTTTTTGTAGCCGAGTGTGAAGCGCCTGAGATGAAAATCATCACCTCCAAATCCGAGGCCATGGTTCTCGACCGGAAAAAGGTGGCGTGCCCTCCCCAGGTGGGTGGGGAGTCCCTGTTCCAGGTGGAGGAGTTCAAGTATCTTGGGGTCTTGCTCACGAGTGAGTGAAGGATGAAGAATGAGATTGACAGGAAGATCGGTGCTGCGTCTGCAGTGGTGCGGTGGAGTCAAAAGGCAAAGCTCTCAATTCCCACTGCAAGTGGCTGAGGTCCCCATTGTCCTACTTGTCTTAATAGTGGGACATATTGTGCATCCTGAGTGCACCTGCCTCGGAGACGGACAGGGAGCAGGCGCACACAGAAGCTTAGTGTTACTGAAGCAGACAGCTGGTGATGATGCAAAGCTGTGAAAGCACTCATGCTGTAGTAACTGCTGCATCAGTCAGGAGAGAGGGAGCAGCCTGTAGGTGTCCTATTTAGACTACAAAAAGCATGGCAATATGGCGCCTTATCAAAATGATATAGCCTTAGCCACAACTGAGTTTGACAAAAGGTCCTCAGGGAAGGAAATTTCAGTTTAGACCAACGGCTGAGCTTGAATGGATATAGGGACAGGAACTAAATTTTCAATGACCCAATTAGCATAATCAATGTATACTCATGCTAAAGAATTAAAGAATGGAACAAGCTCCCAGACAGGCTCAAACACTCTCTTAACATGAGGGATTTCTCTTGAAATATTGGAAAAGTCTTTTTCAAGAGTAAGCAGTTGATTTTGTAATTGCATATAGGGTAATGTAGGCTTATGTGGTAAATTCTGATGTAGTGTCACAGTAATTTTAGATGTTGAATGTGAAGTAAGATTTTTTTTAAATTAAGGCTGTGTTGTTTTTGATTGTAAATTGATAGTACTGGCAACTTGAATGCATTTTAATTGTGTTTCCTAACCTGCCCAGTGACTACTGATAAAATTAGCGGTGTAAAACATCTATTTTCAATTATTGTGTTTACTTATAGTCCCTGTACTAAAAACGAATAAACTAAATTAAACTGTAACTTGAAAACCAATTACATGACCAGTAAAATTGACAAAAATACTTATTATTTTATATTTTCATATAAGATTATGTCAATCCAACAAAAAATGTCTTACACATTTTTTCTGTGGACAGTACCCATGCTTGTACAGTGTATTAGTTGAGCTGTAAGAATCAGACAACAGTTTCTTTCTTTCTTTCTTTAAAAAACAAACAAAAAAAACACTCTTGAACTCACTCTCTCGCTCGGTTTTGACCACCTATTCATGGGTTTCAGCTTCCTGTTCATAGTTGATTTCTTGAGGCCCATTAAAAAGACATATAATAGATGGATAGATAGATAGATAGATCGATGGATAGAATAGATAATATTCAGTTTTGAATTCTTAATTACTATGGCAACGGTGCTAGATTTTCATCACTGTGCAACCCATGGATATCATACCATACCTACTTTATCATTCCCATCACCCGTCCGTCTCCCCCCATTCGCCCCACATATTTTTCCTGAATCTTTGATATCATTCCTGGCCTAATTTTGTAAACTACACTTTATTTCCACAGCCTTGTTTCTATCTCAAATGTATCTAAAATTTTCATCTAAATCATGCCACCGCTATATATCTTCCATCTTTACATGCAGCGGTTCAAATTCCTATCTCCTGAGATTTACTCCAAACCCTCATACCAACATTTTCCCGAGGAACTTCAAACGCAGCACAAAAGAGGGAGGACGGATGCTGTCAGGGAAACGGCTTGACGAATGCCTCATATTTGGTCCACAGTCGGGCAATTTCTACTCTTTAATATCTGATAAGCTAGTGATGTTTACCTGAGGTGAATTAGCAAGCTTAAGCCAATATTCTGGTGCTTTATATTCACAACGGCACATGCCACGTCCAAATAACCAACCAAAACATCTTGCAGCTGCTTGTTTGCGCACTGTGTGTGAGATATTATGAGAAAAAGATGGGTGTCTGCCTAAATCCCTCCATCTGTTAAGCAATAACAGGCCCAGCATTAGATCAGGCTAAATGGAGAAAATGACAAACGGCAATATTCCAGCTCCGTGATTATCCGCGAGGTAAGAAATAGGCAAATACCCGGCATGCGTGTGTGTCCAATACTGTGTTATAGAGCTTTTTGACCTCCATCAGACACTCAATGAATCATTCACACTCAGTTATGCACCAGTGTACACTACAACACTAGATGTAAAGTTAATCACATGTCTTGCCTGCGGACAGTATATTGAACAGTATATTGAACTATACTAACCTTCTGATCCGAGGCATATACATTGCCAACTGAGCTACTGCCACTATTATTGAGGCAACGGTTATTCATTTTTCCATTAAAAAAATAGCTATTACCTGTCCAGGCCTTAGATGACCAACAGTTGGGTCAAATGGAGGAATATACAATCCTTTGTTAAAAAAACTGCCTTACTATCTGTTGTATCAAAACATACAAACAAAACAAAAAACTCAATATCTTAAGCTGGTTACCCTATAATCAAAGTTATGCACCAGACTGCACCGGCCAGGTTGAGAACCATGGCCTCGGATTTGGAGGTGCTGATTCGCATCCCAGCCGCTTCACACTCGGCTGCAAACCGTCCCAGTGCATGTTGCAGGTCCGGGTTTGATGGAGCAATCTGGACAACATCGTCTGCAAACAGCAGAGATGAGATCCTGTGGTCCCCAAACCGGACACCCTCCGACCCCTGACCACACCCTCCGACCCCTGACTACACCCTCCGACCCCTGACTAGCCGCCTAGAAATTCTGTCCATAAAAACAATGAACAGAACCGGTGACAAAGGGCAGCCCTGGCGGAGTCCAACATGCACTGGGAACAGGTTTGTCTTACTGTGGCAATGCGAACACAGCTCCTGCTCGCATCATCATAGGGACGGGGGGACAGCCCTGAACAAAAGGCCCAAAGCACCCCCCAAAGTGAAAAAAAAAACACAAAATGCAAGGTTTTGATACTTAGAATCTTTTTACTTAGAGAAACAAATGTATGTTGTATGATTCACATTCATGACCACAATGTTTTTAGTTGTGAGGTGTCTGAAGGGGACAAAACTTTTGTTTCTTCACTGAAAACAAGGGGTCAGGGAAACAGGTGGCACCCTGTTTGCTGGTTTATGGTTTTACTGTTTTACTGGGACTTCAGGTGCTGGGAAGCTCCTTTTGTGAGGAGGCAGGGACTAACTATATAAACTGGTGTTAAATTAGGATCTGGGTGCAGAGGAGAGAGGAGCTCCCAGGCAATGTCGGCTTATCTGTGAATTGATGCTGTTTCTGTGAATAAACATCTTTTAAAATCCAGATGCTTGTGTCAAGCAAGTTCTTCTCCTGCTACCAACCACCTCCAACAACACCTTTAAGAAACCACAGTTGTTAACACATGCAATTAGTGTGATTACTGGGCTGTCTGTCACTAACTATTATTTTAGGAGTCGACACGGCCGTAATAATTTTTTTAATTAGTCAATTAGTAAAACGATTATGTACACTGTGATTTTTTAAACTGTCTTTTAACCAATAAAGGTTGAAATATGATGAGTGAAGCTAGAGAATATTTCCAAATGAAGAGTAATATTGTAACTGATTACAATCTGGAAGGGTTTATCATTTGTTTTATATCTTCATTTAATTATGGCAAAATGTCTTTGTTATAAAACGTATTTTCGGAATTGTTTATGGTGTGTGTAGTCCAGATAACTTTTACGATGATCAAAATATGACTATTTTAGCGTAGTCACCATAAGTATAAGGCTTCCTTTTTATCAAGCATTTTAGTGCTTTGTTGAATGATATGAGTACTCACATTGAATTTGTATTTCTGTCTTGACCTTTGTGCATAACTCCATTAGCGTCTTTAAACCTCCATCATTAAAAGCTCTTAGATCCCAGGGGAGTAGTTTGTGATGGACGCTCACTGTCACTGTTTTTTCGAGTCATTTTATCTCAGTGCCATCTCACTCTGACACACTGGCTCATTTGACACATTTGCATATTTCACTGTCCACCCAGTTCCTAATGATGCCACACACTCTCGCTCCCAAATACTTGATGAAACTAGCATGGACATCTTTGAGGATAATCCACTTTTAATGTGTCCGATGGCCTTAATGAGCTTGTTTTATTTACTCTATGAGTCTGGAATGTCGGGTTCAAAGGTGCTAATTACAATTCGGTTATAGCTTGGCAGCTGTCTATCCAAGACGGCACAGAGGGGAGAGTGGGCGGTGTCTGTACGTCTGCCTATCTAAAGCATGATCCAACAGGCAATGTGCACAGGTGTAAATATAGCTAAAGACGAGGTGAGAGCAGGACCTGTGGACCGGGTTCTGATTCGCAGATTGAAAATGACTCTTGGATGAGAGTCGAAAAGTATCATTAAAAAAAAAAAACAGAGTCCAGATGACTAGTGAGTAAGTACATTTTACAGACAGAAGTCACAAAGTGCTTCACAAAAACAGAATAAAATAATAAAAACACAAAGAATTTACAGTGAGCAATACACATACAACAATATACAGTCAAATCAGTCCCTAAAACAACTGTAATTAAAACAGACTACAACTGAATCTTTTTCTACAATGGAACACTCCTGGACGAATGAGGGATTACACCGACATGTTACATTTCTGAACTTTAGTGATTAATTTTACAGACATTTAAAATGTATCTGATAATTAAACCTCAACTACTATGTTTAATAAAATATTTTAAGACATTTTGGTTGGCTTAACATAATTTTCTCTGAATATCATTATTGGGATCCTCCCAATAAATAAATACAAAAACAAACAAACAAGCAAACAAACAAACAAAGGCAGGGAGCAGCCAAGTTAGATTTTTTAAATCCAAGTTTCATAGTAGGAGATGTAAGGCTGTTCCAGTGTAAATTTACAAGTGGGTAGATCACATTGAGCACAGTAAAAATAATGAGGCAACAGTGCTCTTACATGAATAAAAAATAAGTAAGACAGCAGGACCTGACGGCATCAGCCCCAGGCTCCTTAAGTCCTGCGCAGATGAACTGTGTGGAGTTATGGAGCATGTCTTCAACATGAGCCTGAAGCTGAGGGTGGTACCACAGGTCTGGAAGACCTCCTGTCTGGTACCTGTGCCCAAGACACTGCACGTCAAAGACCTCAACAGCTTCAGGCCAGTGGCTCTCACGTCCCACCTGATGAAGACACTGGAGCTGGTCCTGGACCACCTCCGCTCCACCGTGAGCTCAGCCATGAACCCGCTGCAGTTTGCATATCGGTCTGGCATCGGAGTGGAGGACGCAGTCATCTCCCTGCTGCACCTCTCTCTCTCTCACCTGGAAAAGCCTGGCAGCTCTGTGAGGATCCTGTTCTTCGATCTCTCCAGTGCCTTCAACACCATCAGCTGCTGCTCCTGAGGGACAAGCTGGAGGCGGCTGGTGTGGAGTACGACCTGCAGAGTGGATCCTGGACTACCTCACAGACTGACCCCAGTTTGTGAGAGCTCAGGACTGTGTGTCTGACACTCGGACCTGCAGTGTGGGGGACCTGCAGTGTGGGGGACCTGCAGTGTGGGACGATCCAGAGTACAGCGATGGTGGTGGACTTCCGTAGACGTAGACGCCACTCCACTGCCCCCTAACCAGTGAACATCCAGGGACGGGACATTGAGAGAGTGGACTCATACAAGTACCTGGGTGTTCATCTGAACCACAAACTGGACTGGACTCATAACACAGACGCACTGTACAGGAAGAGCCAGAGTCGGCTCTACCTCCTGAGGAGACTCAGGTCTTTTGGAGTGACAGGGCCACTCCTGAAGACCTTCTATGACTCTGTGGTGGCATCAGCTCCTGTAGGTGTGGCCTGCTGGAGCAGCAGCATCACAGAGAGGGAGAGGAAGAGGCTGGACAGAGTCATCAAGAAGTCCAGCTCCGTCCTGGGCTGTGCTCTGGACTCTGTGCAGGAGGTGGGGGACAGAAGGGTCCTGGCTAGATTCACATCTATGCTGGACCATGAGTGTCGCCCCCTGCAGGACACTCTGTCCGCTCTGGAGAGCAGCTTCAGTGAGAGACTGATCCACCCTCGCTGTGTGAAGGAAAGGTTTCACAGATCTTTCCTTCCTGCTGCTGTCAGACTTTATAACAAACACTGCTAGCCCTGAACATGTTTCATTCAGCTTCATAATCATGTGCAATACTGTCATACTCATGTGCAATACTGTGACATAATGTCAATCATCCCTGGTGCAATATTTTCTGTTCATATAACAGCTGTAAATAATGTATTATGAATTAAGATTATAAGAATTATACAGTTATCTGTTTTTATTATTATACTTCTGTGCCTAATCTGTGTTGCAACACTGGAATTTCCCTATTGTGGGACTAATAAAATTGATCTTATCTTACCTTATTGATCTTATCTTACAATATCGTTTTTGTGTCTATTCTTTGGAAATATTCAAAATAAATGTTATATCAAAACTAATACTCAGTGCTTGAGAATTAGTTTCTCCAAATACTTTTTATTCTTACTTTAATCATTATTTGTGCCACTACTTTTGACTTCTAATTAAGTAAATCTTACTTATTTTGGCTACTCCACCCACCTCTGTTTATTAGTAAATGGCGGGAGACATAACATAAATTAGAGAAAAATAATATATGGCTTTTACATTTTGTCATCATAGGCTGTGTTTATGTGTGTGTGTATGTGTGTGTGTGTGTGTGTGTGTATGTGTGTATGTGTGTGTGTGTGTGTGTGTGTGTGTGTATGTGTGTGTGTGTGTGTGTGGTTCTGTGTGTGTGTGTGTGTGTGTTTATGTGTGTGTGTGTGTGTGTGGTTCTGTGTGTGTGTGTGTGTGTGTGTGTATGTGTGTGTGTGTGTGTGTGTGTATGTGTGTGTGTGTGTGTGGTTCTGTGTGTGTGTGTGTGTGTGTGTGTTTATGTGTGTGTGTCTGTGTGTGTGTTTATGTGTGTGTGTGTGTGTGTGTGTGTGGTTCTGTGTGTGTGTGTGTGTTTATGTGTGTGTGTGTGGTTCTGCATGTGTGTCTGTGATCTACAGACTCTGACTGCATTCACACCTGCCTCAGACATTTCCTCACACTCTCAGACATGTGTCGCCTCCTTCAATCTTCTCCCTGTCTTGAGTTGGGGCCTCTCAACTTTAGCACCCGTTTCCTCGCCTGTTTCCTTTGCATCTCACAATCATCCATTCCTCACCTGTATCACTATGTCAACGTGTGATTATTTCTCTATTCTCACACTTACTTGCTTATAATACAATGGAGTTTGGTCAAGACTAAAGCCTTTCATAGATGTGTAATGGGCTGAACATTGTAGTAACATGGTTTTACAGCGGAAAAAAGATATATTTATTCTGATATTCATGTTTAGTGACAACATATCTATAGCTACCTGGCTATAAATGGTACAATTAGCACATTGTAGAGTGTGATTGGCATAATTCCACAGCTGTAAACATTCAGTGTTTTGTTAGGGGCAAATGCTAAGAAAGAACAACTGTACAGTTTTAGTTTACTGATGCCCCCGAGCTATCTCTAAGGAAACATACAAGTCAACGTAAAAGTAGCTGCACATTGCTAATTATTAGTTTGTTGGGTGGGATATTCACTAGCAAGGACCACGCCACAACAATGGAATACGAAATAATGTTTATTGATAAGTCATGATGGGTCGATGAGAGATCGATGAGAGCTCGATGAGATGAGAGAGCTCGATGAGATGAGAGAGAGAGAGCTCGATGAGATGAGAGAGAGAGAGATATCGAGAGAGCGAGAGAGAGATAGAGAGATCGAGAGAGAGAGAGAGATATCGAGAGCGAGAGAGAGAGCGAGAGAGAGAGAGAGAGAGAGAGAGAGAGAGAGCGCTAGAGCGATATCGAGAGCGGGAGCGAGAGATAGATGAGATGAAAGAGAGATCGATGAGATGGCTGGGTAGAGACTCAGGATGGGGGCTCTGTCTCGGGTAATCAGCCCAGCCGATTCAGAACCCCCCCTCCATGGATGGTTATGTGTTAAGGTGACGATGATAGAGACATGGGGTGGGAGGGTGGGGTCGAGAGAGCAGAGACAACAAGAGATGCTGGGATTGGCCTTTGCATATATAGGCCTTCTGGGTAATAAGAGGCGTGGTTAAAGAGTGGAGGTGTGGTTGCTGGGGAGGTAAGAGGTTGAGGCGTGGTCCTGCTCCCGAATCTAAGTTAGCGATTACATCTCCAACTACACTTAATATTTGTCTTCAAGTTGCAAGTAGAATCCTTCTGTGATGTCATCAATAAGCGACATGGTCATCAAAAACACAGGGACAATTTACTTGCAATGGACACATTTTTCTGACAGTCTAAACACTAATTTAACAAAATTAAAGGGTATAAAAGGTATTATTCTTTGTCAAATCGTAACTATTGTGTAATTTATATGGATTTTGGCCATTGTTTACAGCGTGGTAGCTAGGGAACTGTTATGACATTACCTCTGTGTCACGTTTGCTCGTGACCAACCAGGAAGTAACATTAATATTATTATGGCCAAACTGGGGGAAACTGGCAACATGTTTGCTACATTTACATATGACAATTTTGCCTTAGATTAAAAGAACAACTCAAAAAAATCCCAAAATAGAAGAGTTGAAACAGTATTTTCTTAGGGCCCAGACCATTTTTCACCTTAATGTTGTTCTGCACTGTTCCCCTAATGTGGTTATAAACAGGTTAGTTTGCCAGCACACTGACGCCAGAAGCCATGGCACAGCGAACACAAGACGATGTGCAACACTTCTCCTCAGATCCAACGTGGAGGCTTGCCATGGTGTCCTCGGGAGCCAATCAAAACAAACATCATAAGATAATCCTTTAATCATAAGAGATCGCTCATCAGAAAACACAAAAGTACTACATTTGGAAAAGCAGTGCAGCAAAAACTGTCAAGATTCAAACCCATGATGTACTGACAACCCACTTTTATTCCCCTGCTTTTAACGCAGCGTATGTTGCTTGATTCTTTTTTATTTTTATATATTTATGTTACGTATTTATTGCTATTTTGTGATTTCATGTTTCTGTTTTGATTTGACTGGTTCTGTGAATGTTATTTTAAGATAATATGCACCATTTGAATCCATCTCATTTATTGGGGGGAAAATAGCTACAAAAAGATTAAAAACTTAAAAAAATAGTATTATTAAAAAACGAAAAAGGATTTGTTGTTGAGTATAAAACAAATTATATTGTTGAACTTTTGTTTTGTTGTTTTGTCAACATAATATCCTCTGAAGAACATTATCAGGATAAAAAGCCTGTTCCAGTGTAAATTTACAAGTCGGAACTGAGAAAATCCTGAACGGCAGCATAAAATCAAATTGAGCATTTATACCTTTTGTTGTCTCTTGTTGTCTTCTGTTTGCACCGCACTTTTTGTTCATAAAATGTGCTATATAAATAAAGTGGTTTTGGACTTGGACATATATGACCTTTAAAAAAAATCAATGAAAACTCCATTTAGCTCTGAAAAAAAAGAGGTGAAATTGAAGTTGCATACATAGTGGAGCGTGTATCCGGCGATCACATATGCACGCCTCTCAGCTCAGGGTGACACACGCTCCTCTTCCTGTGTGGTCCCGGGCTCTTTCTGCTGCCGCCGCAGAAATACGGCACCTTCATTACGTCCCTGCGCTGCGATAAATTTAGAAAATGGGATCTTATTTCATGTTCGTCTATTATCCACACGCACGCATGAGGCCCAGGTACAGCAATAATGTCCGCGGTGACAGTTTTCGGGCGGGACAAGGGAGGACTATGTGAACAATGAGGTCAGGATGTTTAGGAATGCACAAAACTGTTTAGGAGGATGAGGAGGTGTTTACTTTAAGAGCAACGGTAGCTTTGGTGCGATTAAACCTTCTGTAGCCTCTCCAAGTGCCTCCTCCAGTGATGGTGGTGTGTGTTTTATGCTTTTACATGAATGAGTATAATCAGTATACCCTACTTAAGTTGAAATATGCAACATTTATTATTTAGAAACCACGTATAATCACGCATTACCATTCTAGAGAGGCAATAAAGCAAGGTTTTGATGATATTGTGAGCGTTGTTTTGAAGGAATGCTAAATTTGGATATCGAGATTATTGTTTATAGTGAAACATTGAAAAAAGAAAAAGAAAAGTGATGTATTAAACTTTCAACTAAGGAATTATGCTGATGATTCTGTACTTTTGTGTTTAATTTGACAGACATCTCACATTTGTCTGGTTAATAAACCTCAATGAATGTGTTTAAAGTCGTTTTAACAGTTTTGTTTTGGATTTACATAATATCGTCTGACTATTGGGACGTTAAATATTGAGATTTACAGCCCTACAACATACACCATCTGCAAATGTAGCCTTCATGTTTTCAAGTCTAACTGTTGCTAGTACCAGACAGCAGGGGACACATTTATATTCACGCTGGTAATAGCTCAAATAATATTGTTGACTAGAAATTCTAGCAAAATCCTGCTTTTAGAATTTTAGAATGTAGTTAAAAATATACTTCTATAGCAGATGTAAAATCCTTTTATTTACTTTTCATACAATGTATAGTGTGTCAAAGGTTCAGTTACTGACACTATTTTCACAACCTTGTTTATGGGAAGCCAGATTGTGCAAACTATTTACATTCATTGTGTTATTCACTGTGCATTTATTAATAGTGATTAATGAAGATGCGTCAAAATTGCAAACATACTTTTATTGCAAATCGCACCCGAGCTGTGAGTATGAGTCCTATAAACACACACAACACATTTAATACTATCTCAAGTGACTTATGATTAGAGTCAAGGTCAAGGGTCACGCTCAGTTCAAAAGGATATGCTCACACACTGCACGTTCTTTTTTATTCGCTGTACACATTCTCAAACATCTGTCCAGGTTGTTTTTTTTTACATGTGGTAATAAACATATAACATATATTTTCAAGTTCTTCATTTCCACTTGTAGTTGAGGAGTGCTCCACCACTGCTTCACCCCTTCACATGTGAGAGGCACTAGAAAAAGCTGTCCTAAATGTTATAATTGTTTTTTTGTTACTCCGACCGAGAGCTGCAACTAAATCCATGCTCATTACACTAGTAATCAATGATCATGTTTATTGATTGATGGCTCTAAGGAACGGCGGGGTCAGAAGGGACAGGCGATATCACGGACTCAGATCAATACACTCGCACTAATTGGCGTGGCGCCCTGGAAACCAACGAGGTGAGGTCATCCTTCCACGGAGCCATCGGGAAACTGATCAGGGATGAGGGCCCGCCACCTTCACCTTTGACCATCGCCAAATCTCCTGACTGCACACATTTATGATAGAAAACAGGGCAGTGATGTACCAAAATATATATGGACATCACTTCCTCTTCATTCCGTGCAGGACCGAGGCCTGAGGCAAGAGCTGTGACCGTTGTAAAAAAAAGTGAGTGTGTATAAATCAATGCACAGACCAATCGCTTCACAGTTTACAGGCTGTACATGGGCAGAGAAAACTAACATGAATCACAGGAGTAACAGAGAGGCAGCTGTTGGTGAAGAGGAGAATATGTGCTTATGAAAAATGATTGTAATAAAAATGTCCGGCAACAAGCACATCAAAATGTCCGCCAGCGTCAACAGCAGCAGTCGTCTCCCTAACACAATCACTCTGCTGCACGCCATGTTTACATGGCAATAACGGCTGCTTCATAACAGATGCTAATTGTTTGAACATCTCGTCAAAGAAAGAGCAGCCAGTATTAGATTGCCAAAAATAGTTCCAGGTAGATTAGAATATTTGTTTGCTTTAATGACACATAACGCAGAATTGAATAGAGCATGGCACAAAAATAATACTGTTGTTATGTTTGCGGTCACAATTAATACAACCTATAGCTCACATTAGTTTTCTTAGTGAGATAATCTATACCTGAAGCTAATCATGTAATTAAAAAATGGGTTTGATATTTTGAACTTTATTTATTTATCATGAGAAACAACAGTCAAAAGCCAACCAAACTGAGCCGTCTTAGTGCTGAATCAGTGATGATAAATCTAACACTATACAGTGAGGTTTTCACATTTAAGGGGTCTGTAAGCAAAATGGGGCCCAAAGATCCACAATATATTCAACAACAGGCGCAATAAAGCTGCCGTCAAGAAAATAAACAATAATTAACAATTATGAAGAAAAAAAAAAATGATTATAAGAAATCAATCCCACTGCTGGGGGTTTGGCTCCAGCCACATGCAGCGAAGAACAGATATTGAAAAGAAGTGTACATCCTCAAAGATGTTTTATTCAAAGGCTTCTACAGATGAGATATTGATCTGATTCTCTTAAAATCGCTGGAAATGTTCTATTTTTTATGAAGATCATGCTTTTCAAAACATGAGCCACCATTTCTCCAGATTATGTGTGTGTGAAATAAGTGCTGTGTTGTTTTTGCACATGACATTGTACCAACATGATTCAATTGCGACGTGGCTTGTGCTTCCCCTGGGTCACACTGGGGGAGATTTGTCTTCCAACGTGGTTCTGTCAGAAAGAAATGAACTCAAAGTGATATAAAAGAGCCAAACAGACTGAGACGAGGCTGTTCACCATTATTCACCATTACACACTGCAGGCTTCAGGAGGATAAACTGCAGCAAAGACCAGTGACAACAATGCAGGGGTGGGGTGGTTCTTGTCCTGGCGTGGTACTGATCAGTCATGCCAACACAACAAATCAAATGTAAGCCTACTTCATTGAAATAATAGCGGCTTTAGAAAGGAAATGATAAAATTGTGCATTTGTGAGTGGATGGCTGTGCTGGATGTAATCCTCTTATACCTGAGCTTTGCATCATGGATTACCTGCCTTTTTCTGTCTGATGGCATGTTAAGTGATCAACAGCTTACAGGAGTCCAATTAACCAGACTTCCAAGAGATCTGCACTCAAGTTAATATATTCAAGTAATGTAGAATAGTTAAAAACAACTATGTGTTAACTCTATTACATTATCAACAAAAAGCATTTTAGAGGAGCAGCCGAGATTAAACTCCTCTAAGAGTAAAGTAAGTAAAAGTAACAAAATAACTCATCAAGTACAAGTAAAATCCTGACTAAACGCAGTTGACAGTTGACTTTCCATTTCTACTGTGAATTTGTGAGTGGACAGATATGAAGCATTTTTGTGGTGAAGCTAGTTTCTCTTGTGAGATGGAGTGAGTGACAGAGCGACAGAACGGTGCTTGAAAATGTCTCCTTGGACTCCAGATTTGTCAGTGATAGAGCAGACGGTGTGCGACGGACTGTGTGGAGTCAAGAAAGGAACCATTCAGCTGTTCACTCATGACGCGTCTCCAACACAGAACCTGATCACCACATGGCTCAAGTCTTTCAGCTGTTATAGATGAGACAAACTGCTTTTATGTGCGACAGTTTAGTCTCATTTTTAAACAGTTAAGCCGACATTGTGTGATCAAGCACCGCAGTGTTTTCCTCTGATTTTAGGAAAGTAAAGAGTAATCGTCCTGTAATACAGCTACTCAAAATAAACGTTCTGAATATGTCATGATAAATGTATTTAGTTACTTCCCAACGCCGTTCAAGGTTGTAGTTTTCTTGGTGGATATTCTTGACTGTGGATAGTATTCAACAGTGAATTATAATAACAAGTCTTAACACACTTTACACACACGTTTTAGTACATTAATGATCATAATAGTGAAAAGCCTTACTTAAAAATGAAAATAAAAAATGCATTAGACTTTATGGTGGTTGAAACTGTATGCCAACATTTTTTTATCACGATTTCAATTTGATCATAATTGATGTGCTTTTTCTAGCTTTATTTTACTCTGAGGGGGCAACTAAAGTCATCTTAATTTTCTCAAAGGTTCCCACTTCATTGCCTTGGTTAAATGCACCAGTCACTCTGAGGCTGACTAACAGGAGGTGTGAGTGTGGAAAAGTGTCTTTATTTGAGCATTCAACAGAAAACAAGTGACTCACAATATGGCGTTTTTACAAAAAAAAAGTCACAGGAAGAAGATCACAATTCTACTTTTATCACTGCATCGTCCAGCCCTGACTAGACTTTGACCACTTTTCTAGATGCTCAAAGTTACATTTCATACATGTTCTTTCCCGGCCTTTAAAATATATATACTATCTAAATTACAGAGGCTTTAGCTTATTATGTCCTGTGAATAATGTGAATACAAAAATGGCAACGGACACTGGAAAAGTGTCCGTCGTCCGAACTTGAATTGAGTAGTATTTATCTTCATTTTTGTATATTTTGACTGTATTAAAATATGATTTGCAAGTGCAATACGCATAAAATATATTGTTATACTAAAAATTACATGACACTGCCACATAAACACTACTTAGTTTAAGCTCTTTTTAATACAGGATTTGATTTAAGATTGTCATCTTTTCCAGTGCAAGTCTTTTTCTTTAATCAGGAACAGTATCTTTTTTCTTTTTTTTTTCATTTCAAGGTAGAACATGCTTGTTTTTTTTAATCCTTGGTCCATTGGCAGATCTTATTTTCAAAATATACTCAAAATCAAGATAAATACAACTTCATTCAAGCACTTATTGTCTTATCTAAGACTAGCACTTTTCCCAGTGAAGTCTAGGCTGGTTATTGTCATGTATATTTGTTGGCACACCTCACAACACCAGAGAAAAGACTTCTGGGTAAACACAACTGTGCAGATGGATCAGTGCACATGCTTTCAGGTCTTGTCAGGAAGAATCAGGCGCTGATGCTGTGCTTTGAAAGGCTTTTGTGTTGTAGTTCGTAAGGAAAGCTTACAAGGTGGACAAGAACGCGAACAAAGGTTATGTATTTATAATCCCTGCCATCGACTTTTCATACTTTCGAACACTGTGCTCGCTCTCTACACCGAGCTTAACAGAAAGACAGTTTTTAGACCCTTTTCTTTGCGTAAGCTTGGGATTTGTTGGGCCGTGACCTCAGGCCGAAGCAAAAATGGGAACACTAACCCGAATCCGTCTGTACAAGTCACCTCAAACAAAGTGATAGAAGACTGTAACACTTCATTTTCACCTCACAGCAAGCGACCAGCTCAGCCAATCACAGCAGGTCTCTCTGGGTTCAGTGTGTGACTTTGGATGTGATCAAACATGTTGGAAAAGTGCACGGTTTGCTGAGCCGCCATTTTACAAGAGCACCAAATCACTTCATCTCTTCAAACAATCAAATCGTGCAAATGTGTCAGTCAAATGTGGTAAAATGTATTACTAGAGAGTGGTTTAATGGGTTCCAAAATGAATCTTTTTAGGAAATGTTAGAAACGAAGCAATGACAAGAACAATTACCACAATAAGAGAAAGAGTATGAACTATTTTAAATGTCCTTGAAATGGTTTGGGTTCTTTCTTCTTTCTTTCTGGTGTAGAAAATGTAGAAAATCATTGTTTACTGGCCCATGTGCCTGAATAATGACAGTGACAATAGATGAGATCAAAAAAAGAATGTGAGCGCCAACTATCTCTGAATCAGTGACGTCTGCCAGTTTGTTAGACAGTCTATTCGCAAGATTCTGGTTTTCAAAAAGTTAAGCAAAACTGCTTTGGACGACACGGTTTGATTTATGGGGCCAAAAGAGAAAAAGAAACAAATGATTAGTTCTGTAAAGACTTTGCTGTTGTTGGGTATTGGATCAAGCTCTTACTTTAGGATAATTCGAGGCCAGATCAGCTCAGATCAGCTTTTAAAGCTAAAGCGACACCCATTTGTAGCTTTTACAGAGGTTCAGTGGCAGACACCGGGAGTTCTCCTTCAGATGTCGTCTGTGGTGAAGATCTGCGGCAGATCCAGTGATGTTACTGGTCTGGTAACTCTGTTCCACTGCCCATTTACTCGAGTATGAACAAAAGGTGTGTGATTGTCAACTTAAGTTTAGGAAAACAATTAATTTTCATATGAGTACGTTGTACATACCAGTGCATAATTTGACATTGTTTAAAATATTTTTTTGACCCACCAGAACCTGTTGTTTTGGCTGAAAATACTCAGAAGAATGTTAAAAACTGAAAATGCCTCCAAACAGCTCTGAATAATCCTGGATATACAAGTAATCAGAAGCCTTTTCGGATCTAATCGTTTTAGACGTGTTCTCAGGCAGTAATCTGTCCTGAATGGTCCTTTTTTACTAAATGTCCCCGATGTGATCCAACATTTATCCAAACCTCTCCCTTTGACTCTTGTGTACCTTTTCACATTTGTGGAGCGTATGCAGCGATACAGAGAAAGGCCACGTCTCTGAGGACAGGAGCCTGTGTTTAGAGCCTGTCGGCGCAGCCATCAGTGCGTCACAACAGCTTCTCATCTGCTGGCCCCGTCGACTCTGTGTGTGGCTCTTTCATTGGCAAGTTCGACAGCCAATGAGCCAATACAAGGCCAACGTTTCCAATACAAGGCTAAACATCTCATTCATTATGAGATTAGAGTCAAGTAAACATGGTCAAACACAGAGTGGCAGACTCACAATGCAAATCAGACACTTTATATCTGAGCTATAATACACTGTTTGACATTGTGTGAGATTCTGACTTTAAACATCTAATGCTATTGATTGTTGTGTTGTTTAATTCAGGCCAAACGTATGTGACTAACTCTATGTGGCTCTGAATGTGGAGAAAGTTCATAAAAGCCACACTTATGGGTTGAAATGCATTTTTAATACATAAACAAGTAAGATCAAGTCCAAACACTGTTGCAATTAGAGCAGGCAAGCTAGCTACAGAGAAAACCCAATTGAAGAGAGAAAATTGTCTTTTGAAGAGCCAATTACAAGACAATTTATTGGTGCTTGAGAGAAAGAGGATTCATTTGCTCAAGCCTTGTACAGTATGAGCGGCACTCGGGCTGTCAGTGCATCCACACATGAGCACACACCAAAACTCTCCTAATGAGGAACTGAAGTGCCACTCACTTTGCCCACTAATCAAATAAGTGTGCAACTGTGGACAGCACAACAGTTAACACCAAACGCAGCGGACTAGGCTGACATTTAGTTCATGCTCTGTCCCCTGATGCTCACACGAGGCTGTTTTACCTGGACAGAATCATGCAGCTACATTATCATGCTGTTGAAGGACAAAATATGCATGTGTTTATGCTAAATTGTCTTGACTTAATTGTCCACACAGAAAAATCTGTCCTCGCCACCCAAACATCCAGATTGCACGATGTTGATTAAGTAGTATTTATCTGATTTTAATATATTTTTCGTAAAATCAAATACAATTTACTAATAGAACAATTAAGTTTTGTTCTTAATAAGTGTAGTAGCATCTTTTCTAATTTCAAGATATTTTATGCTTGTTCCATTGGCAATCGCACTTTAAGACGGCAAAAACAAGATAAATACTACTTATTTCAAGCATTTATTAATTTGTTTTCTGATTGAAGATGAAATTCTTCTGAAATACAAACACTGTACATATTATTCAGAGTCAAACATTCATTGCAAAAAGACACATAATATCTGGTACAAGTCATGCATATTAACTAAGTTTAATTACTCAACACTGTATTATCATCAATAAGTTGTGTCCTTTCCTTGTCGTCAGGTTGACAGATAACTGCAACGCTTCACAATTCCACCCCGACCTTTCCCGCATGTCAATCACTGCGACGGCCATAAGCTCTGTTTTACATAGTCTAATGAGGCCAATTATAAACACACATTGTCATTTATAATCCATATAGAAACCATCACTCTGACCAACTTTTCTCTGCCCAAGCGTAAAAATGCAGCTATATAAAAACTGTGCGTTTGGTACAGAAACACCTTCATAGAATCACAACCAATTATAAATACGCTCATTATGTACTATTGTTTGCTCGACTTGCTCGGGTTCCTCTAACGAAGCGGGAAACTGCAAATATAGCATCTAATCAATGCATTTGGTAATTCAGTTTTCTCAGATTTACACAGAACAAAAGCTACAGAACGACCACAAATGTTTGGTACTTTCTTTGTTCATTAATGGAAAGGATGGAAATTCCAACCCAATTATGTGGCCAGCGATTATGCAGGAACTATAATGGTTGAATTTGCAAAACTGGAACGATATAGCAACATACTGATTAATAAGCAATTCCATCTACTTTGTGATTATATGTAAATGTATGCATGCCCCCGACACATGGATTGCATGCGCACATACTTCGATTTATAAGAACAGAGTCTACGTCATCCGTCATGTGCAATCTAATTAAAATACCATTGGAGAACGTCCTCCTAAATAGATGCAAATACTATGCGGGAGTGGCATATTTAGCAGTTAGATCTTCTCTTTCATCCTGGTACACGGGATAATGATTTTGTGGAGTTGCCGCAAACGGGGATTCTGTCTTTCCATCAATACCGCGGCTCCCCGTCTAAACTCTCACCTCTTATTAGATTTCACCCATACATAATTGATGACTTTGCATCATCCGCCCCCCCGCCCGTGTCGCTTCCTCTCCGTCACACCCTCTCAGTCGGCCGCGCAGAGGACACTCAAGGTTAAACAATGTGGTTTTCCGTGTGAATTTCACAAATGCTTCAGCTGCGGAAAGATTACCGGTAGAAAGAAGAAATCAGGAAAACACAACTAAAGGTGAAGCTGTGTCGGTGTAATCCCTCATTCGTCCAGGCGTGTTCCATAGTAGAAAAAGCTTCAGTTGTAGTCATCTGGACTCAGTTTGCAAAAATAGACGTTTCGACTCTCATCCAAGAGTCATTGTCAATAACAGAATTTAGGTCGAGAACTCCGATATTAATACTGTTCTGTGGTAAGACCCGCCCATTGGGAGGAGCCTTCCTGAAGTAGAAAGAGTTGTTTGTTTCAACAGAAACTCCCCCCTTGTATCTACCGAGCTAGCCTATTCAGAATCTTAATGAGCTGTTAGAAACCTCTTTGTCTTTGTGAGACCCTGGCTCAACCACCCTGAGTACCTGATTAGCATCCGAATGTCCTTGTCCTGGTCCTCTACCTTTCCAGGGGTTCAGTAACCCATTATAAATAACAGGAAGATTAAACCTTAGCCCTCCATTTCTGTTTAAAGAAGGTCTTTCTTTTTTAACAAAAATAGCTTCCTTAACTCCTCTTTCAAACCATCTTTTCTCCCTGCTTAAAACCTTCACATCACCGTCTTCAAACGAGTGATTAGAGGCTTCAAGGTGGAGATGCACGGCGCTTCAGGACCACAGAGTGCCGTGCATCTCCATCTTGAAGCCTCTAATCACTCGTTTGAAGACGGTGAGGTCAAGGTTTTAAGCAGGGAGAAAAGATGGTTTGAAAGAGGAGTTAAGGAAGCTATTTTTGTTAAAAAAGAAATACCTTCTTTAAACAGAAATGGAGGGCTAAGGTTTAATCTTCCTGTTATTTATAATGGGTTACTGAACCCCTGGAAAGGTAGAGGACATTCAGATGCTAATCAGGTACTCAGGGTGGTTGAGCCAGGGTCTCACAAAGACAAAGAGGTTTCTAATAGCCCATTAAGATTCTGAATAGGCTAGCTCGGTAGATACAAGGGGGGAGTTTCTGTTGAAACAAACAACTCTTTCTACTTCAGGAAGGCTCCTCCCAATGGGCGGGTCTTACCACAGAACAGTATTAATATCGGAGTTCTCGACCTAAATTCTGTTATTGACAATGACTCTTGGATGAGAGTCGAAACGTCTATTTTTGCAAACTGAGTCCAGATGACTACAACTGAAGCTTTTTCTACTAAAGGTGAAGCTGATAAGATTCTCACCTCATCTTGTGCACCTAATCAGATCATATTATTTGTTTTAAAAATGGGAAATTGTAAATCTTAGGGCTGCAATCAACAATTACTTTGATAATTGATTAAGCTGTTGTATAGAGATTGCAAAAGGTCCTTGAAAATGTAAAGATTTTTACAAAATTTGACCAAGGTGAAGCTAAAGAGATGTCGCTTGAGGACGTCTTCATTGTAGTGTATTTAGTGCAGTGTATTTAATTAGAAATACACAGTTTACACGTTTCTAGTCTTCTTCTCTCAGCACATGACATGCTTCAAAGTCTATGTATTGTAGACAACAAGTACACGTCATTGTTCAAATAAAACATTCATTATTATCACACATATATTACGCAAGTGGTAATACCTGGTTTGTGAAGACAAAATAGGTCTTGCTAAAATAATAGATATAATATGGTGCTCTAACTCTCATTAAGTTTCTTTGAAAATACTGTGCACTGTTGTTGTCTTGTTTGTCTTGATAGAGCTCCATTATTTCAGCGAGTCGCTCTTTAGTATGGCAGTCGCACGAGCAGCAGGTCAGCTCTGTCCCAGCTCAGCGCGTGTTGAGAGACGAAGAAAAGATTATTATTACTAAGCACTAACTGTGCCAGTGCGCACAGGAAATATTGAAGACGTTGTGTTCTCTCTGAAGCATAGTGAGATATTTAGAAAACAAAGTTTTTTCATGTGGATAATTAGGCCTAAGTGTAACCTCTTGGGCAGCTTTTTGTAAGAAACTTTGTGAATGTTTCTTTAATAATAATAAAAAGAACTGAGCTTTCAGATGTAGTGAAATGTTGAAATTTTTAATGGCTCCTTTGGTTTCAGCTTTGACCATGATCTGGAGCCATGTGGGGTTTGGATTAAATGCCAGCTTTTCTTCCAATTATCCTTGGAATGTAAATTAAGTGCCGCTCTGTGGTTGAGTGGATCGCACATGTACAGCGTTGTGAGATCATATCCGGCTCGCGACAATTTGCTGCAATGCCCTCTCTCTCTCGTCCCTATTTAACGCTATATTATCCTATCTAATAAAGCCTACGGGCCAAACAATCCTACTAAACCTACTCACTTACGTCTTCACCTAGTGGCAACCAGTCACATCACAAACTTCCTGGGACAGCACTTAGCACACAGCACACCATTTTTCCAAACGCCTGAAAGTCACAAGAGCAGGAGTGTGTCAGAATGAATGATATCCTTTTTTGAGCCTATACAATACCAATAAGAATGAGGGGGAGGAAAAGGGATTTATTTGAAGTTCATAAGCCTGTCCCAGCTGTATATTTTAGACAATCTCAATTTAATCTGTCTATTGCTCTGAGATATTTAGGAACAGAAATCACATTCACTGTGCACTTTGGGAAATATGGTGGTCTCATTACACCAAAGTGAGTTTGAATGACGAGAAGAAGCACAGAACATACATATCACTCATGGAAACGTATACCTGCATACACATAAACATCAGCAGTAACCACTCTGCCACTGACACAACCATTTACTGTATGATATCAAAGCAAAAGCACATCAAATGCATGTGTGTTGCGCACTAACATGATTATATAAGTGCTCTTTCCTGCTCCATGCAGTCCCCTAGAGGCTGGCGTCTGAAATTACATGTTGGTAAAACCTATTATGCAGCAAACTGGTCCTGAATGATGATTGGATACTCAATTATATTCAGTAACATTCCCGTGCAGAAAGTCGTCTACCTGATTCTGAGCTGCTGTGTTGGATTTCCTCAGGGGCTGGATAAAAGCAAGGTGACTTACACCAAAATGAGAATGTGTCCGTAATAATTGGGTGTGACCTGCGGCGCTGTTCGCCATTGTTTCTCAAAATAGAGCAAGGTGCAGTCTACCATCTGTGGTTATGAAATCCATCTAACAGGTTTTATGTAGCATATACTGGAGAAGTAAGACATTTCATGGGGTTCAGTTAAAATATGCCAAGACAGTAAAACAACAACTTCTTTACAATGAAATGACTCTGGTCTGTTGGCAGGGAAGAATTATAGTAGCACTTATAGTTCCATACAATAATGCATTTGTAATCAATAATTATAATCATGTTCTTGGACTATATTTAACAGCATCCTAAAATGTCATTCAAATACTTTGGGAGCATTACATATTAGTGTGTGTAATTTGTCCAGGAGTGTACTTCCATCCAACTGTCATTTTCAATCCACTGACCTGGTCTCAAAAGTCAGATTTGTGCGTTTCTCTGAGGGAGAAGTTTCATGATAATAGTCTTTTTAGTCTATATTTAATACAATACCCTTTTTTTTTTTTCTCCATAATTACAAAATAAAGTATGTAAAGATGTAAAGATGTAAAGATAGGAGAACCTTTATTTCCCCCACAATTGGGAAAGCAAAGTAACCATCAGTAACAGCAAAGTAACAGCCGCAACTATTGAAAACATTTAAGATAATTCGAGATTTAAATTCAAATTTACCTAATGAATATGTTCTGATGTAGTGATGTCGCTTTCATTTACTTGAAGGTCAAACAATATTATCCAGTTATTGATTATTCACTCATTTCCTTCGTATTATTTATCGTTTTGTCAGTGCTTTGTGAGTTTGATACATCTAAAGTCGGCTGTATGTGGACAGATAAGGGTTCCCTCAGAGTGGTTTGCAATCAGGTCAAAGATGTTAGCATAGATGGTGACATGGCTTCCCGGTATAAGTCTGTCATCTTTATCTTTGTGTTTAAAATTCTGTTCAAAAGCTATTCGACTTGAAACTAAAATAACCACTTCCCTTTTATGTTTACCTGTGTACAACCAAATTTAGTTAATTTTTTATGTTCTTGATCGGGACGCCTGAAACGATTTCTGCATCGTGCCAAAAGGAATACGTATCCCAAGGGCCAAACATAATTGTGTATCAACTATAAAAAATATTTCGCTTTGTTTTCTTTACAAATTGTGACCTTCTTTTCAGCACAAAATTAATTCAAAAAGAAATACTCCTTACAAATATCAGCACATCTTCATGAAAGCAAGGTGACTTACACCAAAATGAGAATGTGTCTGTAATAATTGGGTGTGACCTGCAGCGCTGTTCGCCATTGTTTCTCAAAATAGAGCAAGGTGCAGTCTACCATCTGTGGTTATGAAATCCATCTAACAGGTTTTATGTAGCATATACTGGAGAAGTAAGACATTTCATGGGGTTCAATTAAAATATGCCAAGACAGTAAAACAACAACTTCTTTACAATGAAATGACTCTGGTCTGTTGGCAGGGAAGAATTATAGTAGCACTTATAGTTCCATACAATAATGCATTTGTAATCAATAATTATAATCATGTTCTTGGACTGTATTTAACAGCATCCTAAAATGTCAGTCTTTTCTTTTCTCATGGTTTTTAGTTTAATACATGCCATGAACATCACAACACATTTTTCTTGTCATTTTTCAGATGCTTCAACAAGACAAATGTATCATTGCAACAGACCTGTCTGGTTGAACATAACACATTATGGACTGTTAGAGATAGTTATTTCAGTACTCAATTCGTCACTATGATTCTGAATAATCGTTGCTGCCATAAGTACAAGACATGCACAAAGATACACTGGATTCTCCACGGACTTTTCTGCTTTTATTTCTCCTCCTTGGCCTGTTTTCACCTGGTCTCCTTGCTTCATTTACCACTGCTGCAACACCCCAGTACTTTTCCACCTTGTTTAACTTTGCTATCCGACACACACCTGTTAAAGAGACCTGCTGTGCCTTGTCCTCTCCTGTGCACCTGCCTCCAAGCTGTTGCCACGGTACCTTTCATCAATTCCTTAAACTAATGGACCCTGCCTCTTGGTCGCCTGTATTTGGGCTGCGTCTCCCCATTCGGCCACTAATAGATCATGTAGCAAAAAGATGTGCGTTTCATGTGGTCTTGTAGTTTAGGGCTCATTATTTGGAGCTCTGCAGTGGAGCTAGAGGTGTTACTGTGAAATGCCCCGGGACCAGATGAGTCACCTACAGCAGCAGTATATAGACACAGGACTACCACGTATATGTCATTAAGGGGGCGCGTTGACCTTCAGCAGAAATGACAACAGAAAAGACAGAGATATAAAAACATTGCGGCGTGTGATTGATATAATTGATGGTGTGCAATGACTGAACAAGACCATGAGCTGTGTCTGTTTTTGATGGAAACAATTTAATGGAAATTGTTGCAAAAGACATGTGGGTCACTCCTTTATTTGAATGGGTTGAGTAAGTATAGATGTATAAAAGAGATGGATAGGCCTGTCACATAATAAACTTAAGGTTCAGTGACTGAGGCATGAATAACATTTTTGGGCTCAGTATTTTGTATATCTAGCTTTTATTTGCACTAGTGGGAACATTTTTCTTATTTTGTAATTCACACATTTACATTCACATTTGCAGAAAGTTGAACAATTAACATCAATCAGTCAACAACTAGAATTGAAGGATTTTAAAAGGTTCTTTCATTTGTTTGTTTGTTTGTTTTTCATAACCAGACAGTTTCGACTGCTCACTCACAATCGTCTTGAAAAATAAAACAAACTATTCTTTCAAATGAATGATCAGGAAACCAAATGAACCTCTTTGGACTACTAAAGTGTTTAATTGTGCTATTGAATTATTGCAGCTCCAGTTTTATTAACGATATGGTTCATTTAGAAGAGGGATTATATTTCTTTAGGATTATAGTCATATATCCTTTCGCCATACATCGCACACCTAAACCTGTTATTGTGACAGGCCTTGGTAATAATCAGCCAGTTAACTTACCTGTGATTTTGAGTAAACGTTACGTCACATTCAACACTTTAAAGTTCATTGAAACCCACACTGCAGCAACATACAGCTCCCACCACGTTTGGATCAAGGCTTTTCTGGTCAACATGTGGAAATTTACAGCAAGAATGTGGATTTTTTTTATACATCTCATATGAAAGATCCACACATTTTATTCAATACCATCATCTTTATCCTTTTTGAGTAATACCTTTGCCCTTCCTGAGCCTTGTGGAGCACAGACACGGAATGGCAACCCACAGACATATGCAGCCGCTCATCAGAGAGAAGATAAAGCACACGTTTGGGGTAATGACCTGCACACAAGTCCCTGCCTCGTGTAATGGGCCTCCAATTAATGAATGAATAGCGCCTTTGATCCTTTAATGACTTGTCTCACAGATGTAGAGGTATCAGAGGAGCTGTGCTTGAGTCTGTAGCGCCCTCTGTAGGTCTCATTAAGACCCGAGCGAAGGATGCTGTTGAACTGACTGGGTTTATGTTACAATGACCCAAATGTTGTATATTGCATGTGTTGTACTGGATTAGTTATAATGAGGAGCTGAGTAGAATAGGTGCGCATTAATAGTTGCTGTATTTTATTTTTTGGGTGAATTGTGCAGAGATGGAGGTTGAGGCATTTTGCAAATACTTGGTCGACTTAAGACATGCCATGGCGATTGATTAGCCAACTGAAGAGGACAATTGCGCAAAACTGGCAAAAGCGCTCAACGTTTTTCAGTATCTCTATGACCTGACCATGTATCGGACCCAAACTGCACTCACAAGACTACAGCGTACACATTTATACAGACAGCTACGCTAATAGGAAATTGTACTTGGATTCAACAAGCCATATACAGTATTTACGAGCCTCCTGCTGGAGTGAGTGGCTTATTTTTGAAACAGCCATGTGGAAAGACAAATCCCATTGTCATGGAAAAGATGTCAGTGTGTTTGAGAGGGTCAAATCATTGGCATCAAGCAGTGAAAACATAATGTACTACAGATCTGACCCCAGTGAGAGTGTTTGGGACGAGCTTTGTGCAGTGGTCACTCTCACATCATCAATGCAAGATCAACTGGTGAGAAATAATGCAACACTGGATGGAAATGAATCTTTTAATATTGCAGAGGGTTATTAAACTATGCCAAAGTGAATCTGTGCTGTCATCAAAAGCAAAAGGCGGTTCTACCAAATATTAGAGCGGGTTCCACTTTTCGTTTTTTGGACTGGCAGTCGATAATATAATATAATATAGTACAATACAAGCTAAATACAATTATTTGTCAACTAATAAAGATGTTGGTCAACTACATCGCCATCGACAGAGTATTTGACTAAACGACTGAAGGCTGACAGCCCTACTGCAAATGGGTAAAGTCAAAGCCACAAAGCAGAGACTGTAACGATTAATCGACTAATCGTGACTAGTCGACTATAAAAATAACAGTAGTTTTTGGATGATTGCAAATCTTAAAAACACAGTTGTGACAAAGACAGTGGCATTATTAAATAAAAAAAAGATTGATTTTCATCAATTGTACAATTTATTTGTAAATATTCCTTCAGTCACCATAATTCAACCTTTATTTGGTGGATTATTAGTTTCAATGTACAATAGAAATAATCGTTTGACAAGTCGCCAGCTGAAATAATTGTCAGTTACAGCCTTAATGGTAACAGTAGGTAACATTTTTACACTAAATTGTAAAAGATTTGATTTAATGAATGAATGTATTTGTATGTGTTTGTTAATGTCTAAAACAAGTGCATACAAAACAATACTTTGCATACAATAGTCCAACAAAGACATTAAAAACACCTGAGTAATACGTTTAATTGCAGTTTTTTAACCCTTCATCCACCTTTAATATCACCTTGACAACAAACGCAGTATAATAAATCAGCACTTTACCTCCCTGGTGTTATGACAGATCGGGGCCACATCAAATGACAGGACTAAATGATTAAAAGACAATGTGAAGTCTGTCACGGCGACCTTTCCCTCTGCTTGCACCACAGTTTACAATCACCGCTGCCTTATTGGACACTACACAACAGATGAAAACAGACAAAAAGAACACAAGCGGCTCACTAAAGGACAGAGGGACCACAACAGGGCTACACATCATAAAAAGTAGCTATCAATAAAGCAGGCAAACCACCGGGGAGGGAACATATGGGAGGTAAATGTTACAGTGGCATTGTGCCGTCCTACACATGACCCTGTCTCTAGAGAGCAGACAACATGGGAAACACGAGGCCAATTATAGTTTGCAACGTTCTCCTTGGATATAGAGTTTGAGCTTTTATTTCTCGTGTTCAGAAATATGAACTGTATTTCACATGTGTTTCAAAACATGTTTGTATGAGCAGTTTTATTTAAATGCAGATTAAGACATGCATATTTTGTTGTTTGTGAAGGAAAATAACAAGGGTGTCCATCTGTGCACGTGACACCCTGACACCCCAGAATAGAGGTCAATAATCTGACCTTTGGCCGCTTGTCTTGGACCTCAGGTGAAGGGAGGGGCAGAGCTGTCAAGAGCTGGGAGGAAGTGCATCGCGAGGGTCTGTTGTGAACACACTCCTGGAGAGCTTCTCCCTGAACCCGGAGGAGGCTGGGGACACTGAGTTTGAGTGGACCATGTTCTCGGGCTCCACTGTCAATGCGGCTGCTCGGAGCTGTGGTCGCAAGGTCTCAGATGCAGCAACTTCCGTACCGGGTGACACAGGAAGTGAGGTATAGTAGTCTTGTTTCCTCTATGTTATTCTTCTCCTCTGGGACTAGCTATTACATTGTGGACACCATTTTGTGTAGGACTTTAGGTAGTTAATGTTCATATTTATTTTCAGAAGGGTACCATCTGGACTTTGGAGTCTCATTTTCTGAAGGGAAGTTCTCGATTCTGTGACTTAACTATATGATGCCGAAAAAGGGGGGCCTGAGTGTCCTAGCTAACAGCAAGAGGGAGTAAGAGAGTTTTTATCTGGCCTTGGAGGAGAAGCTTAAAATGCAGTGACCTTAAGACTGGATTTAACTCTTAATCAATCTTATTGTTTCTAATTTGGGAATTTTTAAGTTAAACCAGCACAATGACCTTTAACCATAACAAACTATTACAACACTGTCGATGAGCAGAGCATTAGCAGGTAATGAGGAATCGTAAATTGTGATAAATATGGCATGAACTTAACACATTTCAAACACAGCTCTTAAGGCATCTGTTTAACTGACATGGTTTAGTTACAGATTTAGAACACATAGTGAAGCATGGAGTCAGTTTAAATGTGAAATATAGCCATTTAAGATGTCTTTGAGAAACTTTTACATCCAGCAGAACAAAGAGCTTTTGGCTACAATGAGACAATTCCACTTCTCCTTGGAGCCATTTGTGTGGGTTAATTGTCCTCTGTGTTGTTATCCGAGGTGTGGTAAAAGCTGTCATGTCTTTTGCTTTCTTCTGCAACAGTGACAACAGTGTCACCGTTGTTTTGAATTATGAAAAGATAATGTATTTTTAAAGATCTTTTGGGACATACAGATACTACAAAGGGATGCCATGAAGCTGAAGAAGGAGGCTTATCAGGGCTGTGATACTCCTGAGGCAGTTCATAGGTATTGGCCAAACACACCGCAGCTTGTGCTGTTGCAGAGAGATAAAAACGGGTCTGGGAGGAGAAGGCCATGGAGGAGGACTAACAGCAGCCTCAAAGAAATTCTGGCAAACCGTCCTGCGTCTCAGGAGGGGGAAGCAGTGCTTCACCAACACTGTATCTGGTGCAGGTGGAGACTTACAAGCTGACTCATCCATCACCCAGGCTGAAGTCACTGAGGTTGTTGGCAA
>NW_027315834.1:40141840-40341840 GCF_026437365.1 Eucyclogobius newberryi | reverse complement strand
CAGGACTTATTGTGTTCCGGTGGTGTTTGGGTGCGTTGTGTGTGAAAAGTGCATGTGGAAAGCTGCAGTAAAGTAGGAGGCGCGCGCGTGTTTGAGCGCGCAGCAGCGCATTAGTTCAGCACAAGGACCGTGGGAAATGCAGCTCTGTGGTCTACAGTCTCTCAGGGACTATGGGACATCAAAGACACTTTTCTTCTGTCTCTGCTGCACCTAAATCAAACTGGCACCTGTCCGGTTCTGCCCCTGCATTGTCCCTGCCAAGCGTGTCGGTTTTTGGAAAGAATGTCATGTGACACTTTAAAGAATATTAATGATCAAGCTTTTGATTGGGACATTTATGTGGAATAATCATATCTGACTTCAGGTCAGGGAACAAGGAGGAGCTGAGGACTGTGCAGAAGGAGCTGAGGAGGAAGATCAGGCAGGCGGAAGCCGGCTACAAGAGGAGGATGGAGGAGCAGCTGCAGCAAAAGAACATTCAGGGAGTGTGGAGGAGCCTGAAAACCATCTCAGGCTTCAAACAGGCTTCGTCTGACACTCGGACCTGCAGTGTGGGCGCCCCAGGGCACCGTCCTCGCGCCCTTTCTCTTCACCCTTTACACTGCAGACTTTGCCATCATCGGACTCATCACGGACGACGATGACGCGGAGTACAGAGGACTGGAGCAGGACTTTGTGGACTGGTGTCAGCGGAACCACCTCCTCATCAACGCGGGGAAGACCAAGGAGATGGTGGTGGACTTCCGCAGACGCCACTCCACTGCCCCCTTACCAGTGAACATCCAGGGACGGGACATTGAGAGAGTGGACTCATGCAAGTACCTGGGTGTTCATCTGAACCACAAACTGGACTGGACTCATAACACAGACGCACTGTACAGGAAGAGCCAGAGTCGGCTCTACCTCCTGAGGAGACTCAGGTCTTTTGGAGTGACAGGGCCACTCTTGAAGACCTTCTACGACTCTGTGGTGGCATCAGCTCCTGTAGGTGTGGCCTGCTGGAGCAGCAGCATCACAGAGAGGGAGAGGAAGAGGCTGGACAGAGTCATCAAGAAGTCCAGCTCCGTCCTGGGCTGTCCTCTGGACTCGGTGCAGGAGGTGGGGGACAGAAGGGTCCTGGCTAGATTCACATCTATGCTGGACCATGAGTGTCGCCCCCTGCAGGACACTCTCTCCGCTCTGGAGAGCAGCTTCAGTGAGAGACTGATCCACCCTCGCTGTGTGAAGGAGAGGTTTCACAGATCTTTCCTTCCTGCTGCTGTCAGACTCTACAACAAACACTGCCCTGAACATGTGCAATACTGAATCAACCATGTGCAATACCTGTAAATAAGAGTGTTCTATTTTGTTTTTTATACGGTTTACTTACCTGCTAATAGTATTACCTAGTCTTGTGCTAGCTATTTTTACTTTATTTTATTTTTATTTTCTTCTATTTTTTATAGTATAACAGAGTATAACAGAGAGTAACAGAGTGTAACAGAGTATAACAGAGTATAACAGAGTATAACAGAGTGTAACAGAGAGTAACAGAGTATAACAGAGTATAACAGATTACAACAGAGTGTAACAGAGAGTAACAGAGTATAACAGAGTGTAACAGAGTGTAACAGAGTGTAACAGAGTGTAACAGAGTGTAACAGATTACAACAGAGAGTAACAGAGTGTAACAGAGTATAACAGAGTGTAACAGAGAGTAACAGAGTGTAACAGAGTATAACAGAGTGTAACAGAGTATAACAGAGTATAACAGAGTGTAACAGAGAGTAACAGAGTATAACAGAGTGTAACAGAGTATAACAGATTACAACAGAGTGTAACAGAGAGTAACAGAGTATAACAGAGTGTAACAGAGTGTAACAGAGTATAACAGAGTATAACAGAGTATAACAGAGTGTAACAGAGTGTAACAGAGTATAACAGAGTGTAACAGAGTATAACAGAGTATAACAGATTACAACAGAGTGTAACAGAGAGTAACAGATTACAACAGAGTGTAACAGAGAGTAACAGAGTGTAACAGAGTGTAACAGAGAGTAACAGAGTGTAACAGAGTATAACAGAGTGTAACAGAGAGTAACAGAGTGTAACAGAGTATAACAGAGTGTAACAGAGTATAACAGAGTGTAACAGAGAGTAACAGAGTATAACAGAGTATAACAGAGTATAACAGAGTGTAACAGAGTATAACAGAGTATAACAGAGTGTAACAGAGTGTAACAGAGTATAACAGAGTGTAACAGAGTATAACAGAGTGTAACAGAGTATAACAGAGTATAACAGAGTATAACAGAGTGTAACAGAGTATAACAGAGTATAACAGAGTGTAACAGAGTATAACAGAGTATAACAGAGTATAACAGAGTGTAACAGAGTATAACAGAGTGTAACAGAGTATAACAGATTACAACAGAGTATAACAGAGAGTAACAGAGTGTAACAGAGTGTAACAGAGTATAACAGAGTGTAACAGAGTATAACAGAGTATAACAGAGTATAACAGAGTGTAACAGAGTATAACAGAGTGTAACAGAGTATAACAGATTACAACAGAGTGTAACAGAGAGTAACAGATTACAACAGAGTGTAACAGAGAGTAACAGAGTGTAACAGAGTGTAACAGAGTATAACAGAGTGTAACAGAGTGTAACAGACTATAACAGAGAATAACAGAGTGTAACAGAGTATAACAGAGTGTAACAGAGTATAACAGAGTGTAACAGAGTATAACAGAGTGTAACAGAGTATAACAGAGTATAACAGAGTGTAACAGAGTATAACAGAGTATAACAGAGTGTAACAGAGTATAACAGATTACAACAGAGTGTAACAGAGAGTAACAGATTACAACAGAGTGTAACAGAGAGTAACAGAGTGTAACAGAGTATAACAGAGTGTAACAGAGTATAACAGAGAGTAACAGAGTATAACAGAGAGTAACAGAGTATAACAGAGTGTATAAGACAGTTACATATGAATGTAAGTTGGTGTTGTAGACCTTCAATACTCCATAGCAGAAAAAGCCCAAAAGGCAATACTCAAGATTTGTGAGAATCTTAACCGTGACATTGACCTCTTTTATGGTAATGAAAGAACACTTTACCAACGATAGTTTATGAATATTTATTGACCAAATAATGAAACAGATAAATATGAATATGGAATATGCAAATGGCAGATGGAGACACTAGATGTGATTGTTCTCGATCGATCTAGTTATGTGTTAATCATCAGCCAAACTGTGAAATATGTGCATTTATAGGACCAGAATCAAGAGCCAGTCGAGATGGGCCCTTGGTGTCTGTGTTGATGGAGCCTCCAATTTTCAGTTCTGCAGGTGTCACTCTGGGAGGGACAAGGGCCTCTGGGTCTGAAGCTATGACAGCGTCAGGCTGAAGAAGCGCTGGATTCTTCTTTCCTTGAGAGGAGCAAGTGATGGTCTGGAAGAGATGGTCTTGAAGACGCACGGTTATCTCAGATTAAGACTGAGTGAAATTTGTTGGCTGGAAAATGCAAAAAGAGTCGTCCACTTGAGTTTGCGTGTTGCAGTATAAAGCGAAAATTGTGTCCAAAGACGGGCACAGAATTATTTAAGGGGAGAAACAGTCCTCTAGTATGTCTTTGTCCCCTAGCTTAGCTTAGCTTGCTTAGTTTAAATACGGGACACTCCCTGGTCCTTCTTCTTGGACCTCCAGATGGAACTCAATGCAATTGGCCTGAGTTTGGCCTGTGAATTTTAGGCTATGCCTTGAATATTGGTGGAAAGACTCACCCAGTCAGACACATGCTACTGTGTGAGCTGACAGAGGGTCTGGATCTGGAATTTCCCTAGGATGCAGGCCTCATTTGAACATTAATTAGGCCTACACAGATTAGAATGTTCACATCACAGGTCATAAGACATTTAAAATAACATGCAGAACAAAATTACCATTATGCACAGTAAATTCATCTTGTGAACAAAGTATAAAAACACAAGTCTTTTAGCTGAGGTTTAGGCTTTCACTTTGGGAAATAAAATGGCTCTTGAGAGTTAATTTTAATCCAGTTTAAAATTGAAAGCAGTGATTTTAGGAAAAGTGTATTCTTACTTCCAAAGCATGAAAACTCTTCTTGTGCCTGAGACACCATAAAACCCCTGACCTCCAAAAATAGGGTGGTGAGCTATCTAGCAACCAGCATTTTCTGTCACCATGGCAAAGCACCTTCAGTCAGATGCAGGTCGCTACAGTTCTATCGATGGTTTCCCTGCAGTTGGTTGCAGCTTAAAGACTGCTCTCTGCTTTTCTTATTAACATTCACAGAGTCCTGTCTATGTTGGCACTTTGATCTGCCCTGGCTGTTCTCCTGGAGGACACAGTTTTACCCCCGGCCCGCTGAGACACTCTCACATTAGGGAGATGTAGGAATGATTATGTGAAAACTTGCCCTGCCACATAATTGCTCCTTTAAAATGGTTCTCGCTCTGTAATACAAAGCGAGCTCAGTAGTAGCCCCCGTTCACCGCCCAGGCTGGCCACAAGGGGGCTTTTTGACACATGATTTGTATCCATCATGTGTGCAGTTATGGAGCCCAGGAGGTTTGAACTTAATGCTCAGTGGAGTATATCATATCAGGGCAGTGGAAAGTCTGCTGGGAAGTGGGCCGTGGGAAAACAAGCCGAGTGGTGGTGTAACATGCACTGCACCTGTTACAATTCTTGATCTTGATGCTGCAACGTCTGACCAGTATTGTGTCTGATCCATTCATGTTTTTGTCTTTGTCTTGTAGTGACATGGAGTTCAGCAAGCCTGAATATGTCCAAGTGAGTACCATTTCACATTTTTATGTTATATTATTTCCATATAAATACAAGGCAACAGTAATTTTTTAATGTTAGTGTTTTTGTTATTTTATTCATTTTTGATCAGAATCCATCTATCCATCTTCTTCTGCTTATCCGGGGCCGGGTCGCGGAGGCAACAGTCTAAGCAGGGACTCACAAACTTCCCTCTCCCCAGACACTTCATCAAACTCTGCCGGGGGGATCCCGAGGCGTTCCCAGGCCAGCCGAGAGACATAGTCCCTATCCTGGGTCTTCCCCGGGGCCTCTTCCCGGTGGGACATGCCTGAAACATCTCCCCAGGGAGGTGCCCAGATGGCATCCGGACCAGATGCCCGAGCCACCTCAGCTGGCTCCTCTCGACGTGATGGAGCAGCGGCTCTACTCCAAGCTCCTCCCGTGTGACTGAGCTCCTCACCCTATCTCTAAGGGAGCGCCCAGAGATAGAATAAATATCTGAGGTCCCGGAATAAATTCACAGATTGACAATGACTCTTGGATGAGAGTCGAAACGTTTTGTTCTTTCTAAAACTGAGTCCAGATGATACAACTGAACCCTTTTCTACAATGGAAATCTCCTGGACGAATGAGGGACAACACCGATAATGTCTTGAAAAAGTGACTCAGGTAAATGTAACTGATCATTACCACCTCTGCTGTTCTGAAGAGGGAGCTCTGCTTTCAGAAGGCAAAAAGGCCATGGTCTTTCTTTGCCTTTGGAGGGTTACTGTATGTACAGGAAATACAGTATTGGGGGCACTAAAACCACTTAAAGATGACCCTCTTCTTTCTTTTTGGGCTAAGCCCTGGATGTTTAGAATGTCTGGCTCCGCCTCTGCCGTAACAGCCTATTATTCCTGTCGCTGACAAAGGTCATGAGAATTATTTGTCTCCTTTTTGCTTGTCTTCAAAATAAAACATTGTTGTCGCGATCTAAACACAATGCACTTTGCCGTGGCGTTTTGGTGATTTTAGCTGCTTGTAACTATGTGATTACTTGGTGTATTTTGAAAAAATGAAAAGTGACATGGAGCTGGTTATCTCATCTGTTGCCGTCTATGTCCAGCTGTTGAAAAAGGCCCAATGTTTCACCAAAGTGTAGATGAGGTGTTCTATATTTAGAACACGTCCACACAGGTGATTGAGAGAGGTCAAAAGGCACCAGGTTGGTGACCAGTGAAAACAAGGCGACTGTCACTTGCTGCGTTTATGGAGCTTTGCTCCCGCCTAGTGGCCTTGGACGGTATCACGTGAGTTGAGGCGGTTGTTCGATAAGCGGCTTCTTACTTCTCTCCACGATCTTAGTAAAACAAACCCGGACAGTTTGTTTATCAATCAGACAAGGCAGTGGTGTACTTAAATTACCAGTAGATGAAAGTAGGCTATCAGGCCAGGGAAACAGTGAGTAGTTCACTTTAGCTGTGATGCCCGGTTATGTAGGCAGCGGCCTACTGTTGTTGTTGTTGTTGTTGTTGTTGTTGTTGTTGTTGCTTTTAATGGCGGTTGGCAGCCAACAGCAAAGGTGCATTTACTGCCCTGTACTTTCTTCTTCTTCTTTGGTGTTTTAAGGCAGTTGGTATCCATAATGTTACATTACCCACTGTAGTTGTGACTCTTGGAGTCACTTTCCTCCATGGCCCCCGGCAGTTGAGCGTTGACAGGAGATCAGCGTTTGTAGTGTAACACGACAAAGACGCACCTAACTATATAATCTTCCAATCAACCCTGTGTTGTATAAGTAAATATAGCCTTACATGATCCCTGTGACTGGATTGTAAGAAGATTGAATTCCTGCATATTCTTTTGAAGTAGGGGGTACTCCAGCCCTCACACTTCTTCTTCCTGGAGTTACGTTCATTGTTGTTTCAATGGCGGCCGTGCATCTACTGGATTGAGCATGGACAGGAGACCGGCGACGCTCCTAACTCCATTTCTTTACTTGCGTTTTCTATTTCTGCCCATTCAAGCTCTTTTGTTTCAAGGAACCTTCCAGCAGCTTTAGCAACGATCCTGATCCTTTCAGTTCTCTTTTGAGTTTGAGCAGCACAGTTTAGGCCAAAAAAAAATTATTGTGTGTTTCCGGTAACATTGAAAAAAAATCCAGGTAGGTAGGTTGGATTTTTTTGTTTAAAAAAAAAACGTATTTTAAAATCCTCGCACAGGTACTTCTATTCTTGTTCTTCTTCTTGGAGGCTCCTCACTTCTTCTTCTTCTTCTTCTTCTTCTTCTTCTTCTTCTTCTTCTTCTTCTTCTTCTTCTTCTTCTTCTTCTTCTTCTTCTTCTTCTTCTTCTTCTTCTTCTTCTTCTTCTTCTTCTTCTTCTTCTTCTTCTTCTTCTTCTTCTTCTTCTTCTTCTTCTTCTTCTTCTTCTTCTTCTTCTTCTTCTTCTATGGTGTTTTATGGCGGCTGGTATCCAAGTGTTACATTACCGCCACTTGGAACCTTCACACTTTGCTGCTCGTCTTCAAAGAGGGTGTGACATCGTCAAATTCTAAAACATGCGTTCAAAGCCGCCCCTTAACTTGTGGTGAACAATTTGGACAAATGCAACATTTGGATGCCGACCGCCATAAAACAACAACAACAACAACAACAACAACAACAAAGTCTGAGGAATACAGTCTGGCGGTAATGCAACACTTGGATGCCAACCGCCATAAAACAACAACAACAACAACAATTTGAATCTTGGAATAGGATATAAGTTAAAGAATAAAGTCTGGCGGTAATGTAACTCTTGGATACCAGCCGCCATAAAACACCATAGAAAAAGAAGAATTTGAATCTTCATAGTTTAACGTTCAAAAGAGGACATGCAAAGTTTTTCCTGGTTCTTTAAAACAACACTCACACTCAGTATTTAAAACTATAAACAAGCAAAATGTCATCAAACACACAGAAAATAGTTTTGAAGGCGAATGATGTTATTGTTTGCAAAACTGGCTCATACCTGGTAAAAGAACTGAAAGGAGAAGGATCCTATGGGTGTGTAGTCCAGGGCATCAATTGTTGGACAAGCAAAATGGTGGCTATAAAAATATCTCCGCTGAAAAATATCAGAGAAACCAAAAACGAGGTGTATGCTCTCAAGACGCTGAGCAGTCAGAGTAAAAACGTGGTGAAGTTCATTCAGTATTTCCAATCCGGCAACAATTGCTGTCTTGTCATGGAGCATTTGGATCACAATTTGTATGATCTGATGAAAAGAAGACAATGCAAACCTCTCGACCTTTCACACATTCGCTACATTACCGAGCAGCTACTGGAGGCGTTTGAAGAACTGGAAAAGCACAAATTGGTTCATGGGGATCTCAAGCCAGACAATATCATGCTGGTCAACCACAAACTTGAACCATTTAACATCAAGCTGATTGATTTTGGCCTTTCAAGCACTGTGGGAAAACTGGTTCCTGGTTCTTTTATTCAGACTATGGGATATCGAGCTCCAGAAGTGTCTTTGGGAACAGAATTGGACGGGGCAGTTGATATGTGGTCTGTTGGTTGTGTGCTGGCATTTTTATTCATGGGCAATCATTTATTTCCTATTAACTGTGAATATGAAATGATCAGGATTATTACCCAGATCCAAGGCATCCCGGATGTCCCGCAACTCAAAAAAGGCCGGTTCACGGGCCACTTCTTCAAGGAAACAAATGGACGCTATAGTTTGATCTCGCCCATAGAATACACATGCAAAACCAGACAGCTCCACTACCCCTGGAGACATGTGTCCAAAGAATTCACCAGTTTGAACAGCATGGCAGGGTGTCGCCTTAAGTCAACCCTTGATGGGAAAATGGAGACCAGACGTTTTTTTGATCTTTTGAATAAAATTCTACATGTCAATTCTGACAAAAGGATCACCCCAGGAAAGGCCCTTACACACCCCTTCATCAAGAAGACGAGCAACCCGAGAAAATCGATTAAGAGTCACCTCAAAGGTACAGAAATGCCACACCAGACCATTGTTGGCAGAAAAAACTGCAAGAAAACTGCAAGAAAACGTAAACGTCTTTCCAAATCTGAAGATAAGAGCCCTCTGGAAACCAACAAGGTAAAAAGGCTAAAAATTCAAGAACGTGTGCCAACTACATGGATCGGTGGAGTTGTGGAAATTGAAAGCGATAATGACTATGAACAATGCAGCAAAGCCGAACAGTCGGTCAAAACTGTGCAAGTCCAACCTGTTATACAAAATGAACCAGGCAGAAAAGTAACACGTGTGGGCCGCTCTCTGTGTAAGCCCAAGTGTGGCAATCGAACCAAACAAATCAAACCAAAGTAAAGACACTAGCAACAGATAAGCCAAAGTGGTTTAGTAGTTTTTCCTGGCCGAGAAGGAGACAGGGGACCTTAGGACATTTGTCTAAGGACATGGGGTGCTGGGACTTTGCCAATTCCCTATGAACATTGTTTAATCTGTTCTCTTTGTTGCCCTTCTACTTTATCACTGTTGTGATTTTGGCCGTTACAAAAAATAATTTTATTGAATTAAAGGAAATTTAATTGGATGGATTTGCAAATTCTCTATGGAATTTTTTTCATACAGAATTTAGACTCAATTGTAAGTGTCTTTATATATATATATATATATATATATATATATATATATATATATATATATATATATATATATATATATATATATATATATAATATATGTATATAGAAATAAATCTATGCAAGGCAACATCACATTTCTGTTTCAGTTATTTCAGTAATTCAATACAGTAGACTTTGAGCCCTTAGAATACTTGGATTTGCTCACTCCTCTTAAGGAAAAGTGACTCAAGCGCCTCTTCAGCCTGAAGCAGACACAGACTCATCTCAGCTGTATCACACAGCTCCTGCTTCTGCTCGTATGAATGTGCACATTTTGTAGTTTGGCTGATCATCTTAGTATCAAGTTTAACTCTAAGACATAACTAGATGTACTAAATGTGTCTAGTGTCTCCACATATTGATTGCTCATTTGCATATTTCCTTTTCATAATGATCCTTTTATTTATTTAGTCAATAAATCTTGTCAATGTTGCATTCTCAAAAACTTTCAGAAAAAAATGGCTATTTATTTTATTTTTTTATTAATTTCGATAGTCAGTTTAGCCTAAACTAACTGGTGCCCCACTTAACTCTTATATAGAATACAATAGAATTTAAATCTTGATCAAATTCTTTAATCAATATCAACATAAAACAGACAATATGGGTGAATCAATCAAAAAACAAAATACAAATCTGAAAATGCACATTCAAGTTGTATCTCTGATCACTATATCTCAAAAGAACATTCTTATCCACTGGTTTATTCATAATTTGTCGTGCTTTTCAACGTTTTACTTTTCCTGCACAATGTGAAATAATGTGTTGCTCTAGAAATTTCAGAAGTGATATAAATGAAATGAAACAGGAAGAAGCAAGACATCTTCGCTAAAGCACATCCAAAACTGTAGGAAGTGAAAACCAGTGATGAAAAGAACACATCTATCGAGTGTTAAAACGGTTCTAACTAAAGCGTTATTAAGACTGAAGATAAACTTGTGCAAGGTTCACCATCAGTTCGATAAATGGTCACCAAAAGCCACCTATTTTTACTAAAAAAACACAAGTCGCAAGTTTTACAGTGCAAAGTCACTCATGCAGATCAGCTACATTTGTTTTGTCACAGTCCAAATTGTTCCACAGTAATATTCAATGTTCAGTAAGTGACAGTTAGAAGCCACTAATATCATTGAGTCCTTAAACATTAAGTTTATCACCACTTACTAACATGTATTCTTCATCATTATTATTATCTAGGGCCACATACCATGCATAAATAGTGGACGAAAATACATTTGGGTAGCAGATTGCAGTATGCTGGGAAAGTTTTTTTAAAAAGGGGAACTTATTATATAACACAAATTAGAGAGACAATAATACAAATAATCTCTCACTCATCCAGAAGCAGTGAGTTCCTGACAAAACAGTAACTTCTACTGCTTTATCGTCATAGTTTGAGACAATTTTAAATTATAACTCTGGGTTGAAGAAGTGATTCCACTCAAGGCAAGGCAATTCAAAGTGCTTCACACAACAGCATTTCAGAAAATCCTTTCAGTCATTTGCACAGCTAAACAGAACAGTTTTTTATCTTAGATTTGAACATCGTCAGATTGTCTCACATCTTCAGGAAGACTGTTCCAGACACTTTGAATCAGTGACTGCTGATCAATTGTGACATTTATATCTACACCACAGATGAGTAAAAAACAACAACCAAAGAGCAAGAAAAGCCACCTCCACTCCATAGATATGGCGTGTGAGCATTCATTTTAAAGAACATTATGCTCCAATGTATTTATTTAACATACAAAGATGTATTTAAATTATGTCTTTGTAAATCCCAATATTGATCTGAAATGATTTGAAAATAAAAACCGGTCCGTTGAGATGCTCTGCAATTACACGTTTTCACTCTTAAAAATGTGTACATGACATTTTTTAACCCTAAATGTCTGGATTTTGAAAATAATTGTAAAGTAAGTAATAATTGTAAGTGAAAACAGAAATGTTCAGAGCTCTCAAGCCTAGAATACAGAATAAAGCCGGATTGTGTAAATCTGCTTGAATTAATGGAAGTGCAACATTATAGTTCTTAAAAGTCTATTTTCCATTGTCCCTTTTGAACAAAGAGAAATACCAATACAACTTTTAATATCATCCAAACATTTAAAGGTACATTTTGTGACTGGCCAACTGGAGATGTTACTGCTATTGATATCATTTTGCCTGAAATGTCCCACAGTATGGCATTAAATGATATCCAAGCAGACAAGCTGGTGATGCCACGGGTTGTAGCAAATGTATATTTCTAGCAATAAAAACACACATAATTTAAGACAGAACCATTTAATGCCATACTGTGGGACATTTCAGGCAAAGCACTATGATCTCGGAGACAAGCAGACCATCCACAAGAATACAGCACATCATAAGCCATCCATAAAGTGCTGTTTGTTGTAAGAAAACATCACACCGCACGCAGTATCACGCCCTGTGCGCCTCTTGACGTCTTGTTACAAACACCCTGACTTCCTCTATAGTGGGAGTTTGTCGAGCGCTGACAGCTCTTGTCATCTCATCTTTTCATTTCCTGTTCATCAGTGACAGGAAGACAGGAAGTGGCGCAGCCCAGCTGTAGCGGCTCACCATCTCTCACTTGTGTCAAACTTCGGTGTGTGTTCGGTGTGTGTTCCTCTTGCGTTCGTTAGCTGCAGACTGACCAAAGCATCTTCTCTCGTCTTATATTGTCCCTCTCTGACGCCGCACCATGAGCCTGCGCAAGTTCAGTGAGTATTTATTGTGATTATGTGTGTGACGTAACAGGGCAAACATGTGGTAGGATCAACCGTGTTCATTTAATGACATAATGCTGTGCTGCTACGTTCACTGCAACTGTTTCTTCATGACTAGTGTCCACTTTTACATAAAACATACACACTGCCACTCATTTAGATAATTATATGCTTCAGTAAATGGAATGTCTTGAATATAATAAGTATGCAAATGTAGGACTTTCATATTCTTCAACTATGCATTTAAAGTACAAAAAAGTACTAACCCAAAAAAAAGGGTTTCAAACATTCAACTATAATATAGTTGAATGTTTGAAACCCTTTTTTTTTATATTGTAACATAATAACACAATTGTCAGGCTTCTAATCTGTATCAGTGGCTTATTTGACCACCACCAATAACAACAACAACACTTTCATTACGGGTAAAGTGTCTTGCCCAAGGACACAACTGCTCCTTAAAGCCTGAACCAAACCTTGATCTAGATTGGTCTGGCTTTAAAATTAGTTGAAACATTTTTTTTGAGTATGAGTACACCACTTTACCCTTTAAGCCACTGTCACTCTTTTGTCAAAGACACTTAGTTAATTAGAAGCAAAATTGTTCTAAATGTTCTAAATCAATGTAAGGACTGTCAAGTAACAAGTCAATATTTCCTTTGTCTTAAGCTTTTAAGTGGTTTGGGAGCCTCACCAATCTGCCGTTCCGCCGCTCCGATGACAAGTCCCAGTCCAGGTCTGGATCAGGCCGTGTGTCAGCGGATGGAGACGACCCAGGACTGAACACAGTGATGGAGGCCACAGTGGACAACCTAGAGGCCATGCACCCTCGAACATCCAGCTACGTGAGGTCCAGTGAGGGCTACAGTCATGTGGGCACGCTCCCCCGACTGTTCAGGAATAAGGGCAAGGACAAAGGTCAGCAAACACTTTAACACTTAAACCTTAATGTAGTAGGCAGTAGCAACATATATTTCCTTCATAATAGGCGTTTCTGTGTTTAGATGGATTTAATATAATGAAAATATATTTACTATAATGCATTTACCTTTTTATACTATAATTATGAGGCCCAAGCGCCATAAGCTGGCAAGAGGCCTATTAGGTGCTCGCCCGATCGCCCGCTCGCCCGCTCACATCCGCTCGCATGCTCGCCCGCTCACGCCCGCTCACACCCGCTCACGCCCGCTCGCTCACACCCGCTCGCCCGCTCACACCCGCTCGCCCGCTCACGGCCGCTCACACCCGCTCGGCCGCTCACACCCGCTCGCCCGCTCGCTCACACCCGCTCGCCCGCTCATGGCCGCTCACACCCGCTCACGCCCGCTCACACCCGCACACGGCCGCTCACGCCCGCTCACACCCGCTCACGCCCGCCCGCTCACACCGCTCGCCTGCTCGGCCACTCACACCCGCTCGCCAGCTCACACCCGCTCACACCCGCTCGCCAGCTCACACCCGCTCACACCCGCTCACACCCGCTCGCCCGCTCACACCCGCTCACGGCCGCTCACGCCCGCTCACACCCGCTCACGCCCGCTCACGCCCGCTCACGCCCGCTCACACCCGCTCGCCTGCTCGCCCGCTCACACCCGCTCGCCCGCTCGCCAGCTCACACCCGCTCACACCCGCTCGCCAGCTCACACCCGCTCACACCCGCTCACACCCGCTCGCCCGCTCGCCCGCTCGCCCGCCCGCTCGCCCACTTCCAAACACCCACTAACTGACTCGTCCACTCATGCACGTCCTGCTGAACGAGCGCTTTGGGGATGATGTTTGCGCTAAGTCACTCATGCATTCCCCAACTCACGCATGTTCTGTATATATATTAACATGTTATACATAGATGTATTATTATTACTATATGAAGGCCTATGTCGCGTGTGTGATTCTGAAAATGTTTAGTTTATGATATATAAAAAAATGGGACACAGTTTTTGCATCGTAAAAATCATGACATTTGGTGCAGAGACCAGCCTTATTTGCTAAGAAAAAATAGAAAAAATTGCCAAGCAGGACTCCTCCTAGGGCGTGGCCCGAAAAAGCTGATATTTGGTGAAAAGGGTGTTGAGGAGTGGGGCATCCAAAGTTATTTAATTTATTTTGAAACCTTTCACAGTCTCTGCGTGGCAAAACCGTAACATGTAACTTGAATTTCAGAAACGTTCTATACTTTAAATCTGCTTCCATTTGCACATACAAAGTCCGAATTGCGTCTAATTTGAATGAGTTGTTAAACCCCTTGCCCCTAACCTATATGCATTGAAACCATTGAATTTATCCCCAACAGAGGTTAATTTCAATTTTATTTGGGGAGCAAAATATGTTGGTTTTAGAAATTACATTTTAACATCACGATAGAAAAAATCCAATCAGACTCATTATTACGTCCTTATTCCAACAGGAAAATTGTCATTGTTTTTCCACTTTATTCTTTTACAAACTCCTCAGGGTCTTTGCAGGGCGGAGGGGTGGCAATGGGGTGGCCAATCATTGTTGCTTGTGGCTATATTGATTGATTATTATTATTATTATTAATAATGTATTTGTGAATATGAATAATAAGTCCTTAAAAGCTTTATTGTGCAATTCATCAGTGATTACACTAGGCCTCACGATTATTATTATTGCATCTAATTATTCAGTAAATGAGAGATGGAACAATCTTTTGGCTTAATATTCATGACATTGACATTTTATTTACACTAGTGGTAAATAATTGTTAGTTTTGGGGTGAAAGATAAGATGAACTTTTATGAGTCATTATTAAGTGTTTCATTCTGGTATATTTTTATTGCAGCTTTTGTTTTTTGTTTTTCCTGCTTTTGGGTTTGGCCGTGGCTGCGGTCAAATAGCGCAGCAGTTTCAGGAGCCGAAATAGCACAAAATAACATGGCAGTTTCGGCCGTGCGCCGCGGCTCTGTAGACTCCCAATGGGTTTATGTATCAGAGTAGTTTCAATATTTTCTTTATTCAAGTTGAAAATGTGTTCCTCCTCTACTCTCTGCAGAGTTCTCCAGCAGCAGCAAGAAGACTAAAGACAAGTGGAGCCTGGACAGGAGTCAAAGTCAGCGCTGTGACCAAAACCACTGTCCTGTAAAGATAAGGGACAGTCCAACAAGGGACAGTCCAACAAGGGACAGTCCAACAAGGGACAGTCCAACACGGGACACCACATCGAAGGAGAGGAGCCCTGGATCCAACCCTGGACCAGACTCTCCAGATCCACCCACTGCACATGAAGACAAAGGACAGAAGAGAGTCACAGACCTCCAACAAGACTCCTCTGGATCTGTGCCTGAGAGGTTGTCTCCCTCTAGTGGCTCCAGCGCAGACGTGCAGCCAGACCCCTGTAAAACAACGAATGAAACACAGGAAGAAATGTATATCCACATGAAAACATCACCTGGATCTTGTTCCACAGGCTTATCTATCTTCACTGAGGAAGACAACATCCTGACGACCGTTTCTGTGTGTGAGCAAACAACACTACCATCTGAGAAGAAAAAAGATGCAAGGTAAGATAATGTTCTGAATTAAATGTCTCAGCTTACCCCAGGGGCGTTGCTAGGAACTGGTGAGTTCCGGGGCTCAGCCCAGGTCGATCAACGTATGTGTGATTCTGATAATGAACAAATACAAAGGGAGACACAATTTCCTGTTTTCTGGTGAATTCTAAGAGCTCTTGAGCAGCTAAAGTGTGTGAGTATTTTAATAAACAAATGTGGCACATAAAGTCCTTATATCATTCTATATTATAACTTATAACTAATGTCCAATATTGTATTGTCCGAGTATTACTGGTGAAAGGTGCTGTAGTATAGTGTGAGCTTAATTATAGCCTAATGTCCGGCTCCCACGAGGCCAGGTCAGTCCCGCAGCTGCAGGTCTCTTCTACAGCTGGAAACAGGCTCAGGGTCAGTTTGGATTCAGAAATCTGTGTAGCTAATGTTTATTTAGCTACAAACAACAGCCATGCGTGACACTTATATTTTACATAAGTTGTTAATTTAACTTCTTACTTGTGTTGAGTTAAAACAAACAGGTTTTTAAGCAGGCGCGAGTTTAACGGCTCAATGCCTTTAAGTACAGACAGGGGGCGCTGCTGCTCATCTTTTCCATGGTCACTGGTCTTACCGCGTTCAGAAGTTTAGTCTGGACTTTGTCATCGTCTGGTCTTATTTAGATGGATGTAAGGTAAGACTCATGACACACTCAACAGCAAGTTTGTCCCTCTCTGGAGTGTCTGTCATTTCCCACGTCTCTCTGAGTCTCATCAAACCAGGACTTATTGTGTTCCGGTGGTGTTTGGGTGCGTTGTGTGTGAAAAGTGCATGTGGAAAGCTGCAGTAAAGTAGGAGGCGCGCGCGTGTTTGAGCGCGCAGCAGCGCATTAGTTCAGCACAAGGACCGTGGGAAATGCAGCTCTGTGGTCTACAGTCTCTCAGGGACTATGGGACATCAAAGACACTTTTCTTCTGTCTCTGCTGCACCTAAATCAAACTGGCACCTGTCCGGTTCTGCCCCTGCATTGTCCCTGCCAAGCGTGTCGGTTTTTGGAAAGAATGTCATGTGACACTTTAAAGAATATTAATGATCAAGCTTTTAATTGGGACTTTTATGTGGAATAATCATATCTGACTTCTAAAGCAAGACTGTAGTTTGTGGTGTCAGTGCAGGGAGTGTCACTGCTGGTCTTACAGAATAACTGTTTATGTGGAGCACAGTCTGTCATTTGAAGACACCAGTCTCTCATGTGGCCCAGTGCCACATTGAAACTACTACAGGCACAACACTTGACAAACACACAAACAACATTTTAAAAAGTCTACTCATTTTAAAAAGTCTACTCATTTTTTAAATCAAACTACATAAAACATCAAAAATTAATTGGATAATTGTCCTTAAGAATTGTAAAGGCGCTGTATAATAAGGTGACTAAAAAATGAAGAAATTGGGCTAATAGTTATTATTTTTTTATAGTATAACAGAGTGTAACAGAGTATAACAGAGAGTAAGAGAGTGTAACAGAGTGTAACAGAGTATAACAGAGTATAACAGAGTATAACAGAGAGTAAGAGAGTGTAAGAGAGTGTAACAGAGTATAACAGAGTATAACAGAGTATAACAGAGTGTAACAGAGTATAACAGAGTATAACAGAGTATAACAGAGTGTAACAGAGTATAACAGAGTGTAACAGAGTATAACAGAGTGTAACAGAGTATAACAGAGTGTAACAGAGTATAACAGAGTATAACAGAGTATAACAGAGTGTAACAGAGTGTAACAGAGTGTAACAGAGTATAACAGAGAGTAAGAGAGTGTAACAGAGAGTAAGAGAGTGTAAGAGAGTATAACAGAGTATAACAGAGTATAACAGAGTATAACAGAGTGTAACAGAGTATAACAGAGTATAACAGAGTATAACAGAGTGTAACAGAGTATAACAGAGTATAACAGAGTATAACAGAGAGTAAGAGAGTGTAAGAGAGTGTAACAGAGTATAACAGAGTATAACAGAGTATAACAGAGTATAACAGAGTATAACAGAGTATAACAGAGTGTAACAGAGTATAACAGAGTGTAACAGAGTATAACAGAGTGTAACAGAGTATAACAGAGTGTAACAGAGTATAACAGAGTATAACAGAGTATAACAGAGTGTAACAGAGTATAACAGAGTGTAACAGAGTATAACAGAGAGTAAGAGAGTGTAACAGAGTGTAACAGAGTATAACAGAGTATAACAGAGTATAAAAGAGTGTAACAGAGTATAACAGAGAGTAAGAGAGTGTAACAGAGTATAACAGAGAGTAAGAGAGTGTAACAGAGTGTAACAGAGTATAACAGAGTATAACAGAGTATAACAGAGTGTAACAGAGTATAACAGAGTGTAACAGAGTATAACAGAGAGTAAGAGAGTGTAACAGAGTGTAACAGAGTATAACAGAGTATAAAAGAGTGTAACAGAGTATAACAGAGAGTAAGAGAGTGTAACAGAGTGTAACAGAGTATAACAGAGTATAAAAGAGTGTAACAGAGTATAACAGAGAGTAAGAGAGTGTAACAGAGTGTAACAGAGTATAACAGAGTGTAACAGAGTATAACAGAGTATAACAGAGTGTAACAGAGTATAACAGAATATAACAGAGTGTAACAGAGTATAACAGAGTATAACAGAGTTTATAAGAGTGTAACAGAGAGTAACAGAGTATAACAGAGAGTAACAGAGTATAACAGAGAGTAACAGAGTATAACAGAGTTTATAAGAGTGTAACAGAGAGTAACAGAGTATAACAGAGAGTAACAGAGTATAACAGAGAGTAACAGAGTATAACAGAGTTTATAAGAGGGTTACATATGAATGTAAGTTGGTGTTGTAGACCTTCAATACTCCATAGCAGAAAAAGCCCAAAAGGCAATACTCAAGATTTGTGAGAATCTTAACCGTGACATTGACCTCTTTTATGGTAATGAAAGAACACTTTACCAACGATAGTTTATGAATATTTATTGACCAAATAATGAAACAGATAAATATGAATATGGAATATGCAAATGGCAGATGGAGACACTAGATGTGATTATTCTCGATCGATCTAGTTATGTGTTAATCATCAGCCAAACTGTGAAATATGTGCATTTATAGGGCCAGAATCAAGAGCCAGTCGAGATGGGCCCTTGGTGTCTGTGTTGATGGAGCCTCCAGTTTTCAGTTCTGCAGGTGTCACTCTGGGAGGGACAAGGGCCTCTGGGTCTGAAGCTATGACAGCGTCAGGCTGAAGAAGCGCTGGATTCTTCTTTCCTTGAGAGGAGCAAGTGATGGTCTGGAAGAGATGGTCTTGAAGACGCACGGTTATCTCAGATTAAGACTGAGTGAAATTTGTTGGCTGGAAAATGCAAAAAGAGTCGTCCACTTGAGTTTGCGTGTTGCAGTATAAAGCGAAAATTGTGTCCAAAGACGGGCACAGAATTATTTAAGGGGAGAAACAGTCCTCTAGAATGTCTTTGTCGCCTAGCTTAGCTTAGCTTGCTTAGTTTAAATACGGGACACTCCCCGGTCCTTCTTCTTGGTCGCTACAGTTCTATCAGATGGTTTCCCTGCAGTTGGTTGCAGCTTAAAGACTGCTCTCTGCTGTTCTTATTAACATTCACAGAGTCGTGTCTATGTTGGCACTTTGATCTGCCCTGGCTGTTCTCCTGGAGGACACAGTTTTACCCCCGGCCCGCTGAGACATTCTCACATTAGGGAGATGTAGGAATGATTATGTGAAAACTTGCCCTGTCACATAATTGCTCCTTTAAAATGGTTCTCGCTCTGTAATACAAAGCGAGCTCAGTAGTAGCCCCCGTTCACCGCCCAGGCTGGCCACAAGGGGGCTTTTTGACACATGATTTGTATCCATCATGTGTGCAGTTATGGAGCCCAGGAGGTTTGAACTTAATGCTCAGTGGAGTATATCATATCAGGGCAGTGGAAAGTCTGCTGGGAAGTGGGCTGTGGGAAAACAAGCCGAGTGGTGGTGTAACATGCACTGCACCTGTTACAATTCTTGATCTTGATGCTGCAACGTCTGACCAGTATTGTGTCTGATCCATTCATGTTTTTGTCTTTGTCTTGTAGTGACATGGAATCCAGCGAGTGTCAGCCTGAATATGTCCAAGTGAGTACCATTTCACATTTTTATGTTATGTTATTTCCATATAAATATAAGGCAACAGTCATTTTGTATTGTTAGTGTTATTGTTGTTTTATTCATTATTGATCAGAATGAGTAATTTTAATTATTCTCAAGGGGAAATGTTCTTTTATCTATGTTTTATCAATGAAGAAAATGACTTAAAATATCAATGTTAAAAATAGCAAAAGAAAATGTTATTCTAAAATGGACAAATGTCTTTTGATTATAGTGTTGGGCAATTCATGAGTCATGTCACATCGTCAATTATTTAGGAGGGATTTTTGAATCGAGAGGTCCACAGTCGATCCTCTGTCAGTAAAAACGTGTGGTTTTGAGCAGAGATCTGACTTTGGAAGAAGACATTTTAATATTATTTTAGTTAAAATTCACAGATTAAAAGTCTTTATAGTTTTTTTTTACTAAAAGACATTTTTACTTTGTTTTCTGAAAAGACCAAATAAAATTGAAAAATAAAAATTGGTATATATCAAAATGAAGGAAAAGAAATCTTGATTATCTTTTCCATATTGCTATTGAATGGAATACAAAGTTAGAATGCAGAAGCTCTGGCTTCCTTTCAACTAAACTCAGTGAAGCACTTAAGCTATAGTAACGTATTCACAAGCATGTATGGAATGTTTCCAAAGAGTGATAAATGAACTGAATATTTATACACAAGTCGTGTACAACTATATTTATTTACAGCACATATTTAACAAGTATAAATGCACACTGCACATTATCAAAACTGAATAAGTTAACTTATAAAGTTATACATGTTTTATACATACTGTACCTTCCCTTGTCTATTTGTGGTCTCCAAAGTCTTCCAGGATGAAACGTAATGTAAGCCGGTCTTTGCACATGGATCTGTCATGTTACTTTAGATTTCTTCTGTTATTGCTCAATTCATTCTTCTCTCATGAAAATAGCCATTTTACAGATACATTCTGCAGACAATACAAGGAGGCCATTTCTCTTCTATTACTCCCTCTATATGTACGTAAAGAAGTCATTTCCTGCATGAGACACCGTTAAGTGTGAGTTACAGCGGTCTGACTCTCCCTGATCTCTTCTGAATGAGATGTTTCATTGTTTCATATGAGCTTTCAGAAATAATTGATTTGGATTATTCACCCTGGCCCACAACTGTTATCCCCATTTCAACGACTTCATTCTGCATTTACTCTAATATGTTCTGCCATTTAGTTAATTGAATCTGAGGCTTGAAGAGTGAGGTTATTTCCAGTAGGTGGCGCTACTGTCTCAAGTTAGAAAGTCACTTTTTTTACAGTAACTGCCCTGCATTTAAAATACTCTTGTTTCATGACCGTAGAAGAGCTGTTTACACAATGTTTTTATATTTCAAACCTCATTACCATCTTGAGTCAGGAAATGAGATAGTAGATCGTAAAGCTGGAAGAGCTAAAGTCCACTCTGCTCTTAAGAACTGTACTATTGATTACACATCAGCAGTAAAAGGCTTCTTCTATGACCCTGACCCGATATTCTTTTGTAAAACAAACACAACCATTTCCCATGGCCATAACAAATTGACTACAGTCAAATCCCTGTACACCTCCCTTCACAACAGATTTGGTTGCAAATGCTCAAGCCTTCCTGACACATGAACTCCACTACAGCAGATCTCATGCAGTAAAAGGAAATCCGGACATAGCTGCTTGTGCCAGACAATTTAGATCAGTATTGTGGCCTCTCACCTTATAATTCTCAGTCAGTGTAAAGCCAATTACATACACTTTTTCATACACAAGGCAATTCAAAGTGCTTCACACAGCAGGAAAAATGCATTCAAATCACAAAGAAATAACAGAAACAGAAATACAATAAAATTAACTAAATTATAAATAAAAAAAAAAAAAAAACACCTAGCCAAATCCAAATTTATCTGACCACATTGGCAGGCATTCCAGACACTCCTTCCCATATTTATTTGACATTGCAGCTTGACAGGTGTCTCCGGGATGGACACATCACTTTTAGATCGATTTGTTCTCATATCCGCTCGCTACTGACAATTGTGTGATGAAGGTATTTCTGAGCAGTTTATGGTTTTATTGTTTCACGGCTCTTGTATCTTGTTTAATGGTTTTAGCTAAAGCATCTCTGTGGACATTATCCCTACTCACAACAAAGATGGCGGATGTTGACCTTTTTGAATAAAGTCGCAATCTCTGAAAATAGAGTTGGTTGTAGCACAAAACCAGACACCAGGAGAACATAATAGGGCTGCATGATTTTCTAAAAAAAAAACAATCATTGTAACTTTTCTGACTTTAGAGTTGCAGTATATGGTGCTTCGCTGGCGGTGTAGTGGTTAAGGCCGTTGCACATGTGTGGTAATTTTCACACAGCAAAATTAAAAGTATGACTAACTATATCCTAGTCCTCACAAATCCTTTGGCCCATTGATAACACCTATAAGCAATCATTTTCATTTTCTCTGCACATAAAATACTTTCTTATCATATGTTTTCTCACTTAGTGCTTCTTTTACAATATATACCCTAAAAATACTCATTTACAATAGAAAAAAGTCAGGTGCCCCAACTTTAAGTAGTATTCGGTTCAGAGTGCACATTGTAAACAACTGCAGAACTAGATGTTTTGGAAAGATTAATATTGAGAGTTACATAGCCTGTTTTAAATCAATGAATCCTAATATAAATAGTTTTGCAAAGTAGTCTTGAAGTGTTCTTATATCACTTTTACATTTCTGTGCCACAACAAAACCCTCTTCTCTTCTCCTCCCTCAGCCACCTCTCCATCTCCCTCCATCTCTCTGAAACATTTATGACAGCTGATGTTTAAATCAGGAGTTGGCCTCAGCGCACCGTCTCATAATGGGACAGACCAGAGCAGTGACCCCCCCCTCACCTCACACCCCATCGCTCATGACACGTGCACGCAAACACACACTATTACAATCTGATGAAACCCACAATAGAAACATACAAAATATACTATTATTTGTCACATATGTTAATTCACTTCTTGATATTTTCAACATTTGTGGTGTGTCTGGATGTGTCTCTCTTGCTCGCTTGTGAAGCCTTTGATTTTTGCCTGCAGCTCAGCCTGGCTTTGTCTCCTGTCCTATTTAGTGTTCGATTAAGAGGAGGGGTCCTGGGGGGAGGTGAAGCGGGTCTTAGACAGTCACAAAAAAAGAAAAATCACCTAAAGGAAATCTCAGCTGTGAATCTATATGCATAACTGAGTTTTGGATTATACGCACGGTTTGAATCTCCTAAATCTGAGATGAAAGTGTCTTTGTTAGTGCCGCCTGATTAAATCGGGGCAGTGCCTTGTGGGGGCATGCGTCTGTGTGTGCCACTGTAAATGAGAGGGGAGGGGGCTGTAAACTGTCATGGTCGGGCCTCACAAACACCCCTAGATGTCATTACAACACTGCATGCAATGTTCAGTGTACAGAGGGGATGTCCCGACCTAACAAAGGGACATTTTACTACAGATGCCAGGTTTGTTTATCGTGCAGTGTCAGCAAAAGAAACATCTGTGCCTTTCAAAAGTATCTGAATCCACATCCTGTATCTGAATTGTTGTTGTGAAACATTCAGAACAAAACAGTACAAAACATGAAGACATATACGCTGCCTGTCCAAAAAAGGGGAGCACGCTCTAATATTACGATCTATTTCCATCCATTATTTTTCACCAGTTCACTTCACTTGTATCGACGACTGAAAAGAGTGACCACTGCACAAAGCCTTCTGCAGCTCGTCCCAAACATGTCTTTTCCATGACCACGGGATTTGTCTTTCCGCATGTTTGTTTGAGAAATGAGAAGCCACTCACTGCATCAGTTGGATTTAAATAGCGTGTTGCAGCTGAAAGATTATCAGCCATGTAACAGTTCTCCAGCAGGAGGCTCGGACCTACTGTATTTGCTTATCTGAAGTGGCGACTTTATTTTTGCTCAGGAAGTGTATGTAAATATGTACGATTATCACTCAAACCCATGGATGGCCCTAGGCAGCCGTCCCGGGGTGGTCTGACTGTGTCCTTTGTCCAAATGTCTAAATACATGACAATTAGATTCATCTCATACTTACATAGCTGTTCTTCTTATAAACTGTGAATGCATTTGAAGGGCCATCATTTATCCCCATCTCTTGAGGAAAAAGTTGTTGTGAAGCACGGCATGCTGGGAGCAACAGGACATTGTGTGCAGTTCTAAGCCAGGGTTGTGGAGTGAACTTTTCTATAAGACTATATGAAACGTGATGGGTCATCAATTTTACCAACAAATACACCTTCTTTATTAGTGGACCTGCTGTTACAGTGTGGATGAGTTTTGACCCTCAGGGAGATGTAAATGGAGACACATGCCGTTATTTTCAGATCATCTTGTAACAGAAAGCTCTTTATTTGAAACTTGACCTGTTTAACCTTTCTATGACTTCATGGCCCCCCCAAAATACAAGTTATTCTCATTTACACAACTCGTACCACATTTGTTGGTTGCCTCCGTCAAAAAAGAGTAATTTGAGTTTTTAAATAAAGGTGATATTTGCTGCTGGTACATGGTGCCTCAGCAGTTGGAGCAGCTGCTTTCTGGCCTCTTTATACTGTATATCTCTGCCTCACACATTTGTACTTGTAATTCATAATGCTGACTGTCAGCACAGCCAATACACTTTTACATTACATCGTTGCCCTTGTAATTAAGATTTGTAAAAGTCATAGCCTAGAGTGCTATTTCTGCAGTGGCAAAGTATAATAGAAAATGTGTGTGGGGCCAAATATAAAGAATGAGCAAAGGATTATTAATGGTAGATTTTAGTGGGAGTTTGTTTCACACTGTGCAGTGTTAAACTTGGAACAAAACAGAAATGTTCTTGTAGGTATTTCCAGCAAAACATATGGGCTATCATATATATCAGTGTGTTGATATAACCAGCATCTCCTATAGATGCAGGAGTATGACGAGCAGTGAAGAAGTAACATATACAAGGCAAACTGTGGCGTTTAAGTAATAAGCAGCTTTTTGACAAACTACATTTGATTTGCAGAGATTTGTGCTGTTATTCTACTTAAGATTCCCTTGGGTGGTGTGTTCTTCAGGAGAAATTATGTCAAGTCTATTTGAACATACAGTGTTTTTAGTAGTTTTTTGTGCTCTGGCCAATGCACTTGTGTTTTATGGCATTTTTATTCTGTATAAATGCATTTGTTACCTGCCCTTGGCTTTCCAAGGTCAGGCTCTGTTGTCTGTGCGCTGAGAAGTACACCCAGGAGGTCCACAACAATGAGCAGCACATTGATCTCCTACAATGGTCCTACGCACCACTTAATGTGCCCTAAGAATCAGTTTCATTTTCACAGCAACAGCTCCACACGTTGTAGTTCTTTTAAATGCACTAAGAGCAGCACAGCTGGTTTGTTGATGGTTATTAGACAAAGGACGATGAGACAGGTGATGAGAAATGAGTCAACAAGTTGTTTGTTTTTATGTTTATTATTTATTTAATAGGGAAAAATACAAGAAACATAGATTAACACTAATCTGATGCAGGTACTACAGGGTTTATAGCCCTGGATCATTTGCAACACTCCATGGATCTATGATATTATTATTGTACACATGATCCCACTGTTGATGGAGCAGGACTTAGTCTGCTTTGAGCAGGAGCTGTGTCTGGTAAAGGTGTTGATGTGAGCAAAGAGTTCCAAAGGTTAGTTCCTTTCACTGGAAAAGCAGTCTGAGAAAAGGGAGTTTTGCAGAAAGGAACTCTACATAGAACGTATTAGGACAGTTCCTGTGTAATCACAGGTGCACTAAAGAACATATTGGGACAGTTCCTGTGTAATCACAGGTGCACTATGGACCGTATTAGGACAGTCCCTGTGTAATCACAGGTGCACTATAGAACGTATTGGGACAGTTCCTGTGTAATCACAGGTGCACTATAGAACGTATTGGGACAGTTCCTGTGTAATCACAGGTGCACTATAGAACGTATTGGGACAGTTCCTGTGTAATCACAGGTGCACTATAGAACGTATTGGGACAGTTCCTGTGTAATCACAGGTGCTCTATGGACCGTGTTAGGACAGTTCCTGTGTAATCACAGGTTCACTACAGAACGTATTGGGACAGTTCCTGTGTAATCACAGGTGCTCTATGGACCGTGTTAGGACAGTTCCTGTGTAATCACAGGTGCACTATAGAACGTATTGGGACAGTTCCTGTGTAATCACAGGTGCACTATAGAACGTATTGGGACAGTTCCTGTGTAATCACAGGTGCTCTATGGACCGTGTTAGGACAGTTCCTGTGTAATCACAGGTGCACTATAGAACGTATTGGGACAGTTCCTGTGTAATCACAGGTGCTCTATGGACCGTGTTAGGACAGTTCCTGTGTAATCACAGGTGCTCTATAGAACGTATTGGGACAGTTCCTGTGTAATCACAGGTGCACTACAGAACGTATTGGGACAGTCCCTGTGTAATCACAGGTGCACTATAGAACGTATTAGGACAGTTCCTGTGTAATCACAGGTGCACTATAGAACCGTTTCTTGTTGGAAGTCCGCCCACTGCTCGTTTCTTTGTAGATGGTCTTTGCCTAGAATGTTCCACAGTATTTTTAATGCACTAACAACACCTGTAATGGATAACATGAAAAGATAGATACACTTAATACCATACTGTGGAACATTCAGTAACATTTCCATAGAGAGATATAAGGTTCTGAAGTGTCATGCAGCCACTTTTCAAATATAAAAACATGTATATCACAATCTTCTGCTCGTGACCGTGGAATGTCACAATGAAGAGGCTTATCACTTCTGCAGGTTTGAACAGGAAACCAGTTTATATCATCAACCTGTTCTAGCTCCATATTGCAGTTTACAATTAACAAAATATAACATCATGATCTTCTTATGTTAAATACTACATAATATGTCTCCTTTAATGGTTGTTTCTCTTTCACTTTCAGCCTTATATGACATGTAATAAAAATGAACAAGTCAGATTTTATGTTTAAATTGCTGCTTTCAGGGAACAAAGTTCACAAACCATAAATTTGCTTTGGCGATATGGAATAAAAATATGCATTATGATTGAAGATTACATTCATGCATGTAGTGAAATTTACATTACATCACATATTCATTACATTTTAATTGAGCACTGCCCTCTCCAAGTTTCAATGTCCTTTTTTTTCCTTCTTAATTTTAGAAACAATCCTATCCATGCAGCCTTTAAAACATATCTTTTGGTTCAATACGGATTAACCAGTTGTTGAAAGGCGTTCTCCTCTTCGATGACAATCAGTGCGATCATTAGCCATCTCCCCCTAACCCCCGGCGGAGGCCTCGCTCTTTGTTTTAGCCCTCCTCCGCACAGCGTTCGGACCGACCCGCCGCCTCTATCTCCCTCTTATCCCTCGTCCTTCACACGCGTCTTTCATTAACCGCGGCGCTGCCAGGCACACGCGGCGCGCCTCCATTGTGTGTGCCCCTATCAGCCTGCGGGAAGGGGCTGCCTAATTAATATTTAACTAAAGACCGCCTCAAAGCCTTACAGGAGATGGAAAGATGGAGAGGAGGGGAAAGTGGAGGGATGGTCACAGGAGAGAGGAGAGAGGTGAGAGTGGGGAGGAGGCGTTTGAAGGAGGATGAAAAGGTTAGCGTGGAGAGCTGGTAGCAATGACAAAGGAGCGAGGGGGAGCGAGGGGGAGCGAGGGGGAGCGAGGGGCAGGTGATATGGGTCGGGGAGAGGTTGTAGTTGGCGGAGCGCGGCGGGGGAGTCGTTCAATACAGGAGAGATAACAAATACAGTGAACTTATACCATGAGCTGGAAGGACTGGAACTGTCTATCGAAAGGAAAGACGCGAGAGACATGAAGCAATGACAGGAAATCAAAGTACAGGAAGTCCGTGGGAGTGCTGACATTTTGTATTGAATTGCACGGTCCAATCTTACGACGCTAAAGATGCGGAGACGAGGCCAGGAGTCAAAGTGTGGTAGTCATTTACAGGTTTAGGAGTAAATGACTTTGGGCCGTAGTAGTTTTGGAGTGAATCATGGGTTTAATCTGCCTTTTTTAAATATAAAGACTGTTTCTCAGTGCTTTTCTGTATAAATGTTTGACCTGTGAGTGCACTTTGATTCAGATGAATAGTTTTGAGAGCTTTTACCCCACTGCAAGCTCCAGATGTTTTTTTTAAACCTTTCAAATTCAAATTTTGACCTGTTTCTATCTTTCTCTACCAGTCATTTTTGAGACTTTTTACCACTTTACTCTTCAAAATGAAATGTTCCCCCCCTAAAAACATATATTTTACTAGTGCAAATTGTTCGCTCTCTTCAAACACGCACAACCTAAGTGAAATTACATGTTCTGACCCCAGCCATCTTTGTCACCCTGGCTGTATCTATGTCTTTATTTGGGCATCCATCATTTTGTCACATGTGTTTTCCAGAGCACACGTTCTGGGGGTGTAAGTGCGGGGGGCCGGGGGCCGCTCCAGATGTAGCCTGGGCTGTGCTGTGGCAGTTTTGGCATAGGTTTAGCCAGGATTGATGTGGAAGGAGCCCCCCTCTTATGAGATTAGATGTGTCCCAACTGTATAATGTGTCTAATCCCACACAGGATGCTCCGAGATTAGACAAAGAGGAGACGCTGGGCCTAATGAATTCCTCCTCGGACCACAGAGAGCGAGCTTGACCAAGAGATTAGGCCTTGTCATCTGAAACATGTGTATGTCCGAAAGATTTTAACTCTGTTTGCAGTGTTGTTGTTTTTGGGGAAAGAAGTTTATATTATAGAGAAAGAAAGAGTCACTGAAAGACATGATTTGCGGATCAGTCTCGGGGCTTGTCCCAAACATGGACGCATTCTGGCATAAAAGCTTTAAACTACACCAACAAGCTCAGACACAGAGAAGAGGCAGATGATTTTTATAGACATTTCTATAGACAAACTGACAGAAAACAAGTGAGAAATCAAGATTGTTTATTGAAATGTAAAATCATCTTTCATGCAGGGCTGCAACTAACAATTATTTTGTAGTCGACTGGTCAGCAATTATTATTATTCTCTTGTTTTAGTGACTGAATGCTTCTATATTAAAAGAAATATCTACAAAATATATAGTGAATTGTTGATGAAACTCAGAAATGTTATTTAAAGCTGGGTACTCAAAAATTTCTCATAATTATTAACTTCTGTTTCCATCCCAGAAATGTTATTGTAAAAGCAGAACGTCCACATGCTGTCTTATTCTAATTATTAAACATTTCTCCTTTTCTCTTCTATAGTCACTATATCCCTTTTCCACCAAGGTGCTGGTTCTGGGTTGGTTTTGGGCTGGTTCTAGGCTGGTTCTAGGCTGGTTCTAGGCTGGTTCTGGGCTGATTCTGGGCTGGTTCTGGGCTGGTTCTGGGCTGATTCTGGGCTGGTTCTGGGCTGGTTTTGGGCTGGTTCTAGGCTGGTTCTTGGCTGGTCCAGAGCTGGTTCTGGGCTGGTTCTCGGCTAGTTCAGCGCTGGTTCAGAGCTGTTTCAGAGCTGGTTCAGAGCTGGTTCGAGGCTGGATAAGAGCTGGTTCTGGACTGGTTCAGGACTGGTTCAGAGCTGGTTCAGAGCTGGTTCAGAGCTGGTTCAGAGCTGGTTCGGAGCTGGATAAGAGCTGGTTCTGGACTGTTTCAGAGCTGGTTCTGGGCTGGTTCTCGGCTAGTTCAGAGCTGGTTCAGAGCTGGTTCAGAGCTGGTTCGGAGCTGGATAAGAGCTGGATAAGAGCTGGATAAGAGCTGGACTGTTTCAGAGCTGGTTCAGAGCTGGTTCGAGGCTGGATAAGAGCTGGTTCTGGACTGGTTCAGGACTGGTTCCAAGCTGGTTCCAAGCTGGTCCAGAGTTAGTTCAGAACCTGTTCAAAGCTGGTTCAGAGCTGGTTCTTGACTGGTTTTACTTTCTCTATTACTTTGCGCTTTTATCTTTAATATTCCTCCAGAACCGGTTCTCATTTCTGGCTCAGGTCTAGAATGGTGATGGGTCAGAACCAGTTGTGGAAAAGTTAGTTAGGGTAATGAGACTTTGGGGTGAGAGCTGATTGGCTGGTTAGGGAGATCACCTGCTTCACCTTGTATCTGAAAAAGCTGATCTAAAGCTGTGACAGTCGACTAAAGAATGCATGTCCAGACTAGTGATGTGCCTTAGGATTTGTGAGCGCTAGGACTGAGTTATAAGAGTTTGAATACCTAGGTTAGTTTCTTTTTGTCTGTATAGTCCAGATAATGATTGATTACGACTGAAAATATGATTGCAATTATTTTAATGGGCCATTAGTCACAATTATTGTTTCCTCTTCATATTATTTGAATAAGTACCGAGACAGCCTAAAATTACATTTCCGTTGTGCATGGAAGCATTTTTGACAGGAAAAGTCAGTGCATAAATCAAGCTTTTTGCATTTCCAGAAAACAAATCAAATTGTCCATGAGTCCATTTCCCCAAACAGTGTTGTTGACATTTTGGAAAGCAAGATATATGTTGTTGTTTTGCGGCGTTTCCTGGCAGTACTCTCATGTGAATCAGTCTGTCTATCCAAACATGAGTCATGACAAGCTATAATTCTGTCAGAATATACATTTAGCTATAAGAAGAAAGTTATCTTTGTTTATTATGTCATGGGCCTGTCTATGTTTACCTCTCTGTAAAGGTTTGCTGCTTAGGGTTTGGCTTGAATGATCAGAAACATGCCAATATATCTCCCTGACAAAGCTTTGACTAGACAGAACGCAATATCCCTGACTGCTTTAATCCATATTTGGCTCTTTTTTATTGTTTTATTTTTTATTCAACCCACCTAATTGTTCAGAGAAGCCAAAATTCAACACAAACCCAACTATTTTCACCTTTTCTCTCCTTATCTCCCCTTCCTCCGCTGCAGTGGTGCGGACACTCACTGCATGCCGTGTCAGATATATATATATATTTTTTGTATTCGTGGGCGGGGGGGCTTAGCTGTGTTGTTGCCATGGTGAAGCGTCCTCTGTGATGTCAGGCCTATGGAGACGACCCCCCCTCCCCTGCGCTGCCGGTCCCTGCTGGCATGTGTGTGTGCGTGTTGTGTGCGTGTTGTGTGTGTCCGTATGGGAATGGCCACACAAATCCAGAGTGCGTTTGCTGTGAAGCACCTGCCTCACTAATGAGCTGTCTCGCTGCAGACCGCATGGCTTTCCCCCCGAAATCGCATCATTATTTCTACACACACGCACAATAAAGAGCCTGACTTCTCCGGAAAATGCTTTATGAAATTCGGCCACCCCTTATGTTAGAAAATTGTGAGCATTTGAATTTGACTTTGTAGTGATTAGGGCTGTAAGTAGTTGACTATAAGAAATAATTGTAATCGTATTCCGGTCTGGACAATATCCGAGACCCTAAATATACTATATTAACTAGACCTTGACTATACTATGTTTATACTAGAACCTAAAACATAAACGAAAGGCAAAAACAGTGGCATTATTGAATCAAATGGTTGAAAAAATAAAGAGTGAACAATTTCACATTTTTATCAATAGTAGACTTTTGCTGTGTTCTCTTTTCAGAAGCCTCCAGTCACCAGATTTTAACATTTATTGGCTTGATAATGTATGTAAAAATTCTCAAATGTGCAATTAAAATACTCGCTGACTAGTCGACTAGGCTAGTTCAATCCTACTGATACTGATTTGAAGGTTGCGATCGAGGTTATAGGTTCAGCTGTTTTTGAAGTCCGAGCCATACCTCCCCCCTTTCTGCCCGTTCCCCTTTAATTATTTCATTTTTCAAAATCATCTCCCCTTATTCCACAACACGCTTCAACCCCCCGAGCCCAATATGTCAGCATTGTCTCGGCACAGAGTTGGCGTAGCGGGGGATTTTGGTGGGTGGGGTCTCCTCTCTCTCTCTCTCTGAATTTGAATCTTTCTAGCATTCCAACCCCCCCTCTCCCTCTCCCTCTCTCTCTGTCTCCCCCCCTTTGGACCGCCCCCTCCCCCCAACCAACCCACCCACCCACTCACTCTCCTCCTTTCATCAGCAAAGCAATGAGGTAATCCCTATAGCGGCCGCGTGAAGTGCAGCAAGTGCGGCGGTGGTGAGAGAGAGAAGCCGGTTGCGGGCTGAAGGCAGCGCGAGAGGAGAGATGTCAAGAGCCGGAAGATCTCCACCAGCACTTATCGGACTCTGCTGTTAGCACGCCGCCGGGAGCCTGGAGCAAATAGATGTTAGCGGCGCAGCTTTGAGACGAGGATGTGGCGTTCCGGTGGCAGTATGTGAGAGTGAGAGAGAGCCACACACGGAGGAAAGAAGGCAAGTAAGGAAGGAAGGCAGGGCTGGGTCAGGCTTAGTCAAGGCGGGAGAAGAAGAAGAGGCTGGAAGAGTGAAGAGGATCATTGAAGAGGATATATTTTGGCAGAAAAGTGCACCATGACGGAGAGGTGTAGTCTGTGGAGTGCCCTGTCGGCGGCGGCGTGCTGCTTCTACCGGGGGTCTCTCATGCAGGTGCAGGTGAGTGGAGACCACTGCTCGTCTGCATTAGCGGATGCTGATTGACTGACGTATGCCTGCGCAATGGTGAATTTAGGATGAAGTCGACGACTGCGATAGAGCCGTGGATGTAGAGGAAGAATTGGATTGCATGCTGTTCTTGAATATTAAAAAGTAAATTAAGGCATTCCTCGAAGTTAGAAATGTGTTATTATGCCAAACTTTTAATGGCACTAAGTTTTTATTTTACTTTATGCAAAGTGTGTTTCATTTGATAATACTGGCAAAGTGTCAAATTACAAACTGTCCAATATTCAAACAATCTGACTTAATAATGCTTTCACAGTAGAGGTGGCATACATCAAACTCTAGTTAATATCGTGGATGTTGTTTAAAAGAGTGCATATCTTTTATTTGAATACCAAGTTTATCTGTTATAGTGAAACATGCAACAAAAAGAGCTTAAAAAAGTTAAGTTGGAAACTTTCAAATTAGGTTAAATTGTTATATTTTGGCCCCTTTGTGATTATTTGACAGACATTTCACATTTGTTCGATAATCAAACAAATACATTTAAAGACATGTTTTAATACATTTCTGTTGGATTGACAATATGATCTGACTATTAGAAAAAAAGCAAAATATTCATATTTGTCAATATTGCCCAGCCATATTTGTAAAATATAATATTAAATCAAGAATCATGTGGTTAGTGCCTTTAAAAGTCATCCCAAAACTTTGACTAGATTGCTATTACCGTAGCAATATGTGTCTTTTAACTGTCCTTACACTGGCACGAGTGGCATTCTCACTTTTGACTTTGCTCCTGTCCCTGTAGCCGTGATGTCAACCCACTTGGTCTACTCAGAAACCGATGATCCCACAGATGCAGGACAATGCTTTCTCACTCAGATGGGACACAATCTGTGCAATGGCATCTGAAAGTGTGTTTGTGCTCAGGCTGCAGCGGTGCTCACAGCATCTTATCGTATCAGTTATCACGTCTAATTCCAGCCCGGCACTCGCAACCCAATATCTGACCCTATTTTACGGACGCCTTTTTTCCTACGTATCAGATATGACTTTTCACACTTGATATTCGACGCTTGTTGTGTTGTGGGACTTTTCAGGAACCGCATGAGGGGCAGAGGCTGGTATTTTAGAACTTCGGAGCTGAAGGATTGCACATGCCTAAACTGTCAGGTGAATGACAAGCGAGACAATGTGAAACAGTAAACTCCAGGGAACAGACGGATGGTACTGCCCCGGGTGGTGACACAGAGAAAGGGAGTTTAAGGTGGAGCTGCAAAATCATGTCTTGCCGCCGCCACATTGTCATAATTAGGGCTTAACTTGGTGAGCTGCTGTGTTTCTTTGAGCTCTTGACCGCGCTTTAGGCCACTTATCCTGGTGTTAGCTGCTCCCGTGTTGGTGTCATCTTTTGAAAACCTTTATAAGCAAAAAGTATAGAAAATCCCCCCCACTCTTTTCCCAAATTGACAATCAAGCCATAAATTGGCTGTGTGTTAGATCGTAATTAAAATCATGATTATTCAAGCAGTTGTTTTTTTGAAGAAAGTCGGACTGAAAAGGGGCAAATAAAAATGTTGTAACTGCACTCAACAAGTAGAAAGTCTGTGAGCAACTTTTCCACTCAAAGAAACACACACACGTGCTCACTGAATAAAGAGTTTATGTTTTTGTCAAGAACTTGATTGAACTTGGTAATAATTGTTGTTATTGATTACAGCAATAATTGTAACTGAACGTTGATTCATTGCAGTTCAATCTCAAGTCTGTATTTGACATAAGATAAGGTTGTATATTTATCATGCCATCTGCCCTTGTGCCCTTAAGCAAGACAACTGACTGTAAACATAGCATCATTGTGAAAATTATCTAAAAGATTTCAAAATGTCTATGCAACTAGTTTCCTATTGCAGTTACTTATGTGAAATGATGAATATTCAGATTCCATAAAAAAGGTGATAATAATAAAGTGGGTTAGGGTTAGTACTATTTGATCATCATAATTATTGTCTGATCTATAGACTATAAAATGTGCACAAAATTACCTTTTTATAACAAGGACAGTGGCATTAATACATCAAAATGTCAAAAAAGAATGAACAATTTCTGATTTTCATCAATAAAACACTAAACAAACTCTATCTAGAAGTCTTGAGTCACCATATTTCAGCCTTTATTTGGTCAAAGATGATTTAAAAAGGAATTGCTGACTAGTCGACTTTTAAAATAATTGTTATTTGGAGCTCTAATTTAGTATTTGTTTGTTTCCCACCTTGCAAGCCCAGGGAAGTGCAGAGTGATTGTGTTGCTGCTTTGCTAATCCGGATCCTGCTCCCATGACATCTTCACCTTTTGAGGACTTTTATCCCCAAACAGCATCATTATTCTGTCCCAAAATCTGCAATTGAAATCCCTACTCTGTATTTGAGAAATCTGCATTTGTTTAGCGTGAAGTACTTTGCAGCTCGGACTAATAATGAAGTTATTTAAATGAAATCAGTTCTTTGATGCGGTAGCGGTGGCATTTTGATGGTGAACGAAGAATGAACGGCCTAATTCTCAGCTACTTGGCTTTTGTTTACCAAGAGTCAGTTTTGATTGTAGAACATATTGATTTCCTAATCCATTCCAATTAAAGATGGACTGTCAGGCACAATACTGCTCGACACAACCCAAACACAGTCCTCTGCCAGGCAATAATTGTTCAAATACATCTTCATATTCAGCTGTGCCCCTGTGGCCGCAAGGGGAGAGTGATTTATTGAGTGTTTGGTCCTTAAAACAATAACTCCAAATTAACTCAAAAGTTGCACTTCCCTGATCAATGTTCATTCACAGGAGAAGGAGAGGGATTTTATAAGCTGGCTGTGTCCTAAGAAGAAGAATTACGAAATATATGGAGTTTTGAAAGATGTATTATTGTTGTAGCTTCAACAAAAATGGATCCAAATTTCAAAAAAATATTTCTTTGTGCCTGAATTGAAATCATTTTAGTCCTTCTTTTGTCCTGATCCAGTCCAGGTTTAGTTTCAGGTGCCGTCTTGGTCCAAATTTTGTTGAAGAAAATGTGCAGGTTGAACATAATAATCTTTTTTATCTGCATGCTTTCTAGGGTTAGTTGTCAATTAACCTGCTGTTGTCTGACAAAAATGTGCATTAGTTGGTTGATCATTTTATTTCTAATATAAGGATTATTATGGACAAAAGTAGAAAGGAGAATGTATAGTTAGTTGGAGATTTGGGTGTGAATCATACACTGTTTCCAAGCACCTTTCTGTGAATAGTTGGTTTTGCATGAACGCTCATGCAGTTGTGGTAATGTGAGGGCAATTTTGGGTTGGATACATGCTCCGACTGGGCATGCCTGTAATACTGTAAATACCACTGGCATGATTGTATGTTGTGTGTTATGCAAAGGTACGTACATGTTAGTAGTACACAGGTCATGTGCAGTGTGGCCTGTATTCTTCACAATGGTGTTGTTGTAGTGACAGTCGGGTGTGACCTCTGCTCACGAGCTGTATCAGTGCAGAGATTACACTTGATCCTCTGGTCTAGACTGCGCTAAGCTAACTAATACACACATCTGTCCTGCTCGACATTGTGTAGGATGGCAGTATTAAAGCCAGTGCTTCCAGTGCACTTTACAAACTGGGACATTGTAGACCCCATCCCCCTCTAAACCCCCCTCTAAACCCCCGGCATCACCCCTGCAGATAGACACAAATGCAGAGCTCCTGTAGTTGCATTTAGATTGTTTTTCAAATAAGCACATTCACTGTTGTATCTTCTCTTGTGCCTGAGTCTCCTCCCTCTGCCACCCTGCTGACCCGAGCAGCACGGGGCAGGCCTGTGTGCCCCCCAGCAGCCGGTGCCTCTGTCCTGTCAAGGGAGAAGAGCCCAGTGCTGTAGTGTGTGGAGCTCCATGACCTCACAGTATGGCACCAACAGCATGTGTGCCAAGGGTCTATCTATATACACACGTGTTTAGGTTATACAGGAGGGTATAAGAAACAATGGAGGGCAATGTTTGTGGTCAGGGATACAAGAGAAAGTGAAGACGTGTGCAGTTACTTGAGGAATAATGTGAAAGAGACTGAGGGGATAACACAATGCGTCTTCTCCTCAATCCAAAATGTCAGGAACAGTAAGTTCTAGAACACACACTAAAGAATTGTTGAAGTGTGTGATCAGTTTTGTGCTTCGCTTCACTGCACAGGTCTGCAATGTTTTTCAGTTCAGTATATATATATTTTTTCCTCCATTCCCTATTAAGATATGAGAGGAGTTTTGTTAATAAGAGTTCTTCTATTAGAGTTTTTTTTCAAACTTCCTATAAGTTATCTGTCCTTTCCCCCTGTATCTACTGCGTTGTAACACCGAAATTTCCCCATGTGTGGACAATAAAGGATTATCTTATCTTTTGATACGGACGGACCTGATTGGCTGTTCCGCCTGTCAATCACGCCCATCGGAACTGAGAAGAAAATGGTGACCAGACTTATATCAATAGAGAGAGATATCATTCTGGACTTTAAATGTTCTTTCACTGTGGGGCCTAACTGCTGTGAGACAAGAGGGCAAACTGCCATTGTAGCATTAGTAAATCTGGGTTATTTCTTTCAATGAATTTTTTTTATTTTGAGTCCACGAATGCCATACACTAAAGTCTTGCTCACTTTTGCAATGTCCAAAACTTTTCAAAGTTGATAGCATCTCATTATAAAACACTGCAGGAGAAAAACAAGCTGCCTGTGCTAATCAGTTGCTGGTTCTGCCTCATAGATCATAAACAGGATGGGCTCAGACCACTGGGCGTCTGCATTTCAATAACTATTGTACCAATTAAACTCAAAAGTAAAGTCTGCATTTTGTTGCCCTTCCATTTTCACTGAAAGGAAAGTAGCAGCTTTATAGACTTCTAGTGGAGATGTTAAGGCCCATGGTGCGAACGCTGTATCTTCAAAGGACCACTCTTATTACAAGCGGCGCTTTATTTTAAGCCTCCCCACTAACAATGCTCCATATATATTAAACTGCAACTTTATTGCTTTCGCGTAAGTCTTGGGAGTTCATAAATCTTTCGTCTATGTCTGCAATTGCCGTTTATTAACTTTACAAGCAGACAATCCCGTCAATATAAGTGTTATTCTGTAGACTTTACTTTGCGCTTGCTTTTCCAGAACGACGCTCCGATCCGCAACTAATAAGAAGCGCTTTGGTGTCTTTTAGCCCATTCAGTCAGTCACAGTAGGTTAACCAGCAATCAGCTTGTCAGTCTTCTCCCCAGGGGTCCCTCAGCCTGAGCCTCAGCATTATAGCCCCAGCATCACCCCTGACAGTGTCTAGTCAGTGCTTAGCTAGCTGTGGAAGATACGACCACACTAATACCATTATGTGTGCCGGAAAAAAAAGCGGGGTCCGGGCCAATCGTTGTATGTTTTTAAGCGTTGAAATATTCACCATGTAATCCCCTCTTCTTCACTCCGGCTATCTCACGCACTCGGCTCCTCCGCCCCAGAGCTTTTGCTGCAAATCCTCTTTTGGCATGCCCGCCTGTCACACCCTGCAGGCTGGTATAGTATGAAGGGCAGCTGGGCGTGTGTGCAAGATTGTAAATGTGTGTGGTTAAATTGCCTTGTTCCAGAGACCATATCCTCATTAGAGCGCTCTGATGTTTTGGGCTGTAACAAGGGGAAGAGTCTGTGAGTAAAGCAAGGTTGTGTATCAATGTGTGTGTGTGTGTGTGTGTGTGTGTGCGTTTTTTCCTTTGTGACAAATTGTGCTCCATTCACATTTTGGTCCCTTGCTCCTTCTGCTGTCTCGGCAGAATGTGAGTGCATAAATCAACATAACTTCATGAAGAGACTTTGTTAAACGTCAGGATGCATACTCACTTAAAATGTATCAGAGTTCTTTTGTTACCGTCTGAAAATATACATGTTTTGCACTTATATTATGGGGGCAAGCAGTTTGTGAAAAAATACCAGAAAATACAGTGCGTTGTTGAAAGATATTGCAAGTGTAAAGTTAGTTTGAATGTAACGCCTGCATTTAAAGGTGCACTATGTAACTTTGAATTTAAAGGTGCACTATGTAACTTTTCAGGTGCTTGCTTCCTCGGAGATGTTATTGCTTTGGCTTGAATGTGCAAATGGAAGACCCTAAACCAGAAACGTTACATTTTAAGTGTTCTCCTACTCTACAAGACATAGCTAAAACAAAAAATCTGACGGTGAGCAATTTGTGAGTCCAGGTGTCGCCCCTGTTAGCGCAGCTGTTTCCCGCTTAAGACCCGTAGTTGCTTGAACGAACTCCAACTACAAGCAACTGGACACAGCAATATAAAGAAAGGAGTTGATGTTATGCAGTGATGGGGCATGAACGTTTTGAAATCAGAGGCCTGTGTTTTCTGTTACCATGGAGTCACACTGACACGTTCTCTCTGTGATTTACCTCTTTCTGCCTCTGACGTCTCCCTCCGCCGGCGACGAAAAAAGTCGTTGGAAAATGGAATAAGCTTTCTGACAGGGAGCTTGATGAAAACATTATCGAGCCAGCGATTAAAAAAGCTAAAAGCAGGTACATTTCATCCTTGGACACACTCTTTCGATGAGCATAAACAGAAAAACAACTCCGTCTCCGTCATTAGCCAAAGAAGTACTCCTCTAATTGAGCTCTTTAACACTGTAGGCTTGGTCACGGAAACCAGGGGGATCAGCATTTTACGCAGCAGAATTTCTCACTTGGCTGGGAGCTGGTTGGCCCGTTTCCCAACCGTCGTCTTCCTAACTTCCACGAAATCGAACTATTAAGAAGAAGAAGAAGAAGAGGGCAAAGCTGTCTACGAATGCAACTTTGAACCTATAAAACGGAAAGTGACGGAAAGCATTAGAGGTTGCCGGTATAGGAAGTCGTCTTGTAGCTTTAACAGCGCTCTCCAGAGTCCACTATAGCCTCTCTGTTCTCCGGCAGGCCTTTATCTCGGTGATAGATTGTGTGCACTTGCTTCTTGGCTCCTAAAAGTTGGAGAGAACAACAGCAGCAGCAGCAGAAGCAGAAGCAGCAGCAGCAGAAGCAGCAGCAGCAGGGTAGAGAAGTGAAGTGGTCCTTGAGCAGCAGGTCACTGTTAGGAAGCTCATTTTGAAGGAAGAAATGAGCCTTGTCTTATAAATGAGATATTAACAGATGTGTTGACATATGGCTGACTGAGCGCCTTTTTGAAATGTGACAAGTTTGCAAAATGGTGTACAGACTGTTAATGGTGCAACTGGAGAATTTCCAACACTTTAGTGATCGAGTCCTTCAAAACATGATGACTTGGGCTGTATTACATTTTTGACATTATTTGACTTCTAAACAATCAGTTCAGTCACGTTTACGCCAAATAACTTTTTAAAGGAGAAGAGACGGAGTGTGTGATCAGACTGGAGAGGTTCAGGGAGACACTTAAGTCTGAGAAATAATCTAAATAAAATAGAATAGAGTAATTTTAATCTTATATTATAGTTTATAAGCCTATAGCCTATCTATATCTAACACAGAGCTAAATAAAACTTTTTATTTTTCAAACTTTTTCCTTTTCCCCCCAAATGAAATGTATGATATGTTCTTACTCAACATTTTAAAATAGAATTGAGCCTTTTTTTTTTTTAATTACAGCAACATTTATTAGATTAAAAATAAAAGTATGAGTTCAAAATGACCAAATAAAGTATAGAAAATATCTGCCTAATATCAGTTATCGGCCAAAGCATTTCCAATAACATCGGTATTGATATTGTCCTAAATTGTCCATATCAGTGCAGCACTACTAAGAAAGCACTTGTAACTTGACATGGGCTCGTGCGCCATTGACTTGAGAACAGTTTTCGAAGTATAATACATTGTACATTAGCATAGACACACCAAGTACCTAATTCATATTTGATTCACCATTATTATGCTGGAAGGAATTTCTTTGAACACGTCAAAGTTCAATCTTTAGTAGTTCCTCGCTTCCAGAATGCACGGGTCCAGTTTAGCTCGGACACACAAAAGGCTCTCACTCTCAGCGCTGACGAACATTTAGCATAACGGTGTTCGAGGCGGAGGAAAATGCAGTTGACAATTAAGAAGTGACATTTGGTGCTGTCAGACTCCAGACTCTGAAACCACGTCTGGTGCCGACTGGTGTGTTTGACGGATCCGTTGTGTTGAGTCGTGAATCTGCTGCATTAGTCACTGAGGCTGAACATTGAGAAACACATTGTTGTTTTGACACGTTTATGCCCGTCTTTATTGAAGACCCCCTGTTACTAAATGTACCTCACTCACATTAAGAACCTGCTCAGCTCAATACACACACACACACGTCTTAATTCTAATCAGCATTCCCGTTCTGTGAGCTTTCCGAAGTACGCCATGTAAGTGAATGCAGCCTATAGTTTTGTATTCGCGCTGGTTCATTCCAAAGGTGAAAAGGCCAGTGGAGTCTGGAGGCGCTGCACGGCTCGGTGAACTCCAGCTCTTAACATGATCACCGTTAAACAAGTGAGGATGCACGGTCTCCATGCGTTTAGCTGCGGGCCAGGATCACAGAGCTTTACAGTCGAGTGCTCCGTGCAATCGTCTGCTTTCAGAGGCGTGCGTTCAGAAGCAGACTGAACCTATGGCTACGGCTGCAGTGGTTTTACTCACAGTCTAGAGAACGATGGGGAGGATACTGCCCCGAGGTCATGGAGATGCATAATATAGTAATTATGTTTAAATATTCAGGATGAGATAGTTGTTTTTCTAATTAGGGCTGCAGAATATCGCAAAGGTATCATGCAATATTGCCCTACACCGTTTTTCAGTATTGCATATAGCGGTATAATTGTACAGCAAAAAATAAATAAATAATGATTCTGTTCTTCCTAACTAAATGTGAATATTTGACTATATAAAACGTTATTTTGTTCCGGAGCTGTGCCGTGTATCAATTAAAATAATAGAAAACCATGTGCTTTATGTGTGTTTATCTTCAACAAGGCACAATATACAGTATATGCAAACATGTATTAACTTTCTCAATTATAATGCACTTATATGTATTTATTTATTCTTATTTGTTTATTATTTGTGGGTTCTGTCTGTTCGAAGTGCTACAAGAATATAATAATTGTATAAAATCCATGCAAATTTTAAAACCAACACATGTACCTAACAAAATTGAATGAATAAATCTGATTAAAATATCAATATCTCAAACCGTGTCAAGGGCCAAAGTGAAGAAGTGATTAAGGAGCGATTTAAAAGCTGGAACAAGCTGGCCTGAAGGCAGCTTGTTTTGGTGCAGCCGCGGCAAACCTGACAGAAGCTTTTGAACACCCCAAAGAACTGATATTAACTTTTTATGGATGAGTAATAACATTTTGCCGTTTTCAGCAGCTTCTCCAATCTGTTGCATTTATTCATAACTGCTGCGGATAAAAGTGCGCTCTATGTCACTGTCTGTTAGTTTTGAAGACAAACTTTGAGAGTGGATCTAACTTTACCTTTGGAGTGCACTTGCTGTGTTTGAACAAAGGGCACATGAATATACATGAATATATACAGCTGAGTGTGGCATGGCGATGGGATTTGGAGCAGGCGGCACCCGACTGTTGTCTCTCCTCGTCTTTGACCCCTGGTGATTTTAGAAACAGCCCGGGCTTTAAAGGCTAAGTTCTCCTAAATGAAATTCTGAGCTGCTCCAACACGGAGACGAGAGGTGTGTCCTCGTGCCCCAAAGACCCTCTGGACCCCACGCCACAATCGTACCAACAACAAAGTGGTGACACGGTGCGTTTAGGGACACTCACAGGCGTCCAGATGCTCATCACTCAGTCTGGCCACTCAAAAGAATGTGCTGGGATTTGGCCACATTCTGAGTCGGGACGTCCAGAGTATTTGATTAATCGATAAACATGATTATTCCGGTCACAATACAAAAGTAAGAACTGAAAAAAATTAATCATGAACATTTTAGGAGCAAAAATTAGTTATTTATATTCAAGCTACACTTCAAAAACTGACCCTAAATGTGAAGTGCTCTTTTGTTTGGCTGATGTTGTTGGATTGCCATTACTTTTTCATTCAGAAAACTTGATTTTGTTTAATTATAAAAGTGAATTTCACAGTTGTTTTTTCATGGTGACGATCATCATAAATAATCGTTTAATTGTGATGTTGCTTGGAATAATTCTAACTCTAAAATTGTATCTCCCCTTTCTTGATTTTCCTCCATGACAAATGCATAAGTAGCCTAATTATCACAGTCATAGCGGTGATCGTAGTAACAGTTAGTCGTCCTCGTAAAGTACTGTAGTAGTAAAGAATTGATCAAACTGTCACAAACTGTCACACGTCTTTGCTCTCTTCGCTTTAATAGTTTGAAGCAACAATTCTTTCTGATGTTTTTTGCTCAGTTTTCTTTCAAATCATCGTAGACAATTTAACTGTGTGTGATAAATATTACAGCGTGTATTTGAAGACGAGCAATCGCAAAGTGCGCCGATGCCTTTTCCCATCCAGCTGGAAAAATGAAACGGCGTGAGCCTTTCTGCATATGCTTCGTTAAAGTGTGCAACTTCCAAAGTGGCGAACGTCTGAGAGATGGAACGCCACAATCAAGCTGCCAGTAATAATATGCAAACTATAGCACACGTTGATGTACGAGCAGGAACTCTCCATCTATATTTTATACATGTTTGATAAATGCACAGCCATTAAAGTCGTAAGATTCTCTCGCTTGTAAGTTGTTTTTTCCCTAATTTCTTACAAATCTCAGCGGGCGACGTGTGTTTGAGTTACAAAAGGCCCGGCACCTCTGCGCAGAGAGTTAAACGCATCATCTTCCTTTATGAAAAGACCTAGGGCTGTTAAAGCGTCTCTGGGTGATACAGCAGCTGAGACTCCCTCGCTCTCATTCCTCTCACACATATGTTCATTCTGCTGCTTGATTAGCCACGACTTATAGGAGGATTGTCTCTGCGGCAGTGCGTTACCGCCGCCGAGTCCCGTCTTATTAGACCCGAAAGCCGAGTGGAGCCTTAATTGGATACGGGCTTATTTGCGTGTTTGTTTTTCTGAGTGGGAAATTGTTCATGTCGTACTGTAGCTGCCTTTTTACCGTGGCCCATCTGCGCAGGTCTACCGCGCGCTGGCATATGGGCACGGAGCAAAGTGTTGTTGCTGTTAAATTAAAAGGGAATAAGATAAGAGACGCTTTATTCTCCCCAAAGCAGGGAAATTATTCAACTGTAATTGGTGTAATTAAAATGGAAGTGAGTAAGCGACACGGAAATAAAACAATAACAGCCGAGGCAGTCATTTTGAGCGCTGCGAAAATGAATGATATTGGTCACTGGAGTGTTATAGAGACACGAGAACATTGTCAGCTCTTCAGATTGTGCTCCCGGATTCATAGCCGTAGTAGTGAACATCTTGCTGTGTAACAATACCACTTGACATGCTTCCAAGAGTAGAAAATCTTAGTTAATGTTAGTGTCTGGGCACGATTTGATACGATACATGGCTCACGAGGCGACTATATCACAGTTTTGCGACACATGCAATAGTGGATTATATTATTTAACAGCATTTCTTTGTTCAACCACGACCTGCACAAACTTAATATGAAGTACGATAGTGAATATGACACTGTATGAGCAAATTTCACATCATGATGTACAGGTATTTAAGCAAACCCCTTTAAACAATAGCTCAGACTTCTTTGGTAGAATTTGAACAGTTTTAGAACAGTTTATTATCAAATACAGTTGTGTTTTTTTGCCTGGTTTATGGTTCATATCGCTGTATTTACTGGGTCTATCCACATGACCCAAAAACTTGCTTAAGGTTCAAAGTCTTCTCTGTCAGCATAAATAAACTAAGGTGTAATCATCAGGTGTAATAAAAAACAAAGCAGTTCCATTATTCAACCCCAAAGACGTGGTAGTTAGTGATATGAGACATAAGTGACTTGAATCGGCCTTTTTCCTAGAACTTTTTGCACAAATAGTTGTTCCTGCTTAAACTCCTGCGCGGCTGTTGTCGTGGTCGTTCAGTTTGGGTCAGATACACGGTCAGATCAGAGAGATACCGAAAGGTTTTGAGCTTTAGTGGACTAATCAATCAGCAGAGCGGGTCTTTAGTCCACCAAGAATGTCTTTATTTGACTACAGCCCTTAAGATTAAAGCTGCAAGTGTGTGTGAAGCTAATTCTATAATGGTTTTTAATTTTGTTTCTGATTATGCCTTCAAAACAGTGTTCTAATCAAGAAGACCACCCCATACAGTTGGAACATGAAACTAATAAAAATGGCTATTGTTGTTATTATCATAGTAGCTGCTTAAGTCTGTCATTCAACAAACACTGCGATTGATTAGCTAATTTGCATCAATTTTATCCCGAAAGGAAAGCTCAAGACGCTAATAACATAGATGGGTTTAAATCAACAGATTCTGACAACAGGGACAATAGATCCAGATGATTTACTGGACTCAAATTGGACATCTCAGCTCCACATAATTCATTTGTGTAGATTAATATTGTGCTAATGAGAGAGATTTCATGCAGCATAGGCACACACATCATGCCTAACACATGTAAGTCATGAATATACATTACTACCAGGGTTTTTTAGCCAAGACGTCGCGACAGAAGAAGACGGATGGGCAGCTTGTCTTCCATGTGATACGCAGCCAATAGAAACGTCCACGTGAGGAAGACTGATGGACAAAGCGCTGGCAATAAACATGATCCACGCAGTCAGTGATCTGCAGATTGGGACATCAAAGTGCGCTTTCTGTGCTGTGACCAAATGGCTGGGGTTGTGTTTAGGGAGTTCAAGATTTCCATTCTTTGTGTCATGATTATTGTGTGAATTAACGATTATTTTTACCATCACGACCAAAACAACAGTAACATTGAAAAAAAAATGCCTTCTTGTTTTTTTCTTTCTGAATAAATGAACAATTTGACATAAAAAAGCACTTTACATTTAGGTTTACTTTTTTTGAGGAAAGGGTGAGTAGAAAGGACTTAGTTATGCTTCTAAAATCATCACATTTCTGAAATAAAAAGGTCTAATTTAGATCACTTTTCTATACTGTAAATTTAATGAAAAAAAAAATATTTTAAAATTGTCTTTATTTCTTAGTCTGTATTGTATATTGTGACCTAAATAATCACAATTATGGATTAACCCAACAAACACGTCCCCAGTTGTGTTGTGTTGTGTCGTGTTGTATTGTGTTGTATTGTGTTGTGTTGTGGTGTGTGTGTTGTGTTGTATTGTGTTGTGTTGTATTGTGTTGTATTGTGTTGTGTTGTGGTGTGGTGTGTTGTGTTGTGTTGTATTGTGTTGTGTTGTGTTGTGGTGTGTGTGTTGTATTGTGGTCTGGTGTGGTGTGTTGTGGTGTGTTGTGGTGTGTTGTGGTGTGTTGTGTTGTGTTGTATTGTGTTGTGTTGTATTGTGTTGTATTGTGTTGTGTTGTGTTGTGGTGTGTGTGTTGTGTTGTGTTGTGTTGTGTTGTATTGTGTTGTGTTGTGTTGTGGTGTGTGTGTTGTATTGTGGTCTGGTGTGGTGTGTTGTGGTGTGTTGTGTTGTGTTGTGGTGTGTTGTGTTGTGTTGTGGTGTGTTGTGTTGTGGTGTGTTGTGGTGTGTTGTGTTGTGTTGTGGTGTGTGTGTTGTGTTGTGTTGTGGTGTGGTGTGTTGTGGTGTGTTGTGGTGTGTTGTGTTGTGTTGTGGTGTGTTGTGGTGTGGTGTGTTGTGGTGTGTTGTGGTGTGTTGTGTTGTGGTGTGTTGTGTTGTGTTGTGGTGTGGTGTGTTGTGGTGTGTTGTGGTGTGTTGTGTTGTGTTGTGGTGTGTTGTGTTGTGGTGTGTTGTGTTGTGTTGTGTTGTGGTGTGTTGTGTTGTGTTGTGGTGTGGTGTGTTGTGGTGTGTTGTGGTGTGTTGTGGTGTGTTGTGTTGTGTTGTGGTGTGTTGTGTTGTGTTGTGGTGTGTTGTGTTGTGTTGTGGTGTGTTGTGTTGTGGTGTGGTGTGTTGTGGTGTGTTGTGGTGTGTTGTGTTGTGTTGTGTTGTGTTGTGGTGTGTTGTGGTGTGTTGTGTTGTTTTGTGTTGTGGTGTGTGTGTTGTGTTGTGTTGTGGTGTGTTGTGGTGTGTTGTGTTGTGTTGTGGTGTGTTGTGGTGTGTTGTGGTGTGTTGTGTTGTGTTGTGGTGTGTGTGTTGTGTTGTGTTGTGGTGTTTTGTGTTGTGTTGTGTTGTGGTGTGTTGTGTTGTGGTGTGTTGTGGTGTGTTGTGGTGTGTTGTGGTGTGTGTGTTGTGTTGGGTTGTGTTGTGTTGTGGTGTGTTGTGTTGTGGTGTGTTGTGTTGTGGTGTGTTGTGTTGTGGTGTTTTGTGTTGTGTTGTGGTGTGTGTGTTGTGTTGTGTTGTGTTGTGGTGTGTTGTGGTGTGTTGTGGTGTGTTGTGTTGTGTTGTGGTGTGTGTGTTGTGTTGTGTTGTGGTGTTTTGTGTTGTGTTGTGTTGTGGTGTGTGTGTTGTGTTGTGTTGTGTTGTGTTGTGGTGTGGTGTGTTGTGGTGTGTGTGTTGTGTTGTGTTGTGGTGTTTTGTGTTGTGTTGTGGTGTGTGTGTTGTGTTGTGTTGTGTTGTGGTGTGTTGTGGTGTGTTGTGGTGTGTTGTGTTGTGTTGTGGTGTGTGTGTTGTGTTGTGTTGTGGTGTTTTGTGTTGTGTTGTGGTGTGTGTGTTGTGTTGTGTTGTGTTGTGTTGTTGTGTGTTGTGTTGTGTTGTGGTGTGTTGTGTTGTGTTGTGTTGTGGTGTGTGTGTTGTGTTGTGTTGTGGTGTTTTGTGTTGTGTTGTGTTGTGGTGTGTGTGTTGTGTTGTGTTGTGTTGTGGTGTGTTGTGTTGTGTTGTGGTGTGTTGTGTGTGGAGGTGGGCAATGTGTTGAAATGTAGGTCATGTTGTGGATGTTGTTTTGAAGATGTGCTAATTTGGATTATCAAGTGAATCATTTATAGTTAAAAAAAAATGGTCAAAAGAAGCTGATTTCAATTGAAAATGAAAAAGGGTTTTATGTAGGGTTGTAGGTCTTCAGTTGGGGTAATTGGTTTATTTTGTACCTAAAGAATTACAACAGCAGAAGGGAGAAAGTTGCTGAGGATTTCAGACTAAAACATGAGTTTAATCTGCCTTTTTACAAATACAATTTCCTAGTTCTTTTTCTTTAAAAAGAAAAACCTGTTTTGCATGAACTCCCAAGCAGTTAAGAACGTTTGAATTTCATTAGTCGACTACAGTCCTCGTATAAGGCAATATTGGTGCACTCTTTTTACAGACTTTTCACATTTTCTCATAATTAAACCTCAACAAACACATTTAAAGACACGTTTTAACACATTTTGGTTGGATTTTCACAATACCGAGTTGCTTTTTTTGTCAATATTTGTATGTATGCTTCGACTTATAGACTTTCAGAGCTTGTTTCGCATCGTCAATCCCAAGTGAAACACCCAGCGCTATACAGACAAAAGTCAAGTAAAGTAATGAGAACATGAGTGAAAATAAAAGCCGGTGAGTAGAAGGAGAGAGAGAGCGCTGCATATGGTAGAAACATGCAGAGGAAAAGGGGGAGGGAGTGAACACAGACTTTGTAACAGGCTATCAGTGGCTAATTTCCCCGGAGCATCACTGGAAGCAGAGGATTTCTCGTGGGAGTGTTTACGCTGACACCTTTAAACTCACCGACGCACACACGGCCACCCGCTTTTCTCTTTTGGTGCGGCAAGGACAAAAATATGAAAAAATATGATGCACGAGTCTACTTCAATCAAAGGTTAAATTCAAACGGTTCAAAATGCTAGTGGCTTTGTTTACAAGTGTCAGATCTGGTTTTCTTTGGGGCTAAGGAGATTTTCCAAATGTTTTGAAGGAGGCTGTGAAGATACAGGCGTCCAGTAGACATTGAAGTTTTGTGCCGTCGAGAAAAGGGTCATTTGAGCTGACGGTCAAGGACTGGACTGACATGGTCTATAGTTAGTTATAGTTAGACTTTAGAAAAACTGGAAAAATTACATTACAACTTTGGACCAGATGGGACATTTATTTTGCCGGAGCTTTTGCCTTTGCTTTGCTATCTCGCTCTGTGTTTACTATTCTGCATTTTTGTTCTGAGTATTGTAGTATTGACCTTATTCCCACCACTTTTCCCTCTTTTCCCACATTATCAGCATCTTTGTTTCCGGTCCAGCGGGAATTCCTTTGGTTTATTATGAGAACGAGGGAGTCTCGGCTCTAAAATATGCCATAAAGTAGATTGATTTGTGTAAAAATATCCACTGTTCATGTGACCGTCAAGTCAACAATGCACCAATTCCCAGGGCGGCCTGAAAACTGCTTTTTAGTCTGTGTAGAACTTATTTTCTCTTGAGGTCGGCAGCTCTATATTAACTAATACAACAAGAAGAAGGATTACATGGTGCGGCGTTAAGACGGGCTTCTGGAATAAGGTGAATAGAGCTGAAGTGTTTGTGTGTGTGTGTGTTTGTGTGTGTGTGTTTGTATGTGTGTATGTGTGTGTGTGTTTGTATGTGTGTATGTGTGTGTGTGTGTGTGTGTTTGTGTGTGTGTGTTTGTATGTGTGTATGTGTGTGTGTGTGTGTGTATGTGTGTGTGTTTGTGTGTGTGGGTATGTGTGTGTGTATGTGTGTGTGTGTGTGTGTGTGTTTGTGTGTGTGTGTTTGTATGTGTGTGTGTGTGTGTGTGTGTGTGTATGTGTGTGTGTTTGTGTGTGTGGGTATGTGTGTGTGTATGTGTGTATGTGTGTGTATGTGTGTGTGTGTGTGTGTGTGTGTGTGTGTGTGCGTGTGTGTGTGTGTGTGTCTGTGTTTGTGTGTGTGTGTGTGTGTGTTTGTGTGTGTGTGTATGTATATGTGTGTGTGCGTGCGTGTGTGTGTGTGTGTCTGTGTTTGTGTGTGTGTTTGTGTGTGTGTGTGTATGTATATGTGTGTGTGTGTGTGTGTCTGTGTGTGTCTGTGTGTGTGTGTGTGTGTGTGTGTGTGCTGAGTTAGTCTCTGTTGTAGTTTAAATAGTGTGAGGCTTCAAAACAAATGATATGCATGTCTTTTCATAGAAAGAAAATGGACTGTTGCTTAGTAGACCGTGAATGGAAAGCATTGAACATAATTATTCTGAAACCCTGAAACTTAAAATCCAATGTTCCTCTTTGTAACACGGCCTTCAGCTTCTCGAGGACCTTCACAGTGACTGCACTTGTTGCTCTGAGTCTCTCTCTCGCTCGCTGTATCTGAAAATCAAATAATAAAAACAAGCTTTCTCTTTATTTACACATCAGGAAACTCTTACGCTTGAGAGAGTGTTACTGGTCATAATCCTTAGAGCTCGGGGAGGGCAATATTGACAAAAATCCCTGTAACAACAGTCAAATCAACAGAAATGTGTTAAAAGAGTGTCTAGTTGAGTTTTAGGTTTCAGACAAATGTGAAATGTCTGTAAAAATCATCACTTTATACCTTTATTTGAAAGTTTACAATGCAACTTTTTAATTTTTTTGTTTTAATCTGCTCTTTTTGTGGCATTATTTCCCTACAAACATGATCAAAACCTCTCTTTAGAGCACACACACGAACACATCCTCTTCCTTTGCGGCGTGAACATAAACGTTAATTGTAAAACTCCCCGTCGCCATGACAACAGGCCGGCATAACAACATGGAAGGCACCGCCCATCTCAGGCCTGCACCAACCCCCACCAGCCGTCAGTCCCCGCGCTGGGATTCATGCTTGATTACTTGCATATTCGATGTGTGCGCTTTTGTGCTTTTGCGTGAGATTCTCAAAACACGTCTCCGTCCATTAGTGCTCGTCGGCCCCAGTGGCAGGCAGCGTTCGCCTCGGATGACGGGCCCTGCACCTCCGGGGAGGGGCCGCACGTGCACGCCGCCCCCCGCTGTGTGTGCATGAATGGAAGGCATGCCTACGCGCCGCTCTCCCAATGGCGCTGTTCCTTTCTCTGCCTCCGGGAAGCGATGACATCATTTCGGGCCAATGGCAGAGTGGCTTTAGGGTGGGCTTCTTCTTTTTTTCCTGCCTGGGCGCTGCACACAGGGGTGGGGAGGGAGAGCGAAAACAAGCAGGTGAGGAGAGTGTAATAGTTAATAGAGCGATAAAACTGATTGATATGCAGCTGTGGTCCACTTATGGCTCCGAATGGCTATGGGTTTGCATTTAATCAAGACCGATTGCTCATTTTTCATTATATTTCTGAACGAAAAAGCTTGTCTAATTTGTTACGTATCATATTTTCTCTGTCTTCTTACAATTAATCTTAATTAGTTAGAACGATAGTCAGACAGTATCATGTCAATCCAACATACATTTGTTAAAACGTGTCTTTAAACGTATTAATTGAGGTTTAATTATCAGACAAATGGGAAATGTCTGTAGATTGGATCGGAAAAGTGCAGAGCTATGTAACATAACGTCATCATTTTTTACTTTAAATCAGCATTTTTTTTACAATAATACTATATTATGATCCACATTTCGATATAATGCCCACCTCTATTCATTACATATCATAGTTTCTCTGTATCTATCTTAATTAAAGTACTTCCTCAGTACTTTGAGTTTTAAACATAGAGCTGTATTGTATGCCTTTGTTTTGCTTCACAAGATGTGGAAACTCAATAGGGAATGGATTAACATGACGTTATAAATGGGCTGTTCATGAACTCAAGTGAATCTCCTGCACTGTGCAAACCGAGACAGAACCTTTGAATACGATCCTGCGCATTCATACAGTATGTGTCCTGTTGCATTGTGGTCCCTGCCCTCCTCAGCTGTCATCTGTCCCCCCCGTGAGCGCATGTGTGTCATGTTCCAAGGCCAGTCGATAGGTCACTGTTTGCGCCGCTGTGACTTGGCAAAAGTGCTGTTCGCTGTGCGTTGCAGCAGTGGAGAGCATGATGATGTCACCTGCTGAGCGCAGCCGAACCTGCCGGAGCCGAACCTGCCGGAGCCGAACCTGCCGGAGCCGAACCTGCCGGAGCCGAACCTGCCGGAGCCGAACCTGCCGGAGCCGAACCTGCCGGAGCCGGAGAGTTTAGTTTTTGAGAATATGGCTCGATATCAAAATGTGCTCGCTTTGATGAGAACGTACGAGAATGTGGGAAAACAGATTGAAGGTGATGAAAATGTGTGACCTTTCAGATGGAAAATGTAGAGGTGGGCAATAGTGTTGAAATGTAGTCGTGTTGAAGATATGCTTAAGCAGAATATTGAGTATATCTTTTGCAGTAAAAAGTGCTTTTAAATAAGGGCACAAGCAGGTCTGTGCGATGGGGTAATAAATCTCATTCTTGGGGCGATCTGCTACTTTTGTGATATTGTCAAATCATGATTCACTATTTCTCTATTTAATGCCATTTCCCCGCCCATTCATCTTATTGGGTAGACTCTGGAAGACTGAGTGACAGCTGGATTTGAAGCGGATGACTGAGGTTCTGCTGTTTTTCCTATTTATGACTTTGTTTGGTGGGATAGAATCTGTGGTAAATATTTATCCTTGTTTTGTATCCGTGAAGTTTGAGTTTGTGAAAAAAATGTATGAAAAATGAGACTTTAAAACTGAAGCCCTGTGATGTCATCAATATGCAACATGGCATTGAAGACCATTGAGACCATTTGAGCACCTAACACACTTTTTTGACAGTTTAAATTACTATTCAACAAAATAAAGGTGTTAATATTTAATATTTACAGTCAAATCACAACTGTAGTGTAATTTATATAGACTTTGGCCCTTGTTTACAGTATGGTTGCTAGGTAGCAGTCGTGGAATTACGTCTTTGCCACATATGCTGCTCATGTCCAACCAGGAAGTAACATTATAACTTATAAAAACTTGTCAAACTGGGGACAATGAGGTAAAATCTTCAATACAATCATATTCACTACATTTTAATGAAATATGCAATCTAACAATTCATGTGCACTTTAATTATACTTAAAGGCAAATAGAATAATACAAACTTACATGAATTGTGATCAAATTGTGATCCAGTTCGAGTCAAATCTCTAATATATAAACTAATAAACTTCTCTGATCGTTAAACCTCAACTAATAAACTAACGTCTTCATGTTTTAACACATTTCTGTTGGATTGACATATCCAGATTCTCCAGTAAAATATCATTCACTAATGAGATGAGGTGATTCCTTTCCGTCCATATTTAATTCCACTCCTTCTGATGGTCTTGGTTGTTATTGATGCTTTCTCAGTTGAATTCCCTGTGGGTGTCATTGCTGTTCTTCCTGCTTCGGGCGATTCCTTCATCCATGTGACAGGAAAACCCCGAGATGACAGCACATTTATTTTACAAGTTTGTGTTTAGAATTATCTTCATATTGAACAAAGGAGAGTTGGGTGGGATCTACTTCCACGCCGCCCCCCACAGACAGTATAATCGTCTGCCCATCTAACGAAAGCAAGATCGCCTCCAAACTGAATCATGACAATACCTATATCGACTTATCGTTCAATAAAAGAAGGCAGGAACAATATATTTTAGGGCTCAATATTCATCATGTGTACATTTTTCTTGGACATTTTTTGTTATTTATTTGTTTTCTGATTAGATTTGAGCTGTAGAGGGTCGATCTTGTATTTAGTTTGTTTGCATATTGTACATATATAAGAGTTTATTGGGAATAACGTGCTTTATGGTTGATCTCGGTGGTATAAATCAAATCAAATCAAATAAATTTATTTTTGTAAGGCCCAAAATCACAACAACAGTCGCCTCTGAGGGCCGATAAAGTTGTTTCAATATATTTTATCATGATATAAGTTCAACCATAGCACATATTTGGTTTTTATTCACAAAAACACAGATATCTCAACATCCAATCACAGAACAGAAAAGTGTCGGCACAACACAGGCCGAAAACTCATTAGAACCAAGACTTTCCTTCTTTTGTGGCTTTATCCGCTTGCTCTCTTTGTAGCGCCTAAAGCCGATTAATCCTCCTCTGTCACTCACTGATGAATTAATTATATGCTGTGTCACCATATGCCTGTCTCCATGGTGACTGACCCGGCCGCAGTAGAGTTAATTACTATTATGAAAGTAATGTTGATAATTGAGGATAAATATTTGTGTTTGCTCCCAGACTTTCCTTTGGTTTGAAATAAAAGATGATTAGTGGCGATGAATGTCTCGCCTCGATGAAATCTCAGCACAATTTGCACCTCATGCTATGGATTGTGCCTCGTCTTTGCATCCCCCGACTCGATAGACCCGTTAAAATGCTCCGTCACCAGAATGTTCCAAATTTCTGAATGGAGGCGACTGGAGACAACGTGAAGTAAACCATAAAGCATTTTATTTCTAAAACAGAACGGAGAAAAACACAAACCAAGTTTAACTGGCATCACATCTAAAAGCTAACGATTTGAACGACAACAAAAAAGTTGTTTTTTCTATTGCAACGGCTGGAAAAATACAATTTGTCTAAGAATCGCATTCGAGCTTCACAAAAGTATGTTGTAATATAACTGTAGATAAAATTATAAAGCTGTTTTGTAAGTAAAACCTAAAAATCTGGATCTTTCCCTCATACAAATCCTCAGTGTCTGTCATTTTCTCCTTTTACACAAACAAATGCGGTAGAACCCAATAGTAGATGTGTTTAAACCAGGCTCTGATGGCCCTCACAATGTGTCAGAGCCGTTTTCCTTTGACAAAACCACCTGCATTTGTCATATTTTGTGATATTCTGAGGTTAATCCCAGTTTCTCCATTGAAATCACATCATGTTCCGCTTCACTTTTGTCTCCATTCAGGAATAGTGAATGTTTTTCCTTTACTAAGGGTCAAAACTGTCTTTACCATCCGTCCCTCAAGCTTCCTTTTTTGTCTCCCCCTTCCTGTTCAACCGCTGAAGCGATGCATTGTGGGTTTGTGGTTTCGGTTTCTCTCCCTCACACCTGTCACTGGTAAGATAGATGGCATTGTGTGGATGGTAATGGCACTGCGCTGGCGGTTATATGGCACTTCTGTAATGGATGTCCACATGTGTCCGAGCGTTTGATTGGTCGCGTTGAACTGTTTAAATTCATGAACGCCACACTGCTCCCACGTGTCTATAATTGTGTGTGTGTGTGTGTGTGTGTGTGTTAAAAAGTGGGTTAGTATTGACAGGTCCTCAGCCCGCCCATCCGTCAGCCCGGTGACCTTTTACCCCAAAAAGCCAGCAAATTAGCCATTAATGGGTCAGGCAGGGGAAGGCAGGGCGACGGAGAGTGGCAGGGCCCTTGGGGGAATCGGGTAATTCTGTGCGTTTGGCTGTTTCTTGCCTTGCTTGTCTTGGAAAAAAAAACAAAAAACTGCGCCCCGAATGAAAGGTGTTGCATATTTTGAGGTGGCAGGGCTTAAACGTGCCTCGATTAACATATTCGTCAGGTTGGGGTCGTGTACTAAAGCGGCCCTTTCCAAATGTGCTGACAGAAGCGCTACTCCCAGCTTTCAGCCGCGCTAATCACACGGGCTCCGCTGCGCTGCCAGAATGAAGGGTTAGATTTGTGTTTCAAGTGGGAAAAAAAAAAACAGGACACGACGTTATTTAACTGTCCCACCTGAGCCTGGCTGTAAATTACTGGAACGGCGCTCGGTCAAAGACGAGCCGTGCGGTTTGATGAACGAGTGTATATTTTAAAAAGCTGTTACCTTAAACTGGCAGGTATTTACTGTATCTTCACCTTGATTTAAGACTGTCGGCGAAGGGCGCGCAGTGGCAGAGTGGTTAGCATCTGTTCAGTGCGGTCGAGGGATGTCACGATGTCGAATTTTAGTGTCGCGATTATGGTGAGATTAAACATGGATTATTCACGATTACAGACGCCAATTGAGACCAAAACCACAATAAAATACTAAATGTTCTCTCATTCTGATTGTCTAATACATCACATTTCCTCTAGTCTGTGCCCAACTTTATTAAATCAAAACAAATTAATATACACTTGTAGGGTCTCAAACTACATGTATTCAGTTTATGATTAAGGAAGATTTCTTAGCAGAAACGAGACAAGACGGGGCACCAGGGTTAAACCCAAAAAGCTAAGATACGGTCCTTAATCGCGCTCGTTAAAAAGGTCTGAAGGGTGTTTCACGATTCAGGGACTTACACATAGTCTATTCAAACAAACAATAGTCAATATCTCTTTCGTGTAGTTTATTTATCAAAAGGGTAATCAAAACACCGGAGCAGAAATGCGCACAGGTAAATCACAGGTGACGTTATATCAGATTTAACAGCAGATTTCATGCAGATAATGTTAAACCAGGGTTTTGCCTTTGATAACCAAACGTGTCTATGCTAATCTATATCAAAAAGAGGGAAAGTGAGAAGCTAAAGGGAGGAGGAACAGCTGAGCTCTACCCAAATCACGCCACAAAGACCGCACTCTGAACTCGGCTTACGGTTCTGTAGAGACTCGGTCCGACTGGTCCTTGTCCGCGGACGAGGTCCGTGACGAGGCGTCGCATGGAGCGGTGTGGCGGCGAAGGTTCGTGAAGCGGGCGGCGGCCGTGGAGCTGGCGGCGGTCGGGTAGCGAGGCGTCGCGTGGAGCGGTGTGCTGCGACGTGCTGTAAGGTCCTTGGCGCCGGTGGCAACGGAGGCGATATCCGGGAGTTCCTTAGCGGTAGAACGCTTTAGCGGCGTGTTAGCTCCTCACGCGGCTTTTACTCAGATGAGGACGTAGCGCTGATCCACGTAAACGGCGTAGATTACTTCAAAAAGAAAAGAAACGAAGTAGCAAAGAAAGTCTCTGTCCGGTTGAGCGCTTAAGCTTAGTTCCAGGTAGTTCCAGGTAGTTCCAGGTGGTTTCAGGTGGTTTCAGAGTCCAGGGCTGGCATGGCCTTGTCGACCACGTGACGGACTGATTTTGTTGAGACAAAGGAAAAGTGAAAGGCCCGTCCGTGGAGACGGCTTCCCAGAGAGAAGACAAAGGGGGTGAGAAGAAGAGAACAAGAGAAGAGAACAAGAGAGCGTTTCTAGCTTGGAGCGTCCTTTTGATACCTGGCCCGCAGGGCATGCTGGGAGCGAAAGGGGCGGGCGCTACTGCGAAAACTTCCTGTTTAACATTTTCCTAACCGAGAAAATAAAACTGGAGTAACGTAAATAATAATGGCAAAAACATTGAACCCTGTTTTAACATTTACACGTTAAACACTTTTGGCAGTTTGTGCACATTATTTCTTGAGGTAGACACATTTTACATCTTCTTTCACCTGTGATGGGCGCTCGAAAATCAAGCATTGGGAATATAAAACCTTAAACAGTGGAAAAATACGTAACACAAGGTGAAACATAAGGTGTAGGGAGTTGATTCGGACAAACATTCATGGCATAATCACATAAAACAGTTTTCATCGGGGCGTCTTCCTGTAAGACTGTGGGGAGAAGAAGATCTGTTATCAAAAAGGTCACAGCGGCTCCCCTGCGGTGAGGGAGACAGGGAGAATGAAAAACCCCCAATGTTCAAAGAGAGATTTTCTGTTATCTGGCCGTGGAATGTCCATCTCCATTCCCCTACACACTACAATTTTGTAAGTCAGCTTGTAAATGTAAAAGCTTTGTTTACATTCGGGTATTAAAGATTGAACTGAAATAAATAGTTTTTTTGCTTCTAAAATGGTCACAATTATTATTTTTTAGTTCGTACGAATATATTGTGACCTGAATAATCACAATGATCAGTTAACCGAGTGGGGTTTGCGTTGGAGTGGACAATGGTAAATCCATATAACCTCCTGGTCACGTCTGATCACCTTTGATGCAATTGAAGTGTACGGATGTCAAGACTATTCAGGACACAATGTAACTGTAACAACTAAAACATAACAATCGTGGTCATTTTAGAGGCAAAGTTAGGTCATTTTAAGTCAATGTCTGTGTGACAATCTCAATCTTCCAGGTAGGTATCATAGCAAATGAAAATGTATTTCTAAACCTAAATGTAAAGTGCGTTTTTATCTGGCAGTTTATATCACATTGTCTTTACTTTATCATTCAGAAGGTTTTCACAAAGCTCAGACGAAGTTATTGATTGCAAATGAAGGATTTCATGGTGAATTATCATTAAATTGTTATGTTTCTTCTCACCATATTTGATATTCTATTGTCATATCCTCAGGCAAAACACACTCCTCTAGTGTCAGTGGCATTTTGTTTGATTGTGTCATGCTGAATTTAATTTGGGATCAATAGAGAATATAATGTAATCTTCCGTATAGCAAGTAAAAGCAATAATGGCCGTGGTCTTTCGTTGTGCTTTTGTTTGGGTCTTAGTTGGGTCAATAAAAGCTTTAGGCGGGGTTCATCTTGAAGGATTGTCAGTTATTTGCACAGCTGAGAAACACACGTTCAGTTATGTTGTCAGTGACATGTCGTATACAGAAATAACTGATGAAATCCACATTATCCTACAAACCAAAATCTGTTTTCTGTTTGGTGCGACACAGACGGATCCAGAAGTTGTGAGTTTAATGTAATTACATCACCAACTATGTGCAAAATGATCATTATATCCACATTTAAGTTGTAAGAAGTGCTTTGAAGTGAGGCTGCAACTTACAATTATTTTAGTAGTCGACTTGTCTGCGATTATTGTTGTGATTAGTCGACAAACGATTATTTCTACTCTACACTGAGACTTTTAAATACATTATTAAGCAAACAAAAGTTGAAATGTGGAGACTCAAGATTTCTAGATAGAGAATTATTTATGGAAACCGTATTGTTTCAGTTTTACATTTTTTTCATTTCATATTTTTACTTCATAATCAGAGTCAGAAAAAGGATTATTGCCAATGTCAGTGAACAATTGACAAACTAGGAACTGCTTGCTTCGGCAATAAAAGATGCAACATGAAACCACAACAATAATACCAAAATGTCTCTGTTATTAAAAAGCTGCTTTAGTCTGTCTGTAAAGATAACATTACATCTATCAAAACACCACCACTATTATTTATATCGTCGACTAGTCACTATTTTGAAGCCTCCCCTCATGTTTTATTTACAGTCTGTTTTGATTGATATTTCAAAGCGTTTTCCCCATGCATTTCCTCCTGCTGTTTGCTCGTCGTGTACCGTTGTCCGTCTCCCACGTTAGCCGACACTGACATGATGCCATTCACGCGCCGGCACAGCGAGCGTGCACCAGCTGATGGAACAGATACGGTCTGTGGTCCACGTACAGCGGCAGGAGGGAGATATGAGCCTGCAATGGGAAGATGGAAATAGCATTTTGGATGACTACTTAGGGAGCAGATAATGGCAGAGCGTGCTGAGTGTGGGTATAAGGGAACAGGAGAACAGAGGAGTAAGCGAGCGAGGAGGACGCATTAGGAACAAAGTAAGTGGAGATGGACGCAGTCAAATGAAGCTCCAGTAGTGCTGTTGACCTTCTGTGTTCTCGGTGTCTCAGCTCTGAGCGGGCGATACAGCGATGGAAGTCTGTGTGCTCAAATGATGGTGATTTACTGAACATTGCATACGAAACAGATCTTGGATAAAAAAATTACTCCCAAAACATCAATACACATTTTTCAGTGTCAGGAAAACCTTTGCATAGTTCAAGAGTTTTTTTCATTCCAATTAATTAGTTTGAGCAGTAAAATAGCACATATGGAACATAATACAAAAATATTTATCACATAATGGAGCAATTCTTAACAGAGAGAAGTAAATAGCACCCAATAAAAGACATTATGGCTACATTATTACACATAGTTATCTTATCTTAAAAGGCGAATAGAAGGAGGGACATTCTACTTATATACACCTTATAAAATTCACTTTTATGTCCAAAATACTTTTTTAAGGGGAACCATAACAACATGTAGCCATTTGATGCATTGTACCCGAGTTATCCTCAGGCTAATTTACTGCAGTCCCCTATACTGAATTGAGTTTGTCACTAAATTGACAAAGTCAACCAAATGTTACTTTGCTGATTTCTTTAAAATTTAGCTTGAAATCTTAAGGGCTATAGTCAACTAAAGACATGCTCCGTACATTGATTAGTTGACGAGGAAGGTGACGTCATGCTGTCAAAAGCTCTACAACCTTTAAAGAAGCTTTATGATTTGACCATGTATCTTTACCCGAAGTACAGGAGATCAGAAGATCACACGGTTACAATAAACTGTGTATTTATCTGTAAAAAGGCAGATTAAACTCACGCCCAAATCTCAAGACAAAACTCACTTCATACCTTCTCTTTTCCGCTTTTTGTAAATATAAACGCTTTAAACATTTACAGCAACCCAACAATAACTCGTGTACGTAATAACCATAACCACGCTGCATTAAGGTCGCTGTGCAAAGCCGGACCGAGTTGCAAAGTACGTCCCTCTCTATAACTTATTCATAAGACTCTCCTGAGCTCATCTTCTATATAAAGCCTATGACAGAACACCATTTACTCCTCTGGGCTCCGAGGCGCTATGTCACCACTGCGCCCAAGTCCCTTTGTTATGGACCGACTTCATGTTCTTGCTCCTGTTCCCGTGTAATGTGGAGTAAATCTGAGCGGAAAGAGCCCAGGACCACAGACTCAGTCCTCAGCCGCTGTAGCATGAGTCACCGCAGAGAGACTGAGTGGGCTAAAGTGTTTGTTTACGCCGCTACAGCTGTGACTAGCTCCCAACGCGAGCATCGGGCGCCGCTGTTATTCGGTGTCACTCGCCAACAACACCCCATTAACCTTTTAGCATATTGTTGTTCGCGTTGAGGAAAGAATAGGGATAAAGAGAGCTGAAATGTTCCTGAACTTGAAAATCGAGGCTAACAGGTTTTTCACACTAAGCGCTGTGTAGTGCCGAGATATTACAGAGTATGATTATAAAGAGTTGCGACAATTTATTTAATAATACAGCTCATCTCATAGTGTTCTAGGCCTGTCTCGATAACACATTTGGACATATTCTGAAGAGATAAGTGACATCATTGAAACTACTTAATGCCACTGACACAATAAGAGTATAATCTCACTGAACCCTTTTCTAAATGCACTGGACAATACTGTTCAAAAAACACCAGATGCATGAAATAAATAGCAGACTAAAACACTTAGTTTGTATCTATAATCGTTATGAATTAAAACTTCAAAATATCTTTGATTTGGATATTCATTTGGATATAAATCAAAATGTAGGTAACATCGTGGACATTGTTTTGAAAATATTGAGTATATAGTTTTTTAGTAAAAGTTGCTACAAAAATAGTTGATTAAATGTTGTCAACTTTCAAATAACAGTATAATTAAACCTGAGCAATAAATGTGTTAAGACATTTCTGTTGGACTGACAAAATATCATCTGAATGATTGCAAAGAAAATCAAGATTGCTCACTGGATAGTAATTGTTATTCCAAAACATTAAAGCCCGTCATAATGCTTTTAATTTGAAATCACTTTAGCAATGAGCATTGCCATTGCCAAACCATAAGTTAGAGTTCCCAGCGCGATCACAAGCGATCTAATCCACAGCGACTTAATTCTATAACATTCAATCTACTGTCTCAGGTGGCTGCGCATTATCTTCCAAAACAGCTCTATCTTTACTCCATCTTCTGTCCTGAGGATAAACTGTTGCACTGTGCAGGAAGGAGAAAATTGACAACTTGCAATATAAATCAGCTCCAAAAGATAACGCACAATAATATCAGCAATACGACTGCGTTCGGATAAACGCTCGCGACCCGCCTTGTTTTCCTCCTCAGTCCGCTCGCTCGCACACGATGCAGCGGGGCACATTAACCTCCCGCACGTAGACGTAACGCCCACCACACTTTCTCCTGAGGGAAAACACCAGCTGGGGCTATGAGGCTACCATGGAAACAGCATCCCGAGGTGTGGCAACGCTGAGTCGACATTAAAGTAGCCTGTGCAATGGGGAGGTCTGATGTGAACAGTGGGTGGTCCATTTGAGATGAAGTTTTGAGTTGCCATCTGGCCTCCTGCGCCACTTTATCAAATTGTTTCTTCGAGTAATGGATTGCTTTACTAGTTTACTACTTCATTCCACTGAAATGTTTGACAGCTTCAGATGTCGGGCTGCAGGACTTTGTAATGCGATTGCGATTAGATTTGCGACGTACGTTTAGAAGGTAGTATTCTGTTCAGAGTGCACATTGTAGTAGTATTTACGTTTGAGAGATCTGAAATCGGCCCTGATAAACTAATACAAGACAAGACTCCATATTTGCCGAGGTTTAAACTGCAGGTACGACAAGGGTTACGTAAATTTTTTTATATTTTATGAACGGTAAACAATCAACGTGCATCTCCAAAGACACAAGCACTTTACGCAGCATTGTAACGTTTATTTTCACATCATTTGCACTTCCACAGGGCTCGCTCCGTGGATTCTTGACTGCAGCGGTTGTGTGGTTTGTTTGTTAGACGTCTCTTCGTGCAGAGGCTGTCAGCTCTGGCCGCGTCTTCTCCCTGTGTGAACAGATGTCGAGGAGGAAACTGTCACCAAAACTGCAACTTTATTACAGTGGGAAACGCAGTCAAATGCAGGCGCTGAGCAGAAAATCACCGTTTCTGTCCTTCCTGTGCCATACGGCCACTTTCGGCACGTTACGTCATTATTCTGAGGTACACAATATGCTTCTGTATAATTCATGGCAGTTTGTTCTGGCAGCCGTTGTTGCCACTTCGTGCACGCTGTATATAACCGTGCCAAAATGATATCTGGTGATCTGATGTATTTAAGGAGTCCTCACATGTTGTTACTCTTGCACGAGCGACTCATGTTTGAGTCCTGGTTTGGTCTTTTGTGGTTTCCAATTTTTTCCCTGTTGCTCTTTGCTGTTTGTGTCCATAAAGGTCAGAAGAAAATAGGTCGAAACAAGTGCTGTCACTAATGATTATTACTGTTATTTCAGTAGTCGACTAGTCAGTGATTAGTTATTCGATTAGTTGAATGTCAAACAATTATTTCTATTATGCATTGAGACATTTAAAATACATTTGTAACCGAACAAAGGTCACAATACGGTGACTAGATAGAGAATATTTAGTGTATTATTGAATAAAATCCTAAATTGTTCATTATTTGTAACATTTTGATTAAATAATGTTGCTTTTTTGTCATAAAAGGTCTTTTAATTTGTGTTTTAGAGTCTGTATAGTCCGTAGAAAGATTATTAACATATGAATTTGATTATTTGTCATAGTTGACTAGACACCACCAGAATTCGATGCCATTGCCAGACCGTAAAGGGTAAGCCAGTATTAGCCACCGCCGGTCCTTGAACCATTTAAACAGATACTTTCACACTTCCATTGATCATTCGTACCAAAAAAATCTCTAAATACACACGAAAAACAAATCCAGTCCAGCAGGCTGTTTACTCTGACCTCCATGCATCATTCTAACCAAACTTAATAACCACCATCATGGCCGTGTATCCCAGCATGCTTCAGGCACGGCACCATCTGGTAAGCACCGGACAGAGGTGAAGAAACTGTCACATGGAGGTAAAAATAGCCTGACATTGTTTTTGACACATTTCGGCTCCTTCTCGACACTATTTTCTCCCTGTAAGATCCGACCCACAAATTACCGGTACCCCCTTTTCAAAGAGCACTGTCGGTGTGTGCAATTACTCCCCGCTCTGCAATTACATCTTAATCCGAGGGGCAAACATTCCTCCCATTAGCGCAATTATTAAAGTAATTTGATTTGAGTAGGTTCAACCGAGCTATCTGATTCCATCTCGACGAAGGCCTAATTGAATGTGTGTAATCGGTAATCAGTGTCTGTATCGCGCCAGCCCCGCGTCAACACTCGATCTCGTTACGTTAATTGCGAGAATAGTTATCCAGTAGCTTTCGGATCTCCTCCCTGTGCGGGTGTAGGGCTTGTCTAGAGTCTAGGAGCGAGTGTTTGTCAAAGGGAACACGATGTTGTTTGCGATCGTAAGCTGTGGGGAAACTAAGGTGTTTGCTCCTTTCTGAGTGTGTGTGTGTGTGTGTGTGTGTGTGCGCGCTAAAGATAGGGACTGTTTGTAGACCGTGTGTGCGTTTAGCAGAGAAACTCACGTGTAGGCTCACTAAAACTTCTTCCAGGGCTGTAGTCGACTGAAACAGTTCTCGGTCGACTAAAGATAGACGTTATAGATAGATGTGCGTTGTGTGTCAATTAGTTGAATAAAGGGAGGTGACGGTGGCTCTCAAAACCAGTATTTCTATGATCTGACCGTGGATCAGACCCAAATGGCTCTTACAAGTCACAATAACAACCAATGAAACAAGTAAGTTTTAACACTTAATTCACCACGTAAATTGCAGCTACCTCACTCCAAGCCTGTCCTATCTACTACTGCAAAAAAGTTAAACACTTAAACACTGATTAATCAAGTTTTTTCATTGCAACCGTTGCATGTTTGCCAAATCTGCAGCAGAGTTTTTGGCAGCAGTGCAAAACGTCCATTGGCCAAAACGATGTTAAAAAGTGAATTAAAAGGTGCTCGTCAGTGGTGCCTTGGTTAAGGGCGTCGTAAAGTAAAAGATACACTGCCGGGTAAACGCCTTTGTCACTAAATTCTTACTTACCGTATTTTCCGGACTATAAGTCGCACCTTTTTTCATAGTTTTGGCCGAGGTGCGACTTATACTTATATTTATACTTATATACTTATACTCCGGAGCGACTTATATGTGATATTATTTGTTAGTTTCACACTTGCAACTACATTTCATACTCCAGAATGTTTTTTCCTTCTCTATTATGCATTTTTTGGCTGGTGCAACTTATGCTCCGGTGCGACTTATAGTCCAGAAACTACAGTACTAATACCTTTTATACTTTTGAATGAACGCTGAGTTTATTTAAAAACTCCATTAGTCTAACCGAAAACTGCACCAACTGTGACAACAACGACACATTAGTAACGCACATTTCATATAAAAACAGGCTAAGTCTACATATGTTACAATGTTAGATGGTTTGATGTCTCTCATCATAATAGAACATTTTAGATTGTCTAGTTCTCACTTGATACGTGCCGAGCCTTTGCACAGCACGGCATTCAAAGCGCCAAATAAACAGCAGTAAATAAGCCCTTCTCTCACGAGTCACCTCAATAACACACACGCAGAGAGGACTTTCAAGGCTGTACATCTCCGTAATGTGCTGCTCATCAAAGTGCTGAGAGATGCTGTTTGCCAGGTTGATTAGAAAGAGCCAGACACAAGGAGGAAATGGATTTGCTGGTGTTTGAACCCGAGACAAAAGACATTTAAAAGAGAGTGGATCAGAGTGAAGAGGATCATTAAAATATGAATGGTGCTCGAGTCACAGCAGGGTAATACCAGTTTGTGGAGGAAGTGTACCCAAGACATTGAATCCGATCGCTTTATCATTGCAACAAAAACTCAATGCGTTTTAAGTGATGTTGCTGGAGTTTATTGAGACGACAAGGGGACTGTTGTAAATGAGGCACAGTCTGGATTCCAACAGCTAACATCTGAGGAACAATACAGTGACAGTTGGTGAAGTGTTTGCCTATCGAGAATGAAATCTGATTAAACAGAGTCCCTGCTGTGTGATGGGAGAGTTCTGTGGTTTGATTAAGCGTGATACGGCTGTAATAAGTGACGGGGCAGAGCCGGAATCCAGGCATTGTTCTGAATGAAAAGAGCTTTCATTCATAATAATAACTAAGGAATTTGTTTTTGTCAAAGACGACTCTTGTATGGCAATAAATGTAGTATGTTAATCTAGAACATATATTTAATAAGCAAAATTAACAATTTTCTGTTGCCATTCCATTGTTCAGAAAAGGTTTATTGCCATTGTCATTGAACAGAATTCACAGACATAGGAACTTGCTTTGGTGATTCGGTGCAACATAAAACAATGAACAATGATAACACCTATATAAAGTCAGCTGGGTTAACAACCTCTCAAGAATAAAAACAGTCTTAATTCCATAGTTCCAAAAATGAAGAAGGCTTTTTTCTGCAACATAATCTTAGCTCACAGAGCCAGATTTGGAAAAGGTTAGTTTTCTTTACTGGCCTCAGGTCGTTGCTGTTGTTCTTTATTCAAAAACAATTAGGCATTACTTGTCCTTATACTTCTATAATAGTACAAACAATACCCATTTGAAGAGTTCTGTTCTGTTCGCCTTTTACATATAAACTCTACCTGATTATGTAGATGTCTTTTTTTTTACCTCAAAGCTCGTCTTTATCCAGAACTGCTTCATAGTGTGTTTTTGTAGTATGTTTGGTTGTCCCATGCTTTTTAGTGCTCAAACTAATGCCTCTTGTGGGATTAATAAAGTTGTCTATTATATATTATATACTGTAATTTTCAACAAAAATAGTAATACTCTCTTTATGTTACCATGTGGTCTTGTAGTAGAATAGTTTAGTGGTTCTAATCAAGTTCAAGATCATTCTTAAACTGTTTAGGAAAGGTCACATTTTGACCTATTTTTGAGTGTCGATTAGAACCTGATTGTTGATTCTTTTGATAATCCTCTCCACAGATCTGACATGTGACTTAGTTGTATTGGAAATAAGTAGTTTTCACTCAAGGCAATGTCAAACCATCTCCATGGAGACAAGCAGGTGACGGACCCTCCACAAGAGAAGTTTGTGCATCTTTAAAATAGCCTCACATCTTTCCCTCTTTTTTAAATGTATAAAACAACCCATTTAATTTGCAATCACTTTTTATATTGTGTGGCTTCTTCAAACAAGGAAACGATAATCTCTCTCCTGGTGTGAAATGATTTACATTCAGCACAGGCTGGTGACCCCCTATGGCTGGGTTATATAGGCCAATGCATAATATAATGTGCTAAAACACAACATAAATGTGTCTTCCAACCATAAAGTTAACAGCCAATTGGATTTTCCCTTTCATTTCAGCACATAATAAAACACAAATACTTTTTCAAACTAAAGCTTGGGTATAACTGATTTTAAACCGCAAAAGGAGGAAGCGTGTGTTTGAATCTAGCTAGTTCCAAGTTCTTACAAACAAAGTATTTATCTACCTTTATTTAACCAGGTGAACACATTGAGATCAATGCTTCTAGTTCAAGGGGGATCTGAGTCAAAGTGTTGGATTTGTTCTAATTGTATAAAAAAAACGTTATCTTTAATTTACTTATCAAATGTTGTACGTGAGCCTTGAAAGAGAGCTCTTTGTCTGGTACAACGCTGAGGTACTCAAACCCTGAGAAGTCTGGATCAGAGGGACGTCCTCGGACACGTCCAGGCGAAAATTTCATGCCTTTATTTTCTGAATTCAAGAGATAAGATAAGATAATCCTTTATTGTCCACACATGGGGAAATTTCATTGTTGCAACGCAGGTAGATACAGAGGAAAAGAACAGATAACTTATAGGAAGTTTGAAAAACACTCTCAATAGAAGATCTCTTATAAACAAAAACTCCTATAGACAAAACCTCCCATTTCCCAACAGGGGATGGAGGGGGGAAAAAATAAATAAAGATAAAAATAAAATAAAGAAAGAAATAAATAAATAAGATGCTATATGTTTTTTCACTTTTCTGTATCGTTACTAAATATTTACTCAAAATCTAATAATAGTGAGTGTGTTCTTCCGGCCTGTCAGTGGAAGGCCAGTGTCACATCTTGTTACTCGGCACAGGCGTTTCTGAGCTATGATTGACAGCTCACACCACATAGTACTCAGAAGTCTATTACTACTTCCACTACTGCCTCTGCTGCTGGAGTATGTAGATATACTGCCTCTGCTGCTGTAGTATGTAGATATACTGCCTCTGCTGCTGGAGTATGTACATATACTGCCTCTGCTGCTGTAGTATGTAGATACACTGCCTCTGCTGCTGGAGTATGTAGATATACTGCCTCTGCTGCTGGAGTATGTACATATACTGCCTCTGCTGCTGTAGTATGTAGATATACTGCCTCTGCTGCTGGAGTATGTACATATACTGCCTCTGCTGCTGGAGTATGTAGATATACTGCCTCTGCTGCTGTAGTATGTAGATATACTGCCTCTGCTGCTGTAGTATGTAGATATACTGCCTCTGCTGCTGGAGTATGTAGATATACTGCCTCTGCTGCTGGAGTATGTAGATATACTGCCTCTGCTGCTGGAGTATGTAGATATACTGCCTCTGCTGCTGGAGTATGTACATATACTGCCTCTGCTGCTGGAGTATGTAGATACACTGCCTCTGCTGCTGGAGTATGTAGATATACTGCCTCTGCTGCTGGAGTATGTACATATACTGCCTCTGCTGCTGGAGTATGTACATATACTGCCTCTGCTGCTGGAGTATGTAGATACACTGCCTCTGCTGCTGGAGTATGTAGATATACTGCCTCTGCTGCTGGAGTATGTAGATATACTGCCTCTGCTGCTGGAGTATGTACATATACTGCCTCTGCTGCTGGAGTATGTAGATATACTGCCTCTGCTGCTGGAGTATGTAGATATACTGCCTCTGCTGCTGGAGTATGTAGATATACTGCCTCTGCTGCTGGAGTATGTAGATATACTGCCTCTGCTGCTGGAGTATGTAGATATACTGCCTCTGCTGCTGGAGTATGTAGATATACTGCCTCTGCTGCTGGAGTATGTACATATACTGCCTCTGCTGCTGGAGTATGTAGATATACTGCCTCTGCTGCTGTAGTATGTAGATATACTGCCTCTGCTGCTGGAGTATGTAGATATACTGCCTCTGCTGCTGGAGTATGTAGATATACTGCCTCTGCTGCTGGAGTATGTAGATATACTGCCTCTGCTGCTGGAGTATGTAGATATACTGCCTCTGCTGCTGGAGTATGTACATATACTGCCTCTGCTGCTGGAGTATGTAGATACACTGCCTCTGCTGCTGGAGTATGTAGATATACTGCCTCTGCTGCTGGAGTATGTACATATACTGCCTCTGCTGCTGGAGTATGTACATATACTGCCTCTGCTGCTGGAGTATGTAGATACACTGCCTCTGCTGCTGGAGTATGTAGATATACTGCCTCTGCTGCTGGAGTATGTACATATACTGCCTCTGCTGCTGGAGTATGTACATATACTGCCTCTGCTGCTGGAGTATGTAGATATACTGCCTCTGCTGCTGGAGTATGTAGATATACTGCCTCTGCTGCTGGAGTATGTAGATATACTGCCTCTGCTGCTGGAGTATGTAGATATACTGCCTCTGCTGCTGGAGTATGTACATATACTGCCTCTGCTGCTGGAGTATGTACATATACTGCCTCTGCTGCTGGAGTATGTACATATACTGCCTCTGCTGCTGGAGTATGTAGATATACTGCCTCTGCTGCTGGAGTATGTAGATATACTGCCTCTGCTGCTGGAGTATGTAGATATACTGCCTCTGCTACTGGAGTATGTAGATATACTGCCTCTGCTGCTGGAGTATGTAGATATACTGCCTCTGCTACTGGAGTATGTAGATATACTGCCTCTGCTGCTGGAGTATGTACATATACTGCCTCTGCTGCTGGAGTATGTAGATATACTGCCTCTGCTGCTGGAGTATGTAGATATACTGCCTCTGCTGCTGGAGTATGTAGATATACTGCCTCTGCTGCTGGAGTATGTAGATATACTGCCTCTGCTGCTGGAGTATGTAGATATACTGCCTCTGCTGCTGGAGTATGTACATATACTGCCTCTGCTGCTGGAGTATGTACATATACTGCCTCTGCGCCGGGTCGACCTCCAGGGACGGACGGATGCCCCGCTTGTGTTTGTGTGTTTGGATGAGACAGTGATTCCTAATGACACGAGAAGGTCACCACTATCTCTCCCTCTCTTCTTCTTCCTCTTCCTCTCTGTCTCTCTCTCGTCCTCTCTCTCCTCTACTTCTGTCTCTGTCGGGGGAAACCTGTCTAAGATGTGCTTTGATCATGTCAGAAAACGGTGCTAGTGTTTTTACGGCATGTTGTTCTTTTGAGGGTATATCCCATCCCCACCGGAGCATATAAATAATGAAGTGGAGGTATATTAGACATGTTTTCAAAGTCTTTTTTCAAGCTTTTTCGAGTTATAAGTCTCTAATCAGGTGTAATGGATCATCTTTCACCTGAAAGATGATCCATTATAGACCTTTAATAATAAATAAGTCTTTCTTCAAATAGAAATATTACAATAATATAAGTGCACCTATCAAGCATGATGTCATAATTTTTATAGTTTGTGTCAATTTTTGGGGACTTTTATAGATTTTCAATTCTAGATATTGATATATGTCGTATAATATTGATTGTATAATAAGAAAAGGTCGTCATGCTCCTATTCAGACAGGTGTTTAATGTATGTTTGTATGTATGTAATGTTTGGATCTATTGTAACACTGTGAAGATGACACATAGAAAAATGCATTTGAATTGAATTGAATATTGAATATATCGACGCTTCGGTGGTCTATTACGTCAATATTGTTTATAACTCCTCCAAAACACTTATCTATATCATCTAAATCTCTGTTCTCTCACTTTCTTATCAGCCCCTTTCAATGTTACTTTTAAGTTATTCATATTTCAATATTTGATATTTGATATCAAGCAGACGCTCCCACACGAGGCTCATTAAACTGCTAATCAATGCATTCTTTTCATTGTGTCCACGTTTTACTAAATGCCCCGCTGCTGGAAGACTTTCAAATGCAGAATCTGTGCAGATTCCACGCATAGATGCAAGATTAACGAGACGCGGTCATTTCAAAGGATTTTAATTGGCTCAAGGCTCATTAGAGGCTGCAGCATTGAGGTCTTATGTTGGGTCAGATTTAACTCTGCTTGGGTCAAGTCTGCATTATATTTAAAAGTAAATTTGCCTCAAAGTTGGTGCAGTAAGTTTTTATTTGACTGATTTGTATGCAAGAAGCCTATGTATCATCTCAATGTTTCTCTATGATTATAAAGTTTTGATTTTAAAATGTGTAGTTGTTTGAAAAGCAAATGCAGTTGAAGATGCAGAGTAGGTTTAAATAATATGATGAATATATCAAGCTCAGAGTAATAATTTTTGGCCTGCAATGTCCTATTGTTAGTCTGAATTGAACGTAGGATGGTATGTACGCAATATAGAGTAAACACAGATATTATAAGTCTTTTTCATATTCAAATCATTTCTTTTTAAACACAACAGGATAGAGTGAGACTTTATTCTTACCGTATGCATGCTACATAAATGCATATATCTATACATAATGGCAAAGAACACAATGGCATCTGCAGACAGAAAAGCGCGTCTTAAAATAAGTGTAAAATTGGTCCTGGTCCATGTATATTGAATATGAAAAGCATTATGTGGCACAATATCCAGTATGTAATAGCATTTTTACACAGTATGTTGACTTTGAATGGTCTGACATATCAGTTTGAGTCCTATATACCTGGTTTAGTGTGGATTCTTTCTTAGACATTGTAATACACCTTTATTCTTGATCCACTTTCTTTGTTTGGCACATTTTATAAACAGAAACGCTTCCAAAGTTCTGCATAAACACAAAACTATTTTAAAAAAACAACAGGAAAAGCTATAAGAAGTGCGTTTATCCTAATAGTCAAAAACCGGTCACAGCAAAGAAAACCATAAAAACATAATTAAAAAAGGAAAATGAAACAAATAAAAGGCACAGAGGACCACGCAACTTACGCTGTGTTAAAAGCCAGAAAATGAAAGTTTATTTTTTTAATTTCCAGCCCAATACTGTTGATATCACAACCTAATCCAACCAAAAACTGCAAGTGAAAAAATGCTGTTACTTGACAATTCACTTGCTAATTTATCACCTTTCCACTTAGAAAACACAAGACGTAAAAGGTCTAACATCCCTGTCACTCCTAAAGCTGCAATCACTTTACATGTGTGTAAAAGGCACTTGTGTGAGCCTCCATAACAATGAGGACCACGCTGGAGGGGCAGGCAGGGATTACCTGGGCCTGGAGAGCACTGATACGGGCCCCCGCTCCTGCCCTTGGCCCCCAAGTACCCCCCATGCCCGTGTGCGCGGCGTGCAATAAGAGATAGCAGCATCCACTCACCCGCTGTAATCCTGCTTCTGTCCAAGAGGAGAGGACAAGGAGTCAGAGGGCGGAGAGAAAAAGAGACACCTGATCAAGGGATAGGAGTCTTCTTTAAGGATTCGACCTTTGACCTTTGAATGTGCACGTGTCTGTGACTGGAAGGTGAGAGAGCAGAGAAAAAGACAAACTGCTGCGAGTTTTGTCCAGAAAATGCATTCAAATGTAAATAAATGTCTTTTATCTGGCTGTTTTGTCACATTAAGTGCATTTTGTCATTCAGAAAGTTCCATTTCTGTAATGCTGGTGACAAATGTGAGCAATGGTAACGTTTTAGACAATGCGAGTGAAGGATAATTAAAGATTTCACTGTTGTTTGGTCACAATTAAATCAAAATCATAATTTAAATTGATGCAATTGGCGAAAGGCTGCAATTTCCTCCTCAAACAACAAACTGTCCTGGCTTATTTTGCATAAAAGTCGAATAACCCTGTACTTTAGATTTGATAAGATAAGATAAGATATTCCTTTATTGTCCCACATGGGGAAATTTCATTGGTGCAACGCAGGAAGATAAAGAGGTAGATACAGAAGAACAGATCACTTATAGGAAGTCTGAAAAACACTTTCAGTAGAAGATCTCCTATAAATAAATAAAAACTCCCATAGACATATAAATAAATAAATAAATACCATTGCATGTGATCCCGACAGTAATTGCACATGAATATGTGTCACGACAGCACATAAATTGCACATGAATTTCACAGTAATTGCACATACGACAGAATTGCACATCAGTATTAGGTTAGGTCAGTATTGCGACGGGATAACGTGACGATCTCCGGGTAAGACGACTGTTGTCCGCAGTTTCATGAGTTCCTCCTTTGTGGAAACGCGGTACGGCGCCGGCCGGGGGGCGGGGCCGGAGCCGGGGGGCGGGGCCGGAGCCAAGACACATCGCAACGACACGACGAAAACACTCAATCCAGCCGAATAAAGTCAAAACAAGTTAATTTAAAGCGATTCCAGTGCGTGTCTCGATCGTTCGTGAAGTTCCTCTTTCGTATAAACGTGTATATAAACGTGTACCGACGACACGCCGTACTTTAGCGCGGCCGGAGGGCGCGCGGGGGGGGGGCTGGTGGGCTCACTCGGAGCTAGCTCACGTCACAACAACACAACGAACGCAACGAAAAACTCTCAAATCCAGCCGAAAAAAGTCAAAAACAGTTGAATTAAAAAACTATTCCAGCGCGTGTCCCTATCGTACAGTAAAATAGAAAAAACATATTCTGAAATACATGGGATTTTTTTGGTCGATTCTTTTAGACTGTGCACGCTTGAGCTTTGCTTGTTTCCCAATGTGTTTTTAAACTACAAATGGCAAAATAAACAGACTAATCCTATCATTAAGACATAAATTGTAAACAAGGATGTCCCAATATAATTTTTTTATGAACTGGAGTTGTGAAAAGAATCAGAAATCAGATACTAATCGATACCAAAACTAGCAGTGAAGCTAGATACTCATTTGTACAAGTATCGATATTAAAGAACTTCAAAAACTACAGTGTTTTGACCTTTCTTGAGCTTCATCAGAGCGAGTATAAGACAAAGTATCCAAGAAGAGTATAAGAAGAGTGGTATATAAGAAAGTACTATTATTTTGTGTTGAAAATGACAGTGTGTTATTTAAAAGTGTTTTTTTACTATCATTGTGGTATCGAAGCCTATTCCTTAGTATCGAAATGTTAGTATCATGGCCAAAAAGCAGTAAAATCCTTTCACAAGTCTATAGCTTTATGAAATCCAACTGTCTGAATGAAAAAGTCATGGTATTGTCACAAAAAACATCTAGGAAAAAAGTACTTTACACGTACTTTGACTTTTTTGGAGCATAGATTGAACGGAATGATCTTTATGTCTCCAATCGCAAGTCTAATGGCAAAGCTTGTCGGAAAAATCACAAAGAGATGTTTTTCCCAAATTGTTCAGCCCCATCACACACACACACACACACACACACCCCGGTCCCTCCCTTCTCCTCCTGCCACCACCACTTAGGACGTTACCATGGTGACGAGGTTAGAGGCTTGCCCTGCAGCTGGAGAAGAAAGAAGGTGCATTCTGACACAAGCTCAAAGTGCATTCCTCTCTTTTGTGCACGCTTTTTGTGTTGCATCAGTGCCACAAAAACGTCCTGCATTTAGTTTGTCGAACCCTTCTGCAGTTATTTTCTGATTCACCTCGTATTCTACCCTTGTTTCTATGCCTCTTGGACGTGTTTGTTTGTTTGTTTGTTTGTTTGTTTGTTTGTTTGTTTGTTTGTTTGTTTGTTTGTTTGTATGTATGTATGTATGTATGCGCTTAACCGGCTTAAGGTGCTGAGATTCGTGCTCCTTCTGCGCGGATCGGCAGAGTTGAAGCCTAAACAACAACATGCTGATTCATGCCAGGCTTGGCGCTATCCCGGCTGTTACACTTGGATTGTGTGTTGTTTCTGGTTAAGAGCTTACTACTTGTTGTCTGCTACAATGAATAAACTAGTTAGTTAGTTAGTTAGTTAGTTAGTTACTCCGTGGATGTGATGTGTGGTAACTGGAAAAAGGCTGGTTTTGTGTGCCACGCCAAAACCGTTTGAATTTGATTATGAATTTGATTTGAATTTGATTATTATTTGTCTGCCTGGGGCCGATTCTGAACCACAGAAGTTTTGTCTTGTCTCACAATAATTGCATTTTGAGCTCTTACGTTTGGCAGCACTTTAGACTCATAAATAAGATTATAAAAGTAAGAAACCTGATGTCAGTTGTCTAAAGAATCTTCTGTGCTTTGGCCCAGTTTGATTTGAATCTCGCTAAATCTTATTGTAGATATTTTCTCTTAAAGCTTGAATTCCCATCGCCCCACAGCCTGCCACACTTCTGTTGCATTAGCATTCAGCGGCTTCTGTTAAAGATGCAATTTCATTTAGCTTTTTTACACAGACAAAGCTGAACAGACAGAAGCTGAACACGATGCACAACCCGTTTCATGCATTTTGAGACATCCAAACTAATAAGCAGTGTCATAAAAACGTCACGCTCTAGTTATGCAGTCACTCAATGTGCAACTTACTTAACATGTGTTTATCATTCATTTTTAAGCTAAAGGATTCACTCCGTTTCAATACAGTGTGCGAAGATCTGTGCCGAATCACATGTTTGGAAGCCATTGGCGCTACATTTCACTTTGAATACTGGGAATGTCCTTTTATATCATGAAGTGAAATTAAAATTGATGTTGCACGGCCTATCAGAACAAAGGAACCGGCATCAAAGTCTGACTACAAACACTCCCTTTCGCCGTGTGCTCCCTAAACCACAAATATGTGCATATATTTGCTGTCTGCCCATTATCGTCCTTTTATTTATTCCTCTACTCTCTATCCATACACTACCGTACTCTTTTCTCTTTGGCGTGGGGGTGTGCACTGATGTCACAGTATGGGAGTGCCTAATTGGTTTTGCGCTGGCTAACGAGATCAGATGCACGTTAGTGTGAATGAGGTGAGGAATCACGCTGAGCTGGCGGTATCCAGGGCAGGTCTTCACACATGCTCAGAGCGACGCCGTCCTCGCCATCGCTCTCCGGATCACTCCTCGGCCCATACGTTGTATTTTTGACCGCTCGTTTCAGTCCGTCTGCCTTCGCCGTCGTCAAAATAGAACCCAATCCAATTACAAGTGCAGCATAGGCACAGCACGGGGATGCACGCGGCTCGCCTTTCCTAACCTCCCTGGGGACCGGAGTCCGGCCTCAGCTGCTAAATTGCCTAAACTCTCTCATCGACTAATGGGCTACCTGTCTTCCAGCCCTGGCGGCCTCTCCTCTCTCGACTTTAACGAGTTCCTGTTGTCTCCCCGTGAGCTGTCCACCGCCAGATATATCTCTGGCTCGAGCTGCTCCGCGTCTGCTTTTTCACGTCCGTCCATCTGGCTGGAGCCGTGCGCGACGTGCGATTCCCCCCCAATTGGTCTCAGCCTCTTTATTCACGAGCTGTTTTCAGTGACTTTGTGGAATATTGCATCATAAAATATTCAGAGTGACTTTGCGCGGCCGCACGGTGCAGTCTGCCTGCCCTTGTGTTTGTTATTGTGCCTTGCCTCCAGGTATTTGGGCGCGTACACATTAAGGTGAATCTGAATTTGGAAATCTCTTTGGCTTTAGACATTTACATCTAAGTGCTTCTACTTTTGGCTTGAAGCAAAGTGGCTAGTACCAGGTGCCCTCCCTCACTCAGATGTTTGCCCATTCATGATTGGAGTGTCCTTGATTTGTCTATTGGATGATTAACCCATTGTGCAAAAGTACTCCGGCCCTTTATAGACATAGGTAATATACAATAATTATTTTTTTATGGTTACATAGAGTGATATTTTGGCATTTTGTGATTATTTACAGACATTTCACATTGTCTGCAGAATAAACCTCAACATTTAAAGACATGTTTAAACACGTTTCTGTTGGACTGACGTCATATAGTCCGACTATTGTTACCGGAATACTCAGAAAATGATCAAGATATTCAGTTTTGTCAGTATTTTCCCCTATTCTATTTGCGTTCTGGGTACTTCTAGAATATTTACATTTAAAGTTCTGACCGTTGATACAGCACAATGAAAGAGGGACATGGTTCAAATCTTACTAAAGAGCAGATCCAGAAACAAGAATATATGAATAACTCGTCAAAAACATCAGCTAGAACCCTGTGTGTGTAATTCTATGGGGATGCTTTGATTTATGCCTTTAACTCCTCGCACTTTATGAACTCCTTAGCACTTCATCTCTTTACTTTATGGCATGTATAAATTAACACTTTTAAATCTCTTTCAATGTGGACTTTTCATCTCTCATGATTATTTTTCTTTATGTAAGTAATGTGTGAATGAGAGCAGCAGACGGCACTGCAATTTTCCTCTGGATTAATAAAGTATCTATTTATCGTTTGTCAATCTGACCTGAGACACAATTTCCAAGAAGTCAAAGCAAAATAAAATTAAACTCACCTGGAGAAAAGGCTTAAGAGTGGAGGGAGGAGCTAACTAAACTGAAACTAAAAGAACCTCAGGAGTATCTGCTGTTTAGTCCATCTACCAGTTTTTGTCTTATTGTGTTGGTGGGTTTGTTGGCGTCATGTAGAGATGTCAAGATTATTCAGTTAATTGATAATCGGCATCAGTCAGGTTATAAAATAGTCATAAGAACTAAAACATAATAATCGTGACCATTTTAAACACAAAATTAAGGGGTTTTAATTCAATGTATAGTCACAAATGGTCCCAAACTTGAGAAATAGTAATGTGTCAGGCGACATCCGTTAAATTGTGATAATTCTCACTAAACACATTTTTTGGCTTTCTTGGATTTATTGAAGGCCCATTTAGGATAAACACATGCTGGATGTGCTGTTCCTCCTTCACTCTTCCTTCTGTGCTTGCGACCAAGTAGTCAGGCGTAAAACTTCCCCCGATGTCGATATTAGAGCAACCGATGCACATTAAGACGAAGTGCGCAGCCTTTTTTTTCCCCAGTCTGAGTCGCTTCTCTTCACCAAACGCCCATTTCTATGATAAACACAAACAATTATCGAAAACCTCTGAGTAGTTAGTCAAACCCGCTGGGAGTAGTGGGTGTAGATATAGTTAATGTCTGGCTAGAGGAAATGATATTGCTGTGATCGTTATATCCTTCCAGTACATTGCGGATAAAAGGAAAGTCATTATTTACCACAGACACGCGTGCGATTGCTCTTCGGGTCTTATGGTAATATATCCACGTGTACGCCTTTGTTACAGCTCAACATTTCTCATGTTTAAGACAAATAAATGTTGTCAGGGCAACCGAGACCTTGACGCCAACAATGCAGCTATCATTCCTTTTAGTTTAGTTTATTGTCCAAGAACTCACTTTGTAACCACTTCTATTGTAACGTCCCGCCTTTGTATGCTTCTGAATAGACCCGGATCCTGTTTAATTCACACGTTACATCCACAGTGTCTCCTGCCGCCGCATCGCCTGTTGCATTACACCGAGAAGTGCAGATATAGCCTCGGTTTTTTATGCGATTTGATGCGCTCGGTTACGACAAATGACACTCCCTCCCTGTTTTTGGCCTCCTTTTCATTATTGTTTCTTTATTGTCTGTCACCGTCGGCCAACTCCACGGAGCGTGTCATAAATAGAGACGCCGCTGACGTTTCAATTTGCCCCGTAACCCGTCATATATATATAAGAGAAAATACACACACGTGCACCAAGTTCATCGTCGGGGGATCGGGGGGATAGGTCTCCGCTGCGTTTCCATAGCGACGGGGCAGAAAGCAATAACGGCACACTTGACCCCCGGTGCTCTTTCGGTGGCCTCTTCGCACACTCGCACCTCAAATCTAATCTGGGAGAGTAGGCCGCCGAGTGATATCCACACATCAGCCCCAGAAGATTCAGCAAAAACAGGACAGAAAAAGGCAAACTAAAGGGATGTCGGGAGGGAAAGGAGACAATAATTTCATCCGGCAAGATAATTGGATCAGTTGTTTCTCTCCGTTGCCATTGGGGGGGAAGTGGACTGCTGTGTAAACTGTGAGGAAAAACACTATATACACATATTATGTTTGGAAAGTCTCACTGAATTCTTCATGATTATAACAAAGTAAGTATGTTTACAAAAGGACGTGGGATGATTATCATGGACAAAAAGAATAATACCCTGTGACGAGCTGGCCCCTGTCCAGGGTGTGCCCCGCCTAAGGCCCAAAGTCACTGGGTTAGGCTCAAGTCACCCGCGACCCCGAACGGGAACAAGCGGTAAAAAATGAATGAATGAAAAATAATAACAATAATGTTGCAATTATTATTGAAATAGCTGACTGTTTAAGAATGTTATGGATATTAATAATTACAATTGAAATATTATGAATGAAGAAGTTGCATATTTAACAACTATTATAGTATTGTACTTTATCAAAAGTGAAAATGACAATAATCTAGAAGAGAACATCATGGATAAGTAGGTTTTCTCTGCACAATCAGCTGGGAAACCTTTGTTGGTGATTGTCTTTGTTGGCGATTATCACGGTTATACAAATTCTACCACAAACAATTACTGTCGATCCTTTTTAATGCAAAAAATAGTAATATTGTTTATTGTCTCATCCCTGTTTACGGCATAACAAGTTTTGAGATTTACTTTTTCATGAAACCAAAATAAATGGGGTGAGGCGCTGGCAAAAAGAAAAATCCCACTTTATTTATTTTGATATTTGTAATTTTAAACAAACTAGGCCATTATTGCCAGAAACTAATATTTTTCTTCACTGTATGATTTTTGTATATTGCATTATAAGTTACAAGACGAGCCTGGCTTATCTTAAAATCTTAAAACTTATTGAATCTCTATGCAAAAGAGCTTTACAAATATTAGATACAAACTTTACTCATATCATCACTGCCCGATACTTCAGACATATAACTATATAAGTTTTGACAATCAAAAAAAATTCTAATTAGCTTTGAATTTATGAACGTTTCCCTGGTCTTTCTCCGCCGCCCCTCAACGAGTTTATTCAAATCAGCTCTGGAACAAGTGGCAGCGTAACCAGAGCTTCTGCTGGAGGAGACTGTTCAGTTCCTTCATTCAACAAGTGCTGTCAGTCAAACAGAGACTTGCACATCCGGCTGCTTTCAGAGACAATCTGACGTTAAACACATTGAAGACAAACCTCAGACGTTGGCTCAAGAGGAACCAAGTCTGTCATCACTGATCCCGAACTGTTGTTGTTTGTAACTCTGGCATATTTACTGTACATTGTATTTTCAGTAATATGCACTGCCCCTTTAAATAAATACATCTGAATAAAAACCTGCCACTGCTAAATGGCAGTACAATATTCATATTCATAATATTCATGTGCAATTACTGTCATACTCACATTCATGTGCATATAACTGATGAAAATAGAGTGTTTATTTTACCATTATTATTATTAGTATTATCTTGTCTTACGCTAGCTGTTTTTTATTTTATTTTATTTTTATTTTATTTTTATCTTTATTTATTTTTCCCCTCCATTCCTTATTAGGAAATGAGAGGTTTTGTCTTTCGGAGTTTTTGTTTATAAGAGTTCTTCTACTAAGAGTGTTTTTTAAACTTCCTATAAGTTATCTGTCCTTTTCCTCTGTATCTACCTGCGTTGCAACAATGGAATTTCCCCATATGTGGACAATAAAGGATTATCTTATCTTATCGTATAAAATTTAGCTCCATATTGTCAAACATCCTTGTCATAGCGGTACAATCTCTCCAATCACTGCGTTCCATTCTCTACACTTTCCATCCTTTCACCTGAACCGTAGACGCGTTCTTGCAGGACATTCAGAATCCCTCACAAACCCGAGCGTATTGATGGATGTAAAGGTGAAAATAGCGATGACTGACACACGGGGGATCCAAGAAGAGATGCAGCGTCAGTAATAACGGCACTGACAGGCCAGCCTCAGCGACACCGCAGTTATCTGTTGATGCCAGTCTCCGACCTCATTACTCTTCATATCGGGAGAGCAGGAGATGATTCCCTTTCTCTGTTTGTTTCGTGTTGGTTTTGTGCGCTGAGCTTTGTGTGTGTGTCTCGGTGAAATGTGTGTGTTATTGTCACGGAGGTGCAGCTGAACTCTCTCTCTCTTGGTGGGATTCCCTGCAGTTACTTAAGACATTGTGACGGCGCAGTGCAGTGTAATCAGCGTAGTTTACATGTATTTAACTTCTCCTCTGTGACCCGCAGGTGTTCTCCTTCCCAATCTTATTCATTCTTGTTTCGCCTTGAGACGTCAACTATTTTCTCCAAGGCCAAATTAGTCTTCTCACTTTTGAACACCTGTTGTATTGTTTAAGATGGAAACAATCATTAAATTCTATCATTAAAATCAAGTGAAAAATGGTTTTATACTTCATGCATATACAATTTCCTTGACTTCTGTTCTTCACTGTAAGATCAATAAAAGGCATTCTGAGCAGAAGTAGTCGGGTCTAAAATCTGCCAGTGTGTGGCTTGTTTAAGAGTGTGGTTGTAAACATGTTGAGTTTCCAGTCTCCGGAGCAGTTGGGCACAATAAGAGATTGCTCCTGGTGATTTCTGGCTCTTGATAATCAGGTCAGGGTCGATTGGATTGCTCCTTCTCTCTGAGTGCATGCAGTACTAGTGTATGTGTACTTTATGTGAACATGAAGTATTTATGTGGCAGTGTGTATTGCAGTGCTGTCTTCTGTAAGCGTGTTGCTTCGTGTACTGCAACACAAAATACACCTTGCTTCTATTTCCCCGCTGAACACAGTTTTTAAACCAATGTAGTACCGTGATCCCTTTTATGCCGTAAGATGTGCTTTGAAAATTAAATTAAAACCTCCATGGGATTTACTCTATTTGAATGAGACAACGTTATATTTAGGCTTTTGTAAAGTAGGTTTCCAGGTGAATTTACTGTGAATTACATCCTTTTAATCCCTTTTCTTCCTGTTTTCGTATATTTTCTCTGTAGTTCTCAAAGGAGAAGTACCTGCTGGAGTCTCCCCCTGAGAAACTGCGCAAAGAGCTGGAGGAGGAACTGAAGTTGAGCCCTGCTGACATCCGGAGCCATGGCTGGTACCATGGACACATACCCAGAGAGGTACAGTCTGCAGGAAGTGTGATTCCTGTGAGAGGGAGCATGTACAGAAAAACACTACATGAAGGGAAGAAGGGCTGAGCAATATTGATCAAAATGAATAGCTCTATAAAGATAATATATTAACTAAATTTAATTAATTAACTAATTAATTAAAATGAGGTCAATCCAACAGAAATGTGTTAAAACATTAATTAGTTGGGGAGTACTGATCAGAGATTTATGGAATGTCTGTAAAATGAATCACAAAATTGCAGAAATATCACCTTATTTGAAATTTTACAAGAAGACTTACCGGTGTTTTAATTTTTATTTTTAATCAGGTTTTTCAGTTTTTACTACAAATGATATACTCGATGTTCAGATTGCGCATATGTTTAACATTCACAATGTTTCGATATATTGCCTGTAATATTGTATGTTATATGCTATGATCATTTGCCTGTAACAATCTTTGGCCATTTAAACCCGTATTTTGATCATCTTATTTTAGATTTAACTCACAAATGCATTAATATTGCTCAGTATTGGTTCTTCTCCACTTTTCATAAGTACTGCAAACCTTAAACATTTACAGTGTAATGGTGATATAGTTTGTGCTATGTATCGTGTTATTTCGCCTTTCCATTGTCATTATGTTATGTTATGTACGCTGCTCACATAATAGCATTAATTGTATAAATGTGAGGGAGTTCATTCCTAATTCTACCTTCATAAAAGTCCAGGCATATTTCATTCTCATCGTAAAGGGTTCACGGGATAGTAAATGATTCGAAAGATTCACTTGCAATGAATCTAACACTAACCCTGGGAAAAAAGAAGAAAAAACACCCATATACCTTTGTTACACCCCTAAATATGCCCTCCTCTGATTGGACCACACACATCGACTTCCCAGCACTGCACTGTAAAAACTTGACTTGAAAACGCCATCTTTTTGCAATGAATGATTTAAATGAACATGAGCTGAAGTATATGAAGTCTTGAGATGACTATGGTAATATACAGGAACTTTAAGAAATATTGATATATATAATATATGATATCACTGAGCTGGGCAGGTTTTATAGTGTAGGTCATGGGTCAAGGGCAGACAATATAAATTTAGAAGCACGTCCATGAAATTGGAGGAGAGTCAAGATTTCAGAGCGAAAAGTAGAGCGAATGTTTGTGGGCCACACTCCTTACATTAAGTTACATGAGGGATGAAAGGAATATATTTAACTACAACTTATTTATTGTACCAGAAAAGGACAATGTTGGACCAGAATTCAATTTTCAGAGAATTTTATTTTGAATATGGGGCACTATAGGCACTCAAGTGAAGGGAAATGTACCTCTACCCATTATCCACGAGCCAGGTCGTGACCATAGGTGAGGATAGGAACGTAGATTGACCGGTAAATCAAGAGCTTTGCCTTTCAACTCAGCTCCTTCTTCACCACAACAGTCCGATGCAGCGGCCGCATCATTGAAGATGCTGCACCAATCTGCCTGTCAATCTCATGTTCCATCCTTCCCTCACCCGTGAACAAGACCTCGAGATACTTGAACTCCTCCACTTGGAGAAAGGACTCTCCACCCACCTGGACGGGGCAACGTGATTGTTGCCTTGGATTTGGATTTGAATTTGGAGCTGATTCTCATCTCAGCCACTGCAAATGTGGAAGGTCCTGGATCCAACATCATCTGCAAACAGCAGAGATGAGATCCTGTCTCCAAACCGTACACCCTCTGATCCCTGTCTGCTCCTAGGAATTCTGTCCATTGATCAGATTGACCTTTATTGTCCCCGTAAACAAATGTGCACTCTGCATTTGACCCAATGCTAAACCTGTCAGGAGCAGTGATCTTGAACTATTGGCTTGGTCTGGACTCAAGCTGAAGAATTGTATCTGTTTTTATCTGGGAAACCAGAATAAACCCACCCAGACAATCAACAAAGCACGTGACAAAGTGCAGCTCTGGCAGAGTCCAACATGCACTGGGAACAAGTCTGAGAACAAATAACCTATGAATCAAAAATCATGTTTATTTTTTTACCCTCATGTCTTCTACTGAAAGCTCACACATACTGTGTATGTATTGGACCAAATAACCTGACTTATTATTTATTTTTCTTCAGTTCTGGTTGATTCAATTTAATTTATTTTTGTAACGCACAAAATCACAGCACCAGTTGCCTCGATGAGCGGCAATGAAATAGAGAAACCGATTAAACAATGTTCACAGGAATTTTGCAATCCTAGCATTCCCTGTCCTTCGACCCTCCTTCTCGGCAAGGAAAAACAACAATAACCCACTGGGGAACATTCTGGTCTACAAGTCCGGGTTGTGAGATGGGACATGTCTTCACTGGAGCCGCATCAGCAGTGTCGAAAACAAGGAGAAGGAGGGGAAAAAATGAATGTGTTTGTCACTCCATTGCATCTTGTGCCAAGATGTGTGGATTCTGAGAGCAACATTTAAATACTTAACACACAGAATGACACTGATTAATGAATCCCATCATCTGTCACAGCTCAGTAGAAATTGCTTTAGCGTTGTGAAGGTGGGAGACCATGCCAAACAGACAGCTGCATGTTTTGCCCCCTGTACGCAATTGGATTTCACAGCTGGTGACTAAAACACAGATACGAGAGAGGGGGCCCCTCCCTCCTCTAGGTGCACATGTGGAGGGCCCTTGTTCCCAAAACACAGCCAGCCCCCCAACACTTGATCAGACTCTGTGTACTCGTTCGCTCACAAGAACCATCTGGGAGGCTTTCCTCATTTAATTTACATAAAATATTCATGTATTCATGCATTTGCTCCAGTGTAAACTTTGGGGGAACCCGCAGCCCCTCAGCTACCACAACAATCCTTATTGACTCCATCCAACACTTACTGAAAAGTATATTAGCTTTGTTCGCTTATTTTTGCATAACTCTGTAGCTGTTGTGTGTTTGCTGATTTATAATCATTTATACTAATTAGTTATATACTATTTTAAACATTTCAGGTCAGAGAATATCAAATAGACTCAAGAAATCATAACGGTTTGGTAAATTATGAGCATTTTTTATTGCACTCTGTAAAGTTGTGCATGATGACAAGATTTAGAGTGACACATGAGGCCATAATGTGTTACAATATTTACTATTGGCACAGGAGCTTTGGAGTGTGGAAGTGCTGCCACCTGCTGGTAAATGGCTAATTGCGGCACAATTTGCAGGTTTTATACTGCAAGGTAAATCAAATGTTTTCAGATTGTTTCTCTTGCTTTTATCCCCATTGGATTGTCTTTGTGCACATCAGAGTCTTGTGCAAAGCTTCTTGTAACAATCAATATTTGTGATCTTGTCTCATAAAGAAACCAGAGACAGCGCAGTGGTTGGTATCAGCAGGATGCACCGCCTCAGGCAGATCTATTGACCATGAACGGGAGATTGTTTTCTGCATTTCTCATTTTGTCAATACATTTCAAATAACTTCCATATTTGCCATGTCATGCAATTGTGCTGATGGCGCTGTAATTGTTCCCGCTCTTGGCCCAATGCTCTGTAAATAAACTATAAATAGTGTCTAGTTAATGCACTGTGTGTCTAAATCCAAGATCTTGTAGTAAAGAAATATTAGAGAGGTCAAGTAAAATTTTGATTGCACATTTTTCTTTTCTCTGTTGCAGGTATCGGAGACACTGGTTGTGAGGAATGGCGACTTCCTGGTGCGAGACTCTCTGACCAGTGTAGGAGACTATGTCCTGACATGTCGATGGGACAACGAGGTTATTCACTTCAAAATCAGCAAAGTCTTAGTCAAAGCCACTGAAACAAAGGTAACAATTAGGCAACAAACATATTAGTATTATCGCTAAATAAAAGCAGGAACACTACATACAAAAGAGTACGTGACTTACAATTTTACACAACACAATATTTCTTAGAGCAATTAGAGATTCATTGTCTCAATTTGAAAGAACTACAATTGCTTTATACATTATGGGTTTTTATTGCTCTGTCAAAACATTTGGTGATCTCTACTTTTAATTAAAATACTAATCAAAATGTGCTAATAAAGTGTTGAAAATGTCTCTTATCTACTTTGGTAAATGCCTTTGAGACGCTCCTGAACCAGAGCTATAAACAACATTAATAAAACACTGTATATGAGACTAATATGTTGTTCTTTTCTAGGTGCAGTATGTGTTGGAGTCCGACACTTTTGACTCAGTCCAGGAGCTGGTCAGATATTACATTGGTCAGCGTAAAGTGGTGTCTCAGTCCAGCGGGGCCCACATCTACTGCCCCGTCAGCCGGACCCTCCCTCTGAGGTACCTGGAGGCCACCTTCGCCCTGTCCAACAAACAGGGCTCCACCTACTCCCCGTCCAGCCACAGAGGGTCCTACATCAAGAGAAGGAGTGTGACCATGACCGACGGCCTGACCACAGAAAAGATGATCCCTCACAGGTGAGACAGGAGCAACCTGCTCAAATCTGTTGTATTTGGATGTGTATCTGTGCTACTAATTATAGCAGTAAAAATTTTTTTTTTTTTTTTACAACACAATATTTGATTTCATTGGTTCAGTTTAAGACATATTTCATACTCTGTCTAATGCTTAAGACTTGGTTATGTATATCAGATAACCATCAATCTACAACAGACTAAATATTTGGAAGCTGTGCATGTTTTAGGTCAGTTGTTTTTTCACATTGTCAGTAGGTTTTATATTGACCTACAAGCAAATTCTTTTGACCATCCTTATTTTAAAAAAGGACATTCTTACCAAGTTTACATTTTACTCTCTGTTTTAACTTGGTTAGGTTTACATCTAATGACCTTAAACCTACTGAAAGGTCATTTACTTGGAAGCAACAGTTTTTTGTTGATAGGTTTTGTGGGGATTTTAGCGAATACATTGCAATAGAGTGCATTTACACTTGGACAGACACGACATCAACATTGGGACAAAATTGGGCCTAAACCTAAACCAGGTCTAAACCAAGTCAAGACCAGGACTAAGTCATTTAGTAGTTATTGCTTTATTTACTTCATTACCAAGTCCAGAAAGTATGTTATATTTTCAAGTCCAACTTCAAGTTTTTCCGGTTCCTTTTAGCAATTTTAATTGATGTTTCTTATTAAAATATCAGTGACAGCTCCACTACTCCCAGCCCCATTGAGAGCCCAGTGGCCCTCCAAGTGGCCCTTCCAGTGGCCCCTCCAGTGGCCCCTCCAGTGGCCCCTCCAGTGGACCCCGAGCCAGACCCTGTGCCCAGCTGCAGGTGGTGTTGTTTAGGCCCTATAAAGTGCACTGCCGACCCCTCACTCTGCTGCCCCATCAGCACTTCCTCTAGTGTAGTGAACATCAATCCCTCACAGTCCCCTCACAGCAGCGCTTCACTGTGACTCTCCCACTTGTGCACTTAATCCATCATTCTGTAGAAGGTACCGTCCAAACAAGAGGAGCAGACAAAGTATAAATCCAACCAATCACACGGGTAACGTAAGTGTAACTGCAGGAGGGACAGTTAGCGCTTGCGTATATTTGCCCATAATCATCAACGCTCATTCAGACGCCAAATATGTATCAAGTTAATAACCACAACTCTCTTGACTCTTATATGAATTGGTACAAATTGTTTAAATATCTATATTGTACAGACCAGAGAAAGCTTGACACCATCAAACTGTTAATATTGTGTCTAGACTCTAGTGAATTAAGATGTTTTGATACATTATACTGTGACCTTGTCTTGGTAATGAAACATGTTAATGAGCTCTCCTGTGTTCATCTTTTACTTCTCTCTGCTCCGTCTTTGTTGGCTTTCAAAATGTGGAGTCATAAAAACACATATTTTGTGTTACTTATGACGCTTACCAACTCACTAAATGTCCGTGAAATAAGTTTTTTCTCTAACCTTACAGTAATTAGCATTCATACCCTTAACCTCCTGTTCCTCCCATGGTGTGGCACCCTGTGAGCTTTGGAAGGTTCACTGCACTGACTGTACTGACAGCCTTCTCCACGCTCTGAACACATTTTAACATTCTTACTATGTTGTTTGCAGCCCGTCCACCATCCACCACCATAAAGACGCAATGCGCAACTGTGCCATGAGCATGGACCAGATCCAGGAGTACCGCTGCCCGCTGTCTCCAGTGGGAGAAACACCCATGTCTCCAGCCTACACAGCCAGTATGTGATCAACCTGTTAAGATTGTGTTCATTATAGTCAGTATTATAGAGTATTATAGAGTATTATAGAGTATCATAGAGTATTATAGAGTGCGCTAAGCAACCGGGAGAAAATGGTCTTTGTCCTCCAAATAGGGATGTAGCGATAATTATTGATTATTGTAACGAAAAACTATACATTATACTGTTATTTGCGATTACTGAGAACGTGACCAAACAACTGTGTAATCTTTATTTATCCATCCATTGTCTAACATGTTACTGTTCCTCAATTTTGTCACCAGCTTTGCAAAATCATACTTTCAGAATGACATTATAAAGTTGATGTGACAAAAATTATAAAGCATGCAATTTAGATTGATAAGTTAAAAGAGATTAGATTAAAAGTAGAAGTTAAAACAACTAAATAATTTACTTGAGTCAATTATAACTTAAAAATACCATCCATCCATTTTCTACCGCTTGTTCCCTTTCGGGGTCGCGGGTGACTGGAGCCTATCCCAGTGACTTCGGGCCTTAGGCGGGGTACACCCTGGACAGTGGCCAACTTGTCGCAGGGCCAACACAGAGACATAGACATTATAGACAGTTCACGCTCACATTCATTCACTAGGGCCAATTTAGAGTCACCAATTTTGCCTGACACATACATGTCTTTGGACGGTGGGAGAACCCGGAGAACCCGGAGAGAACCCACGGTAACACGGGGAGAACATGCAGACTCCACCCAGAGAGATCATGTGATGTTGGTCTGGTCCAGGAATCGAACCCATGATCTCCTTCTTGGGAGGCAAGAGCGCTAACCGCCTTTGCCACCGTGCACCACTTAAAAATACCATTTATTTAATTTGATTGTGTTTAAATAACTTAGAAATGTTAAGTGGTTAAGTAAGTTGTAAGTACCAGGCTTCTCCAGATGTGTTATTGGCAAGTTTGAGGTTAAGATTGCACTTCCATACGTTTTGTGTACTTCCATACGTTTGAATTGTACTCAGGCACTAATCTATTTCCCTGGCCTGCACGTAAACTGAGTGACTTCTTATGTTTAGCCTCTGCTCTTTCTCTCAGTAACCAGGCAGAGATGTCACTCAGGGGGGCGTGCCCTCGCTGTAGTCCCGCCCTCTCCTGTACTGCGGCGTTCCAGCGATCCACAGCTCAGCCCCACAGCCTGCGATAACCCACCTGAACACCACACCTCTCACTCCGCCCACTCCTCGCCCGCCCACCACGCCAACTACCCCTCGCATTCCGCAGAGACGGCCGGAAGCTACTGCGACCTCAGACCGTGCGCCCCGCCCAAGCCCCCCACCAAGAGCTACGTGGAGAGGCTAAGAGTGGAAGAAGGGAGGGAGCAGGGGGTGAAGGGGGACGGAGAGGGGCTGTTCAGTGCGCCGCAGGTGGAGAACGCGTCTTCGTTCAGGCCGTCCAGGTACGATAAGCAAGCACGCACACACACACACACACGCACACACACGCACACACGCACGCACACACACACACATACGCACACACACACACGCACGCACACACACACACACACACAGCACACACAAAACACACACGCACACACACACACACACACAGCACACACAACACACACACGCACACACGCACACACGCACGCACGCACACACACACACACACACACACACACACACACACACACACATACACACACACACATACACACGCACACACGCACACACACACACACACGCACACACACGCACGCACACACAGACACACACAGACACGCACACACACACACACACGCACACACAATGTATTATCGTTTAAAACATTGTAACAAAATGTAGTGGGTCAAGAAATGTGTAAACAAGGAATATACTTTTGAGATCACGTAGAGCAGTGTTTTTTGTGTGTGTTTTTATATATATATTATAAAAGAAACTTAGAGAACAAACAGGACAAGACCAGAGAGTGAAAAAAACGAAATCAAAAGGAGATAGTGTAGCCCAAAGAACAAACCAGAAAATAAAATATGTTCCATCTGTCCCAGTGTCTGAATTCAAAGTAAGTTCAAAGTAAATGTACATTTTTCCATTTTGTAAAAGTTATTTCAGTCCATTTTCTTTTTATTGCTTTTTTTTGCGGCTGCCAAAATTATTTTCCACAGGTATCCAGCAATCATTTCCATTGTTGGAGACACATCAAATCAAATGGAACATCCGGTCTGCAGTTCAGTTTTGTGTTTTGATTTGATCCGTTTTTGATCAGTTTAACTTTTTTTGATTTGTTGCACACATTTTAAAAAATGGTGCAGATATTGTCCTTGTCCCTGTGTCTGGTTCTTTCTATTTGATGACTGTTTTGCTTTGTCAGCTGGTTCAAAAGTTGCTCAGGACACTTCAAAATACTGATTGAGTGAATAAATACATATACTCTGGTATATTTGTCTCCCCAAGGCACACCTGAGAATTCCTTAAAGCACACTTGTGTTCACTGGTGAAAAGTTAATTATGCAGTCAGTACTAACGATGCTGTAACATGAACATCTGATCGTTTTATTTAGTTTATTCTATTTTCCCGTTGAATTAGACACAGATCAGCCATTTGTCTGTGTAGTGTGAATGTGTTTAAGCTCTTCAAAATGACCTGCCTTAGCATGCAGTATGACTTTAAATCAAACTAGACGTGTCAAGGCAGAAACAAACAGCATTTATAAGGATGCAGACGTCAAAATCTATTTATTTTCCAATTATGTTTGACTGGAGCCTTCTTCAGATCTTTTTCTTTGGACCAGGAAAATTAAGTTGTTTTTCTCTCCTTCTGCAGCCCTTTTTTTTCTCAGTGTATGTTTTCATTTGAAACAAGAAAATGAACTTTCATCTGTATATTATTGGAAAAGTGCAGTCAGTAATCCAATGTCCTTTAACATGATATCACATTGGTTGCATTGGTTTTCTGTTTGTGATACTTTTCATCTGTTTGGATTGACTGATGCTCATGCATCACATTCAGTTATTTTCAAAGGTCACTGCTCCTCTGCACAGGCGTGAGGAAACCAAAGCTTTTACAGTACAAATGCAGCCCAGACTGTCAAACAGAGGGAAGCTTAGAGTTTGCTGTCCACTGGGATGTGGCCTGAGGGCAGGATTTCACTGTGAATACACTGTGTACTGATGAGACTCACTGCACGGACACAAGCAACATGAATACAACTGACATGGAGCAGATTTTCAGACAAATGTACACAATACTACCAGTACACAATACTACCAGTACACAAAATACTACCAGTACACAATACTACCTGTACACAATACTACCTGTACACAATACTACCAGTACACAATACTACCTGTACACAATACTACCAGTACACAATACTACCTGTACACAATACTACCTGTACACTATACTACCAGTACACAATATTACCAGTACACAAAATACTACCAGTACACAATACTACCTGTACACAATACTACCTGTACACAATACTACCTGTACACTATACTACCAGTACACAATACTACCTGTACACAATACTACCAGTACACAATACTACCTGTACACAATACTACCTGTACACTATACTACCAGTACACAATACTACCAGTACACAATACTACCTGTATACAATACTACCTGTACACTATACTACCAGTACACAATACTACCAGTACACAATACTACCTGTACACAATACTACCTGTACACAATACTACCTGTACACTATACTACCAGTACACAATACTACCAGTACACAATACTACCAGTACACAATACTACCTGTACACAATACTACCAGTACACAATACTACCAATACACAATACTACCTGTACACAATACTACCTGTACACTATACTACCAGTACACAATACTACCAGTACACAATACTACCTGTACACAATACTACCTGTACACAATACTACCTGTACACAATACTACCAGTACTGGGTTTGGGCTGTAAAGCAATACTTTCAATTCTTGTTAAAATAAAATGTTGGCTAGTTTGTCGTAAAAATGATTTCTTTGTTTTATGTTTTTGAGATAAAATATTGACCATAAAAGGGAAAAGTAACTATATTTATAACAAAAAAATATTATTTTGGAAGACACAGTACAAACAAATAATGGCACAGTTGACTTCACATTAATAAAACGAGTCCATAAGCTAGAGGAAGACCTATTCATTTATAACACGCAATCGTCTATATTAACAAAAAGCCGTTGTGCTTGTTTCCAGGTTTGAGTCATGCCTTTTACCAGCGGAGAACAAACCTCTGGAGATGACCGTGCTGAAGAAAGTCAAAGAGCTTCTGGCTGAGGTGGACGCACGGACGACAGCTAAACACATCACTGCGGTGGACTGCAAGGTATCTTTGCATTAACACGGAATCGACATCAAACCTCAGTATGACAGACAAAACTAATCACTTCTTGTATTGTTGTAGGTGGCTAGAATATTAGGAGTCAGCACGGAGCAGCAAAGGATGATGGGAGTGTCCTCGGGTCTGGAGTTACTGACTCTGCCACACGGACACCAGCTCAGACTGGACCTGCTGGAGAGGTACACAGTCTTTTTAATGGCCTTCTGTATCATTCAGGGGCTACTTCATTAATACAGCTATTGACCCAGCCTTCAGTCTTCTCTGTTTGCCTCTGTCCTCTTTTGCTCCTCCTTCCTCCTTTACTATATTTAAGTTCTCCTACTGCTTTTAATTTGTCACTCTTGTTAGATGTGGGGAATAATTCACTTGCGCATCTATGGAATGAATACTTCTTCTCAGAGTAGTTTTATGACACCAGACTTTTACTTCTACTTCAATAATATTATGTTTGAAGTAACAGTCGACCTAGTCTTTCTCGAGTTTGTGGTCATTTTACACGCTGTGAGCCAGACTAAGGGTGCGTTCACACTTGTACTTTCAACACAATCTGACACTAAAGCAGGACTAAACCCAAAACTAAAACTAGTCTACACCAGGACAAACAAAGACTAAATCAAGTCCACATCTGGACTAAAATGGGATCATCTTAGAAAAACATAATGAGCCTGTAAGTGTCAAAACTTAATGTTGGCAGAATTTAATTATTTGAGTGCCTGTGCTTCAGATATTAGCATTTTAAAACATGTTTATAGGCCGACTGTCACACACCCCTTTGAACTCCAGTTACCCACAACACCTAACAGCAATACACGGATAAGAACTCATGAATTAACACAAACATAAGAAAGTTCATTTTCTCTTTCTTTGTCAACTAGTAAAACAATTTGTGTACAAGTGAAAAGTACTTTCACACTTTTCTCTCTACAATAGTATTCCTCTATTTACTATCTTCCATCCTTACTGCAGATTCTACACCATGTCCATAATGATGGCGGTGGACCTGTTGGGCTGCACTGGAAGCACAGAAGAACGGGCTGCTTTGCTCCATAAAACCATCCAATTAGCAGCTGAGCTCAAGAGCAACATGGGGAACATGTTTGGGTTCGCAGCAGTAATGAGAGCACTGGAGCTTCCACAGGTAACGCTCCGGCCATACACTGACAAATCTTCCATTCTCCAGCAATAGATTGACTGAGATGCGGTTCTGTTGTCTCGTTTCAGATCTCACGTTTAGAGCAGACGTGGATGACGTTACGGCAGAGACACACAGAAGGGGCCATTTTGTATGAGAAGAAACTCAAACCTTTTCTGAAAAATATCAACGATGGCAAAGGTTGGTTGGAGATTCTTCAGATCACACGCCTTTGTAGAGTCATAAAGAGGCAAATCCAAACCATTTGAATATGATACATACACAAAGTCTAAAGATTACGTTGCAACACTTCTTGAAGGAAGTTTTATTTGTTTGGAGCTTGGTATAAGCAAAAGGTTGATGAGCTGTAAGTTTGCCTTTCACAACAATGACTATATATCGACTCAACAAATAATAGCTGGAACAATATATTGGGGCTCAATATTTATTATGTGCACATTTTCTTCACAATAGTGCAATTTATTTGTAATCCGATAAGATTTGAGAGAGTTGAATATGTTTTATGGCTAATTATTGGTTTTGTTGCAGCACATGTCTTTTCAATGATACTGTGGCTTTAAAAAATGGTTTGCTGGGAATGTCCTGCTTTATTGTTGTTGTGTCAGTGTCAGTTCAATATCATTGTTTATCGCGATACTTTTCTGCAGCAATATATCGTGCTTCAAAATTGTCTAAAACCTGTTCTTGTCCAGGTTTAGTCTCAGTTCAATCCCTATTTTGGCGTGGTGTACGGGCTAATCCGCGGCCTACTAAAATATTTGCCCATGTAAATAAGTACCCATCTATTTTATCTGTCAAAACATGCATCTGAACATGACAGTTTGACTTTATTGCATTCTTCCTGGTCAATTACACCCAAAATGTCATGAAACAAACTGAAGAATCCACACATCCCCTTCTCGTCTGCAGAGTCCAGTGTCCTGTCCAACACCACGTTCCCCCACATCATCCCCGTCCTGTCTCTGCTGGAGAGAGGCGTCGCTCTGGGCGAGGGGCTGGAGGCCTGGGAGAGTGCGGAGGTCGGGGTCGACGTAATCATGCATCACCTGGAAGCAGCTCGAACCATCGCTCATCACGGCGCCATCTACACAAGCAACGCTGAGACCAAACTGCGAGGTACCTCATGTGAACCTCTTCGGACGCGCGTGTAATGACGCCAGGTGTGATTAGTGTCCGGGATGTGGAAGGATCATGTTTTCCTGTGGCCACTGTGTTTACTGTATTGATCCTTAACCTTCGCCGATCGGTTCTCAGTTTGAGCTCATTACTGCTTTATTGAATGGGCCTGTCAATATCTCTCAGCGCACATCTTTATATTCAGCTTGCTTTGAACGCAGCTGACCTGAGATCACTCGCCTCGTCTTGATTAAAACACGCTCAGATGTATTCAGCTTCGTGTTTTGTGTTTTATCATTTAGATTATTCTAGATATGGGATTTGGTTTATTTAAATCACTGTAGGGGAAATGTTATTAAAGTACTCATGAATATTTCTCAGTAGTTCCTGTACTTTGTGTGGTACTGTGATATTAATGTTTACAGATGAATACACATTACCTGGAGGGCAGCAGTAGACTGTGTGCCTCAAAAGTGTATCCAGATATGGCTCAGAAACATGTCGTTGTCAATGAAAATAACGCATTGTATAATATTTATAGTATAACATAGGTTTGTGCCATTTATATTTTCCAAAAGTTATAAAAACGTACCATAGTGATTTTATTTTCCCATTTTGCTCTCCACAGAGTTACAGGAGCAAGCAGAGATTGGCGAAATCTTTCAAACCGAGTTTCAGATGCGTCTTCTCTGGGGAAGCCGTGGCTCTGAGGGCAGCCAGTCAGAGCGCTACGAGAAGTTTGACAAAGTCCTGACCGCGCTGTCACACAAGCTGGAGCCTCCTGTCCGTCAGAGCGAGCTATAGCACCTGCCGTTCCCTTCCACCTGCTGTCACCACTGCACCCCTGAGTGAGCCTCTGTGACCCTGTGACACCCAACACTGGACTGATGTTTCTGCTCTGCATCGGCACAGAGCGGACACTTGAAGAGACGATTATAAAGGAGCAAGTTAAGAGGCAGCTAGAGCTAGTGATGTGAGCAATAGTAGAACCCGAGGAGACGGACTCATAATAACCACGTGTTGCACTCCTTAAGGCACAGATATGTTTCGCTCTGTGGACTTCCTCACTTAGTGCAAAATAATGAAACGCAGCAGGGACAAGATGGACTGAGTGAAAGGAGGAGACCGTCTTTGTGCTTGGTACAAACTGTTACATGTGTCGGAGTGACGCTCCAAAGCAGCACAGAGCGCTGTTGTTTCACCCACTGCTGTCACACACTGTAGCGGATAAGACAATAACAAAATACATAGCTCATAAGAGGTGTATTGTGAGTGTGAATGTGTGTGGATGTGTTTTATGAATGTTTACATTCCTACTTTTTATCTCATCAATTCTGTATGTGCTTTTTAGTCTTATTTATTGTTTTTATGAAATTACCAAAACGATTTGGACATTCATCCGGCCGCCTCATCTGTCAGTGCTCATTGAGGATCGACTTTATTAAACCCCATTAAATATGTATCAGACAGTCCCATTGAATATCATCAAACATTTATTAGGCATGCATTAATAAATGAATCAGAAATGAAGCATTTATACTGCTAATGCATCAACATGGTTATGAGGGCTTTGCAAGTTGTTAAAATATTAGACAAAGATTTTTTTCTTGATTGTATTTTTCACTAACACATTTAATTTTCTTCTACATGTGTGTAAAGCAATACTTCAGTGTACAACCTGTCATTCACTGAATATGAAATAAATAAAAATATACTCTGATGATCCCACACAAATTGCAATCTACAATGTGAAACATGTTCCTCTCAAGACAAGAGATACAGTCGACTGTCACCTTGAGATTGTGGACTACTGTTTGTTTTCAGGTGGAATGCTGCTTTAAACTATTTCTATGTAAGTTCATTTTGAACCAGCTCTCGCCTTTTGTATTTTAAGTGACAGCGTTTCAAAATGTATTTTTGTTTTAAATGTGGTTATGATCTAATCCACTCATTAGTCATTGTTTGACTGCACTGTTCTGTTACAGTATTTGTTTGAGAATAGCCAACACTGTACAATCACTTTGACCAAAGGGCTCTGACCCCTGGAGACCACATGCAATCCCCATAGTTCAGGATATCCCATTACTTTAAAATGTGTTTTATATACCGTACTTTGCCCCAATTTATTTATAATGTGAAAGCCAATCAAGCGTTTCAAAAGCAAGGCCTCGTTTTTATACAGTTGTAAGTTGAGACTGCTAATTCCACTGTTTATGTTAACAGTTGATGGTAGTTTGCCATTCTCTAACTCAGACCAGTGGTTCTCAACCTGTGGGTCGGGACTCCCCTGGGGGTCGCAAGAGGATTTCAGAGGGTCCTCAGATGATTTAGGGGAAAACTGAAAATGCAGTTGTCTTAAACAAGTGGTAATTGTAGATCCCTTTGTTTGCAAACCAGATTCATTTATCTAGGCCTATGCCCACCATTAGACATATAGTTTTTTAATTTCTGTTTGGGGAACACAAATGCCAACAATTGTTACAATGGGGGGACTGAAAGCCTTTGAGAACCACTGAGTTACACTATTGTGTTCTGAAAAGATACAGAAAGCCATTCCCATTTCTTCCCAGTAGAGTGCGCCCTTTAGTGAGAAAACAGTAAACCCACAATTGTACTGAAGTGGTGGCTGCCAAATGCTTTCCTTTTTGATTGGGACAAGTTGCTGAAATGTTTGTTGAATTCTGTTTGCTCAAAAGTGCTCAGACAGGACTGAATGATGGAAACCTTAAAAGCAAAAAAGCCTATGATAAAATATTGTATGTCATGTTTTTTTATGTACTGTAAAAAGCAATTCACTTCTCTTTTTTTTAAATAAAATGAATGCCCATGTGTTTGTTTGGTTTCCACGTGTTTAAAGAGCATTTAAACAGCATCATATTTATTAGAATATCACAGAAATTGCAAAGTCTTTTTATTCCTAGAATATATTTATAGTTTTAAAACAATTACAACATTACATGCTTGATGCTTTTACAGCATATTTTTGCCATTGAATAACATTACCAGCTTTGTTTCTCACAATTCCAAGATAGATAGTTGATCAAACAAGATAGTTTTCGACATGACATAAAACAAACATTTAGCTCTAAAAGTCAGCAGAAAAACAGTTACACATTCGAATTGAAATTAATTCAAACATATAATTGCTTTCTACTAACGCTACATGATAACCATGAAAGTAATGCATATAAATAGTATGCAGTTAGTATTGACCAGTTAACAGTTAATAGTGACTCACACGATATCCAGTGCGTCATATTAACCAGCAGGGTAACAACCCCCAGGGCCTCTGCAGATCCAGAGCAGGCCTCAGTAGTGTACATGTGCATAAGTGTTTATGTGTATAAGTGTTTGTGTGTATATGTGTATATGTAGGTGTCTGCAGTCTACTCTTGGCTCCGATCGCACTGTTCTGTAACCCTTTGTTCCTCTTTTATCATCTCCACCAGCAGCACTCTCTCCTGACAGTGTTTTATGCCTCCAGTAGGTGACAGTTTACGAGTGCTGCCTTGCAAAGAAGTGCCCGTCGCGGGGTGCACTGGGCATGCGAGTTGGTGCAAAAAGCCTCTGACATTGTTGTGCAGACAGGTCTATGGTGATGGCAGCGGGAGGCAGACAGAGACAGATGGAGTGTGTTCCTCTGCTTTTGTCGCCATGCGTGTGTATATGAGAGCCACCACACAGATGTTGGAGTGCCGCTGTTGCACAGGCCCTCTTCATGCAGAAGGCAGCAGTGCGGCCCGGCAGCTGTTACACTGTGTTTTCCAGGTGATACCTAAAATAGATAGTAAGAGAATATGATTAGGCTTTGATACAAAACGGAGAGAGACAACCAAAGCGCATCAGTGGACAATGGACAAAGAGGAAAGAATAGGATGGGGCTACAATGGTAAATTATCATCCCCTTTGCTCTTTGTCTCCGCTCTCCATACAGTTTCATAGGCGTAACATGTTATGAATGTAATCTCTAAGGGGATTCTCCCTGCTTGGTATCATGGTACATGTTAATTTCGGAGCCTCGTGTTCTTTATTGAAACACACCCAAAACCCTCTCCGGCCTGCAAGCCAGCCATGCAGCCATCCAAGCATCATCATTCAGCCCTAATCCATCCCAGTCCAGGCTTATCCCTTGTGCTGCTCATGGTCACCTGTCATGTGTGACCCAAGCGCTGGAGTCATTTGCTCGCAGTGCAGCAGATGCTTCTGCAGCACAGGTGATCCAGAGGTGCTGTGCTGAGATAAACAAGAAGAAATGTAGGAACACCATTTGTTAAACTAGGCAAGGCAGGAGTGTCATAATTGTATTAAACAGAAGTTTGTAAAACAAAAACCATAGACTATAAAAAAACTATAATAACCTCACTTTTCTATTTACAAAATAACATCTAAAAAAAGACCCGATCAAGATTGCAGGACCTGACACCCAGTCCAGAAACAGAGTCATTCTACATCCGTGAAACATATGGCTCTTCACTTTCTCCTTAAAGCATTTGCATGTCTCACTTTTCAGCTTGTGACACTCAGCACATCTTTATTATGGTTTAAACTTTCCTCGGGTTGTGTGCACCATTGGGAGACGTTTTCCCGCCTGCCTCTCTCACCCACGCATCACACTGGCCCCTGCCAGGCCCCTGGTCGATCTGTCTATGTGCCCCTGCACTGACTCCTCATTAACACATGAATACAGACAGGCAAAGGCCTGCTATGGCTTGGACGCCAACAGAAGGCAGGAGATTTGCAATTCAAACCTCTGACCGACCCCCTTTTTACCCCCACCCATATCCTCCCAGCCATGTATACTGGGAATGGACCTGTCACTGCTATGATTGAGGATCTATACATGTGGAGAAAAGGGAGAGACAGACAGATGTGCATTCACACACCCATGACATGCTCCCTGTATTTCTATCATTATAAATAGTACACCAATATAAATATTTCGCCGATACAAACTAACACACACAAAGAATCAAAGAACCAACAGATCTACTAAAGTTGTTATTATATATATAGATAGATAGATAGATAGATAGATATAGATATACATAGATATGTATATATATATATATATATATATATATATATATATATATATATATATATATATATATAAATAGATAGATAGATATATATATAGATAGATAGATAGATAGATAGATAGATAGATGGATAGATTTTTTTTTCTTCATAAATTTAATAATGAGTATTTAACTTAATTTAAGTCACTCACAAGACTTTGTCCTTTACTGTTCTTGGGTAACCCATCTGTGCCGTTTAGATTACAGATGTAATTAGTTTGTAATATATTTGTAAAATGTAAACAAAAATAAATTGATTCGATGATTTGATGATGATTTGATTTGATAAACACACAATTCACACCTTCATGCTCTTCAGCTGTAATAGATCTATGCTCGTGTCGCCTGAAGAGCGCAGCCCGACGTCACTTCCTGTTCCGTCTCCTCTTGCACGTGCCAACAACATGGCAGCGCCCATATCCATAAACCTGGAGTTTGGGTAGGTTTATATAGGGTTTTATGCAATCTCGCCTTAATGCTGTTGTAAACTTATAGCGAGTTTACGGCGATAACTTTAACAATACATATTTACATCTTAAATAAATGTGTCGAGCATCTGCGACCTGAAGTACTACATTGCTTTACAGAAACAGCTAACAACAGCTAGCATATGTAACCTGACTTAATGCATTGAAGCCTTTTTATTTATTCATTTTTTATTCATATCTCGGCATTATGTTTTGTTTTATCTTTGACTCCGTAAGGACTACTTGTCTTCATGAAGTCGTTATTTAAGTAATTGTGTTTCATTTGCTTGTAAATGACTGTGTTATTCATAGTTGTATTTCTGCAGTGGAGGCGCAGAACTGCTGTTTGACGGCGTTAAGAAACACCACGTGACTCTTCCAAACCAATCAGAGCCCTGTGAGTACACTGTATACCTAATATTAACTTGAAAGTTAATGTTTTATGTATTTTTTTACATTCTTCTTTACCGTCTTAAATTTAATGACTGGTTTGGTTATTTCAGCCAAGCCTTTATACTGTTCCTTACTGTTATTACTATTAAAATGATATTCTATTAACTAGAGAGTAGAATATGATTTTATTAACTGAGTTATCGACAAATATTTCATTTTGAAATGATAAATAAAATGCAACACTATTAATTATGCATCATTAAAAAATAAAATAAAATGAACAGTGACAATGAAATAAGCGATCGAAGGTTCCAGCCAGGCCATTTAGCAATATTATGAGATTATGTTTAAGTGTAAGCATTAAAATAAGATAAAGATAAGCCTTTAATTGTTTTTATACAACTTTTGTCCAAATACACCAAATATGTTGTTGATTTTGTAATATACCAATTCATATTATGTGAAACTACAATATTACAGTTATAAAGGATTTTTTGCCCATTGGCTTTAATAGAAAGGACAGTTTAGTGTGAACTGGGGATGATGTGGGACAATAAAGGATTATCTTATCTTATCTTATGAGCGAGAAGGGAGGACATGCAGTAAATTGTCAGTCAGGATTCAAACTTCCAAAACTGTGGCCTGCTGCTTGTCTTGACCCTTCATTCAGTCAGTGCTGCTGGGCGGCCACAGTCCTGTTACCACTGCTACTGCATGTGCAGGGGTTTCCATGCAAATGTCACCCTAATCAAACAGGAATTGACTCAGGAAAAGTCTGGTACAATACAACCCGGTCAGCAACACTGAACAAATGACTCTGTCAGGAGTTGAGTTGAGAAAGTATTTTCTTCTTAAATATAAATGTATAAATGTAGCAATAAGTCTGCACAGGATGTCCACAGGAATAATACTAGTCGTGCTGGATTTTTAGAGGGAAAGGAGGCACATATTAAGAGATAAAATATATATTGCAAACTTTAATGTCCCTTCTGAGAGAAGCAAAATGCTTGTCCAGGACTTTTCCAGCTCACCTTCTGCATGACGACTTCTTACTTGTTAATACATAAAACCTCTTCACCCCTGGATCCATATTGATTGAATTTTATGTGACTGTGAGACCCAGACTCTTTCTATCACAGGTCACTAACGAGTCATAGCCGTGCCAAGGGAGACCTGCCTGAAGCTCTTTTCATTTCCTAACCTCAGCTCAGGACTGGGTCGAAGACTGGTAGTTTGATAGTTGTTTGTTTGCCGATATTTGTAGAAGCTATACATTTAAAAAGTTAGCACTGCCTTGAGCGAAGGCGCTATAGCAGTGTTGCTTATCCCAGCAAGAAAGTCAAAATATGTCCCTTTTGTTCTTTGAACAAAGGGTTTTCATTTGTGAAGCTATGTCGTGTTACCAGGACAACAAAAAGACAAAAGTTTACCAGAACAAGGAATGTAAAACACAAATGAACTTGCTGCACTAGCCCAAGTCAAATATATGAGCACTTATAGGCACTAGAAAAGGAGAATGCTTAGCCCCTTTTAAATAGATTTATGCTGTTAAATTACACAAAGATTTGAATAGTATAGAAAAAACAAGTTGATTATTTTTTAGTTGAGCTGTTTGCAAGTCAATCATTATCCACACTTCATGATTACTAAAGGGAAAGATCTGAAAATGATGCCTGTTTCCTGGTTATTGCTCGTTTAGCAAGTTGTTATTAAGTCCAGTCTATGCTTGTGTACAATGTTCCTCAACTATCCAGCTCTTTTATAAGAATATATTTGTTTCCGATAGATGCGTGAATGTCTGGCCGTAGCGATCGCCGGGTGTGGAGCAGGCAAAAATAATTGGTTCTCAATCTTTCGCATTTCGCTTTGACCCCAGCCCGGTGATTGATGACCCTCGACTGAAAGCCCCCACCCCCACACAGACACTCACATCCACAACAAAACCCCTGGTCTGTACGCCGCGCACACCGTTTGCCCCACGTATCACCAGCGAGATGGATCGCTCGCCCCGTTCCCCGCGCAACACGACCGACTCAAATATGCACTCCAAATTCAAAGGGAGAAAATAGCCAGTCGTTTAGTGTTTGCCGTTTCTTTTAACCACAATGCAAAGCGGCTGGGGTTTGAAATTGCGTCAAAATGGCGCCTTTTCCCTCCCCTTCGTCGGTTTCTCCTTTCCCACCCACGCAACGCAGGCTTTCCCAGAATGCCTCTGGAGCCTGTGACGCATTTTCTGCACTCCTTCGTCTGTGCGCCCTCATCCTTTTGCCCCTCCATCTGTTTATCTTTTTTATCGTAATCAACATCAACCCTGCGTCTTCATCGAAGGTCACTCCCCCAAGCCATGCACTATTTAATTTGTGATGCGATTCTGTATTTCCTTTAAAACCTTTGCTGCTTTACACCGTGTCCCACGTATGGCTTGCTTGAAATGAATCGTCAAGTTAAGGCTACCTGTTTATGTCCCCCTGTGCAACTTTTACATGGTTGACGGCCGAGCGCGTTGGAAGGAGGATATAAAATCAGGAGGGCAAAAGGTAGAAGCAGAAAGAGGGAGAGAGAGAGATGGAGAGAGAGAGATGGAGAGAGAGTCAGCGAGAGAGTCAGCGAGAGAGAGAGAGAGAGGAGGGGCTGGTTTTATGAGTGTGCGTGAAAGGAAGAGAGGCCGAGCAAATGAAAAAGTAAATGGGCAGTGGGATGAAAGAGCGAATAAGGGGTAATGGTGGAGAAAAATACCAATCGTCCGAGGCAGAAAGGAGTCTCCACAAAGAAGGAGTTATGACTGCACCAGTGATTAGTTCTGTTTTTAGCCCTGCAGAGGGACAGGTCAATATTCACAGCTTTGTCGTTTTGTGTGCATGTCTTTTAAAGCGAATTGTTCATCTCCTTTTTTACACATACTTATGAGCAGATTTTTTTCCCCATACTCAAGCCCTCGAGAAAGCCAGCACTGTCATTATACCACCAAGCCACAGACTGATGTGCATTCAACCTGGGCAGGACGCAGCGAGGCACAAAGCCATACGTGTTTTTTTATGTTCACGTCATATGATCCTATGTTTCATGACGAGGCGGGTGTCTCCAGAGGTGCGTTTGCCATGCAGTGACACGCAGAGTTGTAATGACGAAAGGTGCAGGCGTCTTAACCGCCGTTTTAAGCTCGTCTGGTGATTTCTTGGTTTTACAAACGCACCTAGCCTCTACGTACACCTTTCTGTCAGCGCTGCAACAAGTTCATCGATTAATCGCAACTAATTGTAATCGAATAGCGGTTAACTGGTCAAAACACGGACTCCAAAACAGGCCATGATCTGAGAGAAGAGTTTTTATTACTCGGACAGAGCAAGAATCGCATAAAACGACATGGGAAATGTGTAAATGTTGTGCTTTTAATTGAAACACCCTTTTGACAAAACAATCTCTGCCCGGATGTCCTCAGTCCAGCTCTAACTGGGTAAAATGGGTTCTAAACGACAAAATGATTAATCGAAAGTACAATCGAATATATCAAATCAAATAATTGTTAGTTGCAGCCCTAACGTCTCTAACATTATTAATGATTGGTGCACAATAGGGCTGGGACGTTACATTTTTGTGTCAAACATTTATTTTATACACTTGAGACTTTTTAAATATGTTATCAAGCAAAAAAGGTTGAAATATGCTAACTGAAGGCTTCTAGATAGAGGATATTTATGAAAAAAGTGAATTATTGATGAAAAATCAGATTTTTATTTAGTTTTTTTCCCCATATTGCGTTTATATTTCCACTGTCTTGGGTAAAAAAAAATATTCTGTGTGTGTGTTTTAGGGTCTGTATAGTCCAGATAACAATTATAATTATCAAAATATAACTATGATTATGTGTTATAGGTCACAATTAAGCAAATGAATCACCCTAGTGTACAACATATTGCAGTTTTGATCTGTTTTCATGATCCATAAGTACAGTCATTTCCGCTGCTAGTTTAAAATAATTGCTGCACACTTGAAGTAAATGACAATCGCTTGGTGATGTGGTTTGCGACACACAGTCGTAATATTTTCATACATCGCGTGTCACGGTGGGTATCGCAGTTCATTCAGTCGCCGGTCTGTTACGAAATTGAGAATTGTAATGACGAGCATGCCTCCGGCTTCATCCAGAGGGTCAAGCGGCAGCGCGCTCGGCTAATGTGATATTAGCTTTTGGTTTGATGCGGCTGAACTCTTGAGTCTATGTGATGTAGTACGCCCACAGACTTGTGCTCGCTCCGCACACCTGGCTCCGAACGCTCGCCGCTCCATCTGCCGCCGCCATCCACGACCAGTCCTCCGTTTGACTTTTCATTTGAGACATTGCGCTGATCGTGGCATCTTCTTCTGCTGTATCTTGTCGCGTGTGTGTGTGTGTGTGTGTGTGTGAGCCAAGTTGCCGCGCTGCAGTCACACAATTTCAAGTCGTCCTGCCTCTGTATTTCGCACCTGTGATCGCACACGGGACAGCAGCGGCCGTGGGACTGCACTCCACCTATTTACGTCTCATAGTCTATACATAGCGTTCTGCTCTGTGCTAGAACAAAACGCCGTAAGGCCACACACACTCGCGCTCACACACACACACACGCTCAAATCTGTAGCGTTAACGTGCACCTTAACGTCAAGATATTCATTGTTGGATGTTTAGATGTTTTGTCCTTAAACCCCTCATTGTCATTGCCTTTGTGGCTGTCGGTCTGACGTGGCAAGGTCAATCTGATTGTTCAAGGGGTCAGACTCATAGAAAATTCAAGCCGCGCTGATATCCAGAAGCAGACTGGACACATTAGGGTTCGACTTGGACAAAGGATATTATTGTTGGGCTTTTCATTTAGCTTTTTATTGGGATGAACTGAATAATTTTAGCGGCTGTGCTGAGTTTTAATAAAGAACGTTTCATGTTATGTTTTAAACTCTGCAAGTCAAATAATCATATGTAAAGAAAATGATACAAATATTAGATTTACGTTTTGCATTTGGTCTGGTCTCCATCCAAGGTGAACGTTGGCGGTCTTGGCCCCCCCCAAACATACACTCATCCATATACATGCGCCTCCCCACGCACACACAGTACGGACGCATGTAGAGCCAGCCTCGTCCCGCCTGGCGCTTCTGTCGCGTCACATCGACCAGGAGGCTGGGACTGTGCACCTTGACCCCTCACCTCTGACCTTTGCCCCGTGTTGTCTGCCCCGGCTTTGTGCCCGTGTGTGTGCAGGGGACGTGAAGCAGCTGCTGGTGTGGATCCAACAGAACCTGCTGAAGGAGCGGCCCGAGCTCTTTGTGCAGGGGGACTCCGTGTAAGTGAGGCCTGCACTTGACACACACTTGATCTGATGCTGAACATGGACACCGTCCCTGAAGGAAGCTGTTCGAGTTGGGGAAACATTCAGGCTTTGAAGAGCATGCATACAGACACTGAACCAAGTAGTAGTTCTACCCGCAAGACCTTCAAAAAACAAATAGACAAAAAGTCCAAAATGAACATCTGAGGTCTTTAATTGATTAATTGGTCAATTAATTGCCAGCTTTTCTAATACTGAAGCTCGTCATGCTGAACAGAAGAGGAAAAATATAATGGCCTCTGAGAATTTACAAATAAATTAACCAAATATTTCTTTAAATGTACCAGTTTATAATGGCTTATAATGCCAGTTTTGAGGATGATTCTTGATTATTTCCTTTTATGTAATGTAAAATGATGCCAAGAATTCAGTGGTCAACAGTAAATCGATATTGTTTGATAAAGCGACCGGTTAATCGATTTAAAGAAACTGAACAGACGGACTATAAATAAATAAATCCAAATTTTGAACTAAATTTAACGCTTTCAACCACAAGCATTTTTGGAGCCCAATAGTCAAACCAAACATTTCCATCCAAAATAAAGTTGTACGTTTGAAACTTAAGATGTATTTATTATTAATGTAAGTTATGATTTGTCACTAAATGAACCAGAACAAAATAAGAATCTGCAGAAAATGTGATTGTGTAGATAATTTGTAAACACTTTGTGATGTCTCTTGTTTACACACAACAGCAGTGACAATGTAAAGAATAATTGTACTTTTTATCAGCGGTGTCGGCTGCAGGTCAAGCTGTATTTCTTTCCACTCTTTGCTGGAAAAAGGGGCTAACCTTCAGCTGATGGGTTTCAGTGCGATGATTACCTGTGTGCTGCTGTGCCTTCGTCCTTACATGTGTGTTTGTGTGTGTGTGCGCGTCCGGGGCACACAGCAGTCTTATAGGACTGGCTGACTTTTACAGCTGCCTTTGTGCACCACTATTTATAGCACCACCCCACCAATGAATGGAGAAAAAGCATGGCTACCTATAAACCCTATAGATTAGATGTGTGTTTTGTGTGCGCAGCACCAAGAGCCCGCACTGTCTTTAAAACACAATAGCACCACGGCATCACTAACACTTGCTTTTTCAACATTATTTAGCCTCATTTCCTCCTCCTTTTTGTCATCTCGGCTGTTTGCAGATGCTCGTTGTCACTGATCTCAGACAAGGTGCAACAGCAGCCGCTCGTTCAGACCCAAATCTACCCTGTATGTTTATGTATAATGTATAATGTATATTACGTGGAGATCATTTATTTTTCCTCAAGACAAACGTAACAACCTTTTGAAAGAAAGTGTGCACTGGTTGGGGCCATGTTCTCACCCTTCCCCATTACACCCATTACTTTTTCTTTCCCTTTTTTTTTCTTTTTTTTTTTGCAAACGAGAGATATTTTTGGACCCTCATTATTTTAATCTGACAGTTTTTACTATTATACGTTATTGCTAGTTTGTTAGAAAATTATCTATGGCTGGAGATTATGCACCAAATTCAATTCTAATCACAAATGTGTCCTAAATGTTCTACAAACATGCTTTTACTCATTAATGTTGTCCTTTGCGTGCCATTGTTACACTCTGACATAATATATTACAATTACATTATTATGTTTAATTTATTTTATTTTAATTGTATTTTTGTAGAAATTATCAGAAATTCTACACTTTTGTGAAAATAATCAATATTTATTATATTTCTGACAGGGAAGAAAATGTTTATTTTTACATTGAATTATTTATCATTATTTTTCAGATAAATCAAGCATATTATGCATACACTATATGTATAATTTATATTATTACTGTATGCATCCCGGAACTTGTAGATACAAATATTTAATGTTGTTTTAATGAAAAAATAAAAATGATCCTTTATTTTTCACTTGTATTTAACGACAGACTGTGATACATTAATATGACGTTTTCAGAAGCTCTTTCATTTCCTTTGGGACAGGGCGTCAGTGATGTGTTTTCTTGTCCCGCAGGAGGCCGGGGATCCTGGTGCTCATCAATGACGCAGATTGGGAGCTAATGGTGAGCAGCGACGCCTCGTTTGCCTTCACCTGTTCCACGCCACCACAAATGATCTGAGCTCAGGTGTCGACGCATCCTGTAAATGCGGTGATTTAACCCGCAGCGTGCCTCAGACCTCGGTCCTACACGGTTCTTCTGGCTCTTGACTGATGTAAATTGAGGAAAAGTGATTCTTGTGGTCATTACGTGTGTATTCCTCTGAGTAACGTGTCCTTTGGTTTGATCACTGAATACACACTCCGAGCTTCACTTTAATCTATTGATTCTATTACTGGATTGCCAACTTGTGAATTGGATGAAATGCTTGCCGTGGCTCAGATTCCCTTTGAGTTCTTAGTTCTCTACATTTCCACAGGATTGGTATATTATATTTCCTTATGTTAAATGTCTAATACTTTGTTTTCAGGGGGAGTTAAAGTACGAGCTGCAAGACCAGGACGACGTAGTGTTCATTTCCACTCTTCACGGAGGATAGATGGATAAGAAATAAGTGCCTCAACATGTATATAATATGGACTCGGGCCTTTGTTCACTTCCTCTTCGTGACAGCCCAATAACGTGCCTCCTGATTGGACGCGGCGCAGTGCCAGGCCTCACTGTGACCACTGAGCTAGTAGACATTAGTCTACAGGAATGACTTTAGCCGCCGTTACCATGAAAGGCATGCACTCGTGAGACATTCCAGCTTTAATGTTGGACCAAAGGACGTTCTCCTAAAGAGTGACCTGGCAGCAGAGCTTTGAAAATACTGTATTCATGCAAAAGAGATTGGGTTATTGGACAGCCTTTCAAAATCTATTGTGACTATAGTTGGTAGAATATTATAGATAATAGGTTGTGTATGTGGTTACATTACAGTGAGTGCAGATAACCCACCATGAGTCTGACATATACATTATCTTTATGTACTAATAATTAAAGAAAACATTGTTTTGTATTGTATTATATTTTGTAAACATGCTTAATTGGACAATGATGTATGTTTGTCCTGCAGTGATCAAATAAATAAATACAACAGAATAAATGAACAGTCAGTCTTCTGTTACAGGACGTTTTAATTTGCAGAAGATCTCTCCAGATTAAAGAGGCGACCCACTGAGAGGCTGCAGTGTCTGTAACAAGAACAGCTGTAGCTCAGTTTGGGCTGCAGCATTGAGAGGGCCACAGCCAAACGTTTGACTCAATTAGGATTTGACATGACGCCTGGATAACTCACGGTGATGGCTGAGGCTCTATCTGATCGATGTGCGCCGGCTCTGTGATCACATCGCAGTTTTAGGCTGATTAAAGCGGACTAAAGGGAGATTTCACCAAACTCGCATATTCATAAGTGGGGGATGGAGTGTGTGTCCGTGTGTACGGGCTAAGTGGAGTGTGTGTTACAGCACCGCTGCGGGAGGTCGAGGTCCTGCCTTCAGGCTGCCCACCCCAGAACGCCCGGGGCGACCTAAAACCTTTTTTCGGTTGTGAAGTCCGATTTGCAACGGGAAACCGAATCATAATGGCGCTAGAAAAGAAATGCTAATGAGGGTGCGAGGGAGAGAGACTACACAGTGAGTCAGCTGGTGCAGGCCAAGCGTGTTCATCCTACTGTAGGCCTCCTTCATTCTGCTCCTCAGTCTACAGTTCGCACTGTTTTAGGGTTGGAAGCTTTGAATGATGCGGATCCTTTGATATTTATCTTTTAAATATGCGCGCCACCGCATTTAGACCAACACAACCTTTATTTGTGACATGCGTGTACGTTTCCCACTGCGTGTCTGATCGTTATATGTGCGTATTAAGACCGCAAAGGAGCTGCTGAGGCAGAGCTGAACAGTCTCTTATAATAAGCTCATACTTTAGGCCTCAGGACGCTCAAAAGTTGCTGAATAAAAATAAATGTCCATTGGCATGTGTTTGAGAATCAGAAGGGCCAATGAGGAAGTTTGGCCAAATGGAGAGTTGATTTTACCAAATATCGATATACGTTTATAAATACAACAATTCAGATAGACAAAATATGAATAGATATAGGCCTGTACATGTAATATATTGATCAAAAAGAAACAAAATAACGCTCACGTGGCTGGTTTATGAAAGGCTGGCTAAATTGCTTATTATTTAACCTTATTTCCCAGGCAGCCACCTGCTGCTTTATGCTGTAAATTGGAATACAAATAAATAAAACGAGTAATTTCACATGTTATATTTTGCACTCACAAAAATACGAATAATTGACTTTTAGTAATTTGGCTGATAATATTTCTAGAATCAACCTTTCAAGCACATTCTTAATGACTGCACGATTTTAGTAGCCTTCAACCCGCATTCTTATGACTTTTAATGCTTTTAAGAGGCACACCAGCTTTAAAACTCTGTTCATCTTTCCTTAAGATAAACGAAATTTATTTATTTATAAATTTACTTACAGTGATTTAATGCTATTTTAATAGGCCCTAAATTTATGCTGTAGCTAAAACAGATCTGGATCATTTAAGTAAAAACATGGCGTGTCTTTAAGCTTTAAGTTTAGAAATAAAACACATGTAAACTTTGATAATAGATATTAATAACTCACTGCGTTTGTTTGCATCTGTAGAAACACAGCTTTTAATGTTAACACAAAAATACACCAAAATGGCTGGCATATTACGCACGTGTATATTTGACACTGAACAGATTACAATCTGAATTATTTTTTAGTAAATGGCTTTATAGTAATTGTTTCATTGTTATTTTTGATAAATTGTTCAAGAAATTACTATGTTTAACTGTTCAGTTCGTTATTTTAGATGAAACGTTTGGTCAAATATCTCACGTTGTTTCGTTATTCATTCTTATTTGTTGGACATTATTATTTGACTCTTCTAGCTTGAGCATGATTTGTCTTATGTAAAGCCTTTATTGTTCTCCACATGTGCTTCGTGCTGCATGTTTGTACTGTGTATGTGCTCTCTTTACACACACTATCATTTGAGCTTGAATAACAATTAGCCTGCTGGTATTTACTTGTTAGAAACTAATATTTGTTTTTTTCATCAAACATATTTGCTCGTTAATTATTTCATGAATGCTGTTACCATAATAATGCCTCAGTGTTCAGCTCCATCAGCCCTTTCCTGTGCTCGTGAGGCTGTGCGTAACGCAGGCCTCACTCTGGGACCACTCAACTTGCTGCTTCTACTCTTTGCCAAAGATCGTCGATCCATCGATGCTTTAAGTCGATATTTGCCATTTAGAACAAACAGTCTTGATTAGATCTTCGACAAAGTGTAAATACCAATCGGGCCAACCTCAACGCGCGGCTTGAAAAACATACATGAAGCAGGATCGGTTGACTTGACTTTATTGGCCCTTGGCTTTCGGGATTCTGTCCACAACATGCAAACATGGCTTATACTGGGTCTTACCTGAGTGCAACAGTTACAGAGCCACAGACTGGCTCTTTTGTGCGCGGAGGCCCTCGTTGTTGCTGTGGCGCTTGGCCAAACCACAGTGGTGAATAGAAGCCTGCAGCAACAGATGTCCATCCACAATTCTTGGGGATTACTTTGAGTTTACACAAGAATTGCGTTTGGACAATCAGTAGCTAAAGGCTCGTGCATAGTGCGCTGGTTTGAGGAGGAATGAAGTGTTAAAAGACGCGTCTGACCAGTGCAGGCCTACTGTGCACCTGCTAAGACTGTTAATGCCCTTTGACAGCGTTTGCTTGGGGCACTTTCGATTGCAAAACTGTGCGTTATTTCAGACACCTTGCTCAGCATTAGCTTGCCATTTCTATTCCAAAAAAATGGCTCCACTAGTACAAACTAAAACCAAGACAGAGCAGCCAGCTACAGCTCAAAGTATAATACAGCCCTACTTATTATTCAAATAAGATGCGTTCAACAGCGTTCAACACAAGAAACGAACACAAGGTCTACTACATTTTCTAAAACATGAAGATTAACAGCAAATAAATGCCTGTCGTGTCCCTTGCGGCCTTTGTTGTTCCAGAGCCTGTAGTTGTAAAGTTAAAGCCTTTCAAGTGGGAGTCTCTTCTCAACTCCGGGCCCTCAAGATGGCCATTGCATTTTTAAGTGAAATGTCATCTCCTCTTTGGCTCAAGAGCTTTTACTTTTCAAGTGTTTCAAAAGGATCGAAAGCGATGGCAGCAAACAGCGCAACTACTTTGGTATATTTCAAAGTCCTTGATGCCGGAGAAGCCATTTCTGCACCTGTGTGTAGTGACATCGATCTTGAAAGCAGTGTTCAGTTGTGACGCCTCGGGTTACACACAATGGCGTTCCACGCGCGAAAACACAAAACCCTTGTTTAAAAAAAAAATCATTGATATTCTTTCCCATAGTCGCCTAATAAAAAAGGAGGAAAGACATTAGTTCCATTGGCGCATCCTTGGTCCGGTTCCTTCGCTTTTCTCCAGCCGATGCTCGGTCCTAAACCCCGGCACTATCACTGAGCAAAGGAAGAGTCAAAAAGGCCGAGGACAGAGGAAGCAGCGGGCTGTAGCCCTCCGAACCGATGCTCCGTCCATTCATCCCGGTCCTCCTCCCCTGCTCCCGGTCCTCCTCCCCTGCTCCCGGTCCTCCTCCCCTGCTCCCGGTCCTCCTCCTCTGCTCCCGGTCCTCCTCTGCTCCGTGCTCTCTCAGAGGCGCGCTCTGACAGACTGGCTGCTCACTGGACGCACATCTCTCTGCGCTCTGCTTTTCTTGCGTCGCTTCACAAAAAGGCGAGAGAGGAGTGGAGCCGCTCCTCGCTTGGTACTGAATTTGAATAACACCACGGGGTGATAAATGTCCATTGTACTGCTTAAGTAATGAATCTGCGCTGTCCTCTGTGTCACACAGCCACGTGCGCGCGCACATACACACGCGCCAGCAGCTGCGATTGGGGACCAGCAGCGCGTCTTAAAGACACAACAGCCCCATTTTCTCCCTAAAAAGAGATTACAATCCCCACAGTGTTTACTCTCTGTGCGCGCTGCATGACGCGCAGTGCTGCTCTGTGGCGTGAGCAAACTCCGGTGCAACGCGGTGACAGCGCTGTGCAGAGGCTACTGTAGGCCCCTGACCATGGCTCCAGTGTAACATATGACACGAGACAGTGCTGTGGGGCCCAGGGACCTTTTGACAACCACACAGTGCCTCACTGTGCGACCTTTTCAGGCCAGAACACTGTATGTTGCAACAATCACCTCCGACCTATTGAAATATTTATGAGATTTACTCACACGTTGAAATAAAAATATGTGCATAGAGTCCAATAAATAAAATAAAACTATTTGTGTTACAAACCCATTCAACTAAATCATTTGTGTACAAAGCAGGCTATTATTTTAATGGAATGTCATGTTTACATCAGTCCAAAAATAATTTTCCCTTTATAATAAACAGTTTTACAGCAATGTATTCAATATGATACTTTTATTATTACTACTAGTGAAAGAAGTTGTCTTTTTTATAAACAGTTAAAAACTCTCTGACACACCTCCTTCCTTTGCCTCTCTAACTCCCCCTTCCCCCCATCTTCTCTGCCTGACTTTCTCTTTCTCTCTCCCTCTTTCATTCTCTCTCTGTCTCTGATTCTCCCCCCTTTTCTCTCCCTGCCTCCTTCTGATCCTCTTCCTCCCTCTCTCTCTCTCTCTCTCTCTCTCTCTCTCTCTCTCTCTCTCTCTCTCTCTCTCTCTCTCTCCCTCTGTGTCTCTCTGCTTTTCTGAGCCTCTCTGTGGATCTCTAGTGTTTCTCTAATAAATCATCCTGACTGGTCCCGCCCCAGGCACAGGGGGTCCTCCTCTTTAAAGCTCAATCCGTTTCCCCACCCTTTCATCGATGTGAAGAAGCCGAGTTAACCTCTGCTGAAGCGGGGGCCAGTGCCCTCTGTGCGGGGCCCGCCTCTCACTCTCACTCATTCACTGCTCTTTTTGCGGCTCAGGCCCAGAATCCTTCAGTGCTCTGACTCTGAAGCGGGAAACACAAGTCAAGAGGAGTCATTGCACATGACTCTGCTGCTGTCATGAGAATAAAGTTAAGGCTACACTATTTAACAAATGAGCCCATACTTTTTATAAATATATATGTCACACTGCAATGATTTAAATATCCAAAATAATGCATTGAGTCATCTTTCAAAAAAAAAAGTTGTCTTTCAAAATCAGCCTGAGAAAAAGAGTGGACACTATCGTTTTCTCAACTTTGTCAGAAATATTTAAAGAAAAAAAGTGATTTCAATCAACAGGACCCTTATTTTTTAACTTGTGTTTTAAAGCCATTTCACAGTTTAACTTGCATACAATACACATATATACACGATTTATAATATGAAGTCGAACGCACAACAGTGTTAATATTTTAGGTTAGTTATAGGACTGCATTGACAAACCCACTTTAAAGAATTGAACGTTTCATTTACACTAAATCATGAAATAAATTATAACTTTTTGCCCAACGTTAATGAACAATGTTTAAGTTTGAAAACAAGAAAATGTTAATCTATGATCAACTAAGAAGGGCTTATTCACTGATTGTCAACAACAACACATCTTATTCAGCTCCCAGTTGCATTTAAAAAGCTAAATTGCTGCTGCTTTTAATGCAATAAAATAAAACCAAGTATGGAAGTTGCACTTACACACAATTGAAATACTCAACATGTCACCCTTCATTGTCCCACATCTGCCTGCTTGGCCTGTGGAGTTCAAAGTAAACATGGGCACAGTTTCAAACCATCACAAACATGATCTCCATTCGGGCCGACGCAGTCTTCCTGGCGGCGCGGCTTTCATGTCGGCTGCAGCTCTTGGTGGTGTACAGCCGAGGGGGGAGAGTGTACACACAGACACAGCAGGGGCCACTGTGGTTCTCCCCATTCACAAATCAATGTTTAACCTGCTGGCTGAAAGGGCCTGGCGGGGGAGAGAGAGAGCAGGGAGAGAGGGGACCGTCCCGTCCACGAGGAGCCAGGACAAAAGGAGCTGGGGAATCCTGCACTCAGACCTCCGCCGGTTCAGGCATGTCCTCTTATTGCTGATGTGGGGCAGAGCACAGAGGTGAGGGGAAGTGTGTGTTATTGAGCTGTGTGCAGGACAATTCACTGTGGTAAGAAGAGCTTAGAGAAGACAAATCCAACAGACAATAGGTCCTTGAAAAGTCTGTGGACAAATACATTCTAAATCACTGATGGAAGCAAAAGTGAAGTGGAACGTAATGTGATTTTAATGGAGAAACTGCCATCCATCTCAGAAAATCACAAAAAATGAAAAAAACAAACAAACAAACAAACAAACATGTGAGTATTATCAGAGCCTTGCTAGAAATAATTTACAAATGCTTTTTACGTTTATTGAACAGGTGATTGTGATAGAAAAGTAAGTTGAAAATTCTGATGAAGTCACAATTGAACTGTTTTTTACCCTTATTACAATAGATGTGGCCACTCTTTGGTGAAGATAGCAGTGCAGTTCAGTCACAACATCTGAACAATATTTAAACAATACACATTAAAATATATTGTTCATCTAAACTTTCACAAATCATAGATTACATTTCAAAAGCTTCAAGACGTGCCAAAGTTAGTTACAATAACATTTGACTTTGGTATTACTTCATTTCTTATGAGTTAAAAACAATAGCAATATCACACCAAAAATCGTATCCTTATCAGATTTCTGGATGTATAAGACTATTGAAATGTCGTTCAACAGTTCAACAAATTATTTTTAAAAAATTGAAAATAATGTTGCAAAGAAAAAACTCTAAAGATGAATGTTAAAAATGATAAAAGAGTTATTTTAAAATCCATTACTTTGACTTTCAAATACTACAGTTATACTACTACTCATAAACATTGAATATCACTCACATGTCACCAGGTGTTTTTGATGATCTGATTTCTCTTGTACAGGTAAACTCTCATGATCTGATTTCTCTTGTACAGGTGAACTCTCATGATCTGATTTCTCTTGTACAGGTGAACTCTCATGATCTGATTTCTCTTGTACAGGTGAACTCTCATGATCTGATTTCTCTTGTACAGGTGAACTCTCATGATCTGATTTCTCTTGTACAGGTGAACTCTCATGATCTGATCTAACTGTCACTGACAGTGCAAATGTACAACTGAATAAATAGCTGAATGCTTGGGCTCTGGGACGTGCAGGTCGGATCACCTATCACCATATAGTCCGTCTCACCCTGGACACGGACTACATGAGCCACTCCCCTCAGGCAGGAGGCCACTCCCCTCAGGGAGGAGGCCACTCCCCTCAGGCAGGAGGCCACTCCCCTCAGGCAGGAGGCCACTCCCCTCAGGCAGGAGGCTACGGTCCATCCGGACCAGAACCTCCCACCACAAGAACAGTTTCTTTCCCTCTGCCTAAGCACCTTGTACTCACTGCACTGTCACTTCCTATTGCACTACTTAGCTTTATATTTTATTATGTACATATCACCACTTTCTAATTGCACTACATAACTTTATACTTTATATTCTATTATGTACACATCATGCCGGTTAGTATTCAGTGTTCAATGTTTTGTTGTGTGTGTTGCACCGAACCACAAGGACAAGTTCCTGTGTCTGTGAATTTTATTTAGATGGCAATAAATGGCAATAAACCCCATTCTGATTCTGATTCTAATAGTAGCTCTGGCAACAGTTAATCATGTTCTATATCACTACGCTGTGGACATCACCACAGCAACGGGTAAACAAATGAGGTGCTGTTAGGAGGGACTAGCTTCAACTAAAACAGAGATAAACAATCCCTCCCACAGCAAACAACAAACAGTTTGTCATATTCACGTATTAGTTATTGCAGTTTGTGGGACCATGGTGTAAGCGGATCAACAACGAGGAGCTGTGGGTTAAAACTATGTAACGCACGGCTCCTCATTGTTTGATCCTCACATAAATGTGACTTAGCATTTAGATCTGTTCTGGTTTACTTTGTGATTCACGTCAAGGACATAGACAAGGAAAAATATTTGCTAAACATTAAACATTCTTGTGCTCAACTTTTCAACATCAAAACAGTGTTGTACATAAATAACGTAAAAGTACATTTGTGAAGTAGCCATCTGACACGTGACAGTTTAAATGATATAACAGAGAAGAAAACAATACACGTGATCACACTGTAAGTTCACAGAGCAGAGCTGGTTCATTTCTGTGACATCCCCTAATATTTAGAGGGAGAACGTCAGTGATAGATCTGAGCCATGATGCACTACGAGGAGCATTAGAGCAGGCAGAGAATGGAAAGAACCAATTACAGAGCAACTGCTGCTCCAGTCTGCACCGTCTTAAGGCCATGACAGCCAGACACTTTTTTAGCTTTTATTAAGATTCCCCCCACTCAGCCCCCAAGTCGAGCTGCGCACTTAATATTCTTCTGCACATAATTCTCATTTGTTTCACTGACACCTCCAAGTTTTAAGCCGCTGCAAATGATGACCGGCTTATTGCGGTGATATGTGAAATGATTTTTGAAGTAGCCGCAGTGTAGTTTCCAGGTACAGTACGACAGGGACGTGCATTGACTGTAGTTGTAGAAGTGCACTGTTTTTGTTCCTTCCTTCATACGACCAACACAATGACATGTCATTTCAGTCCGTTTAGTTCAGTTTTGAAAGGAGTTTCCAAATGTCTGATCCATAAATGTTGAACCTTCTCATTGTTTATTTGGGTTAGGGATTTGGGAAGAATACTTAATAAATGTATTTAGTTACAGATGACTGAATAGCTGCATTCAAATGTATGTTGCAATGTATTTTGTTACTTTATTAGAGTTTATTCTGAATACTTACAATGTTTTGACATTGAGTTGCATTAAAACAACTTTTTAGTTTAATTACACTAATGAAAGAAGGAACTATTGCACATGCAGTCAATGTAAGAGCTGTGTTTGTATTCTTCTCAAAAATTCAGTGCTATGAGCTACTTGTGAGTATTTGGGTACATGTGGTAAGTTACTTCCCAACACTGTGTACCGGTATTTATGCTGGCAAAAAAGACTTTGTGCCAGTTTTTGTTTCATGTGGATAGGTCCAGAATTACCTTAGATAAATGTAAACCAGGTGAACAAATCTGCAACCGTGAATCCACCACCACCACATATTTCTGACCAGTTCCAGCTCAATAGTTATTTAATTTTATGTGTCATTTTAAATTTAAAGTGATGTGAACACAACCTGTCCTGGCCAACACACTGTATTTAAATTTGCACAAGTGAAGTGAGAGTTGCCCTATGATTGATCAGAAGTTTACTTTGGCCCCGGCTGAAATGAGCCCCGCGGTGACAAAGCGCAGCAGAATAATAGCAGGGATTAAAAGATTAAAAGAGGAATCTCCCATAAACGCAGAACTAAGTGTTTCCTGCTCCTCTCGTCTCTCTGCCACACACACACTCACACAGTCCTCCCCCCGAGCCCCGCCGCTGCCTAAACATCCCCCAGAATTCTTTGAGAGTGGCTGCGCTGTTGCTTGGCAACGGGCCGACGGACAGCGTCATTCAGGGAGCGGTGAGGAGATGAGGCAGAGGAGTCTCACTTTGAACGCACCGCACGCAAATGACACAAACAAGCCTCATTGAGAGCTGAGATCACATCTTTTACTACGTTGAGAGGAAACAGACGATTTAACATTTAAACCCGTTAACATGGGATCTAAAATACAATATTATGTCATGTACACTAGCAAACATGACAGCAGTAGAGAAGTTTTAATGCAGGAAAATAATGTAATATTACTACTACTAAGAATAGTGACCTAACCAGTATGAATTTGTTTTCAAGTGAATTTTAATTTGTATGTTGATTTGGGAGAGATCTATAGAAACAGTTGACAAAAAAACGTGTGACTTTAAGTGCAGATTTGTGAGTGTCTTTTGAATGCCATATTATTATACCTTTAGTCAACCAGGCGGTCCCGTTCAGAATCCCTTTTGCAAGACAGACCTGGCCAAGGCACAGACGTCACCACAGGACAGAACATCACAAAATATTACATTATAAAAGCAACTCCCTCAAGAAAAACATACACAATTCTCAATCACTACACCTTTTTTTTTTACACGTTTCTTGAACTTACCAAGAGACATAGAGCTTCCAATTTATTTTGTTGTGGTGTATGAATCAATACCATGCCATGGTACATAAAAGCTTCCAGCTCTGTGAGGCATCGAGGCACATACTACACCATGTATTTCCCATGAAGACACAAATCATATTTTCTAAAAAAGATCATCATTGAAAAAAGTAATTACAGTCCACAGTGTTTTGTATGCAAATGTGCTGTGAGTGAACTCCTTTAACGTGTGTAAAATCCAAACGATGAATGAACACAATAATACAAGACAGGGTTTGTCAGTTTTGCTATATATTTAATCATCGTATTTGCATCAAAGCACATTTGCCATCATAACAGCTACTTTTGATGGCAGTTTTAGCTCTGACAGATACTTTTATCATGGATTTTGTCTTAATATCTCCTTAATTATTAGTAGTGCGTATGTTATTATTGGATGTGCGTTTTCTGCAGGTTTTCACCATGTCTGACACGCATTTCTGCCCCGGGAATCATTGTCTTGTCCTTGTGAACACAAACATCTCAACACAGGCCGATGGCACCCGGATCCGCGCGCGCTCAAGTATCACCATTATCTTCCCACAAATATTCTCTTGATCCAACAACAACGTGTCACGCGATCCATGGCCTTTCCCTTTCCCGGGCTTTATCTCTCTCACCTGACATTTAAACTGTCAATTAAAAAACGAGTGCTGTCTGTGCGCGTCACTGTCCAGGGACTCAAACCTTTCTAACGGGCGGACGAGCGCGATTCGTTTGTTTGTTTCACTGTGGTTTCTAAACTTATCACGAAAACAGACTCATCATAAACACAAATCGCCGAGACCACACAATATGTCACAGTTTACCAGGTCGCGTGGATGTGCGTGAGCAGGCGCGTCCGGGCGCGTCTCCGGCTCTAAACGCTTAAAGGACGGGTCCATATAATATTCATGAGATGTGATAATGTAATCATAGTGCGATCACGGAGCTCATAATCAGATTACGCGTGGCATCGGCGGCAGCAGTTAGCCCGGGATCTGCTCTTTGTGCTGACTAAGAAGCTCCACAGTCAAGGGAACGAGACGATTTTTACTGAAGCAATCGCGCCTGAGTGCTGCCCCGGGATTGGCCGCCTGGGAATAAGAGACACGTCACAACACGCGTTACCGGAGCGTCCGTTTTGGGGTTTGCGGTGCGTTTGTGGCACTTTCAATAGTTGTTTGAGCTTGAAAGAGTAGTTTTGACATAGACTGGGCTTGATTGACTCCAATATTTTGCATGCATTTTATTCTACAGGTGGAAATATGGTTTTATGGTAAATTAAGTGGGATTTTTTTTTCCTCCAACAGGCCTTATCACTAACGTGCTTTACATATGATCTAAGATAATAATTCAATAACAACATGTTCTCTTCCTGGCCAGACAAATGCAAGATTATTGTAATAGGGCCATGGTAATAACAGCAATTTCCACATTAACGCTTTCATCTAAACATAATTATTGAATTGTTTACATTGTCGTGATTTGAATAATAGTTGAATGTAAATCAATGCAAAATGACACATATTATCGTTCTATTATAGTTAACATTATAAGTGGGCCCCCTCACCTGCCTGGAGGAGCTCTGCTAGATGAGCTTTGTCCCCCTGCACGGACTGTTCCTGACCTTAGGCGCTGTCTGCAAATGGATACGCGTCAGCCCTGGACCATATAGCCTGTCGTGGTTTAGGACAGTTTAGTCCTGGTTTAGTCCTGGTTTAGTCCTATTAGTCCTGTTTAGTCCTGGTTTAGTCTTGGTTTAGTACTGGTTTGGTACTGGTTTAGTACTGGTTTAGCACTTGACCATCTAGCCTGCCCTGGCTTAGCCCTGGTTTAGTCCTGGTTTAATAGTGGTTTAGTCCTGGTTTAGTCCTGGATCATCTAGCCTGTCCTGGTTTAGTCCTGATTTAATCATGGTTTAGTCCTGGTTTAGTTCTGGTTGAGTCCTGGTTTAGTCCTGGACCATCTAAAACCTGTCTGTCCTGGTTTAATACTGGTTTAGTGCTGGTTCAGTCCTGGTTTAGTCCTGGTTTAGTCCTGGTTTAGACCTGGTTTAGTCCTGGTTTAGTCCTGGTTTAGACCTGGTTTAGTCTTGGTTTAGTCCTTGTTTAGTCATGGACCATCTAGCCTGTCCTGGTTTAGTCCTGGTTCAGTTTGTTGGCGTATAGGGTCTCTCCTTCACTGTGGTTCTCCTCCATGTTTCTAGTTTTTTCCTCTGGGTTTTTTGTAGTTTTTGCAGCAGGCGGGTCTGGGCACAGGGTGCGCTCTGGGACAGTTTCTATTTGCATAGGGTTTTAACCCCTCTGCTTATCTATTAATGACCAATTACTGTGTCATTGTTTTATTTTCTAACTTTCTGTTGGTAAAATCAGCTACTTTGTTCATCCCTGTGAGGCAACTGCTGTGATTGTGATTTTGGCCTAATTAAAGTGAATTATTAACTACCATTTCACACTTATGAAAAATTAAAAGCCTAATCAGAATAATACGCATTTAAAGTCAAAAGTGTAACTTTCTGGAGGTGGAAAAGTCACCTGCATGTATCCTTGGAAATACAAAGTTAAAACCATACTTCGGAACATTCTTCATGAACATGGACATTTTATGCCAAATAATGTAGCTTAAGACATTTCCATGGAAACAAGCTGATACGAGTCAGTTGTGTGGACACGCAAGGCAGCTGCAGTAAGAACACAGGTTTTTATGAATTTTTTGTGCAATAAAAACATATTCCCCAAGTAAAAATATGCTTTCCTCTTAGTCCGTTTTAGGGGCAAAAGACACATAATGAGGTGTTAAGTAAGCAGGCAAGTATGAAGCCCACTTCCAATTTCCTTGTGCAGATTTCCAGAACACTCAGCTCTGACCCACATTCACACAGGCTTCAGTCCCAGAACATTGCCAGGTTTGCTCTGTTCACACTTAACCTGGCATTTGTCTCTCTGCCTCTGTCCCTGCATCAATGTGCCGCAGCATTTACACTGAAGGAGAATAGAACTTAACTGCATAGTGTAACCATGGAAACCAAGGTCGTAACCACCGAAATGAGCAGTGGTACTGGCAATCTTCATTCACACATAAGCCTTCCCTGCACTAGTCTCAGCTCTGGCTTCATTCACACATGTCACTGATCTGGAAAAAAAGCTTCACATGTGACTGCAGCTGGTGTTCAAATTCACATTATAACCCTACGTTTTCACAATACTTACGCTAAATGCTGTGTTTTCTGACGTGCGTTGAAAAGTAAAGCCGAACTCACATCCCTGAAGGGTGCAAGGTAAAAGCAGCCTTCAGCTCATATGTTCCTGAGGCCCATAGGGGTCCCGCGTGCAGACAGAGCGGCCTGAGTAGGTGCTGAGTAAGAGGGTGCTGCCCAGACCGTGAGTGACAGGTATTGACCCTCGCAGCCAAAAGATGTCTCTGTGGGAAGACTATTGATTATCGCCACGGCAATAAAGGTCCCGGAAGCTCAGGAGAATGTCACGACTCTCCGCTGCGTTGAAACATGCCCAGCGAAGAAACACAAAGGCACAAACATTGAGGGTGAAACATTGAGACCAAATGGGACGGGCATTTTCTCACTGACTGAGGATGAAAGAGTAACTGTGATAGCGCAAACCACCTCCAAAAGAATCCATTCTCACATGCTTTTGCTTATTTTGAAAAGAATAATCAGGCAACGTGTTTATTTTATGGGTATGAACGCGCAAGAACAGTGTTGGTCTGCATGGCTTTTCATTTAGCCCCCCCACTCTAAAATAATTAATTTGTAAGGCCTTTCATAATAGACTCATAAAAGGAAAAGGGGTTGTTTTAGGAAGCTCTGGGGAAAGTATTTTATTTCATTTGTGTGGCTGTTATAGGTGCATAGGCCATATATCGAAAGGTAGAATATATCGGGAATTTTGTTTTGACAATATGCACAACTTGAATATGAAGTATATAGTCTATAGTCAAATAAAAACATACAAAAAGAGCTTATTAAAGTGCATATGAAAGGTTTTTATGATGTTCTAATTTTGAATTTATTTCATGTATTTATACCTACTTCAGATATCAATTATAATTTTACACCAATCAAATGAATATTGCGGAAAAAAAGTAGAATTTTTTTTTAAAAAAGGACACTCATTCCATCAACATTTTATACATAATTTACACAAAGAAACTACTTTTTTCGACCCTCTGAACGTTAATTCAACAAAATAAAGGTGCTCTCATATATTTTTGTTTGTCGAATTGTAAAAATTGTGCCATTAGATGAGTTTTGGCCCAATCCTTGCTGGGTAATTTTATAGTGTGATTTCAAACAGGAAGTGAAATTATAAACCTAAAAAAATTGGTATTCTGGTTGAATTCTTTTTTAGATAAATTCTAAATATATTTATTTTAATTGTATTTTAGTTTAATGAGTCGTCCAACCTGTCAGAGGCACTTAAAAAAATCCTGCAAACGTTCAAGTAAAGATAAGGGAACATTTTGGCATTTTTGTGATTCATTTTACAGACATTTCACATGTCACATTAAACCTCATCCAATAACGTTTAAAGAAGTGTTTTAACACATTTCTATTGGATTGACCGAATATTGTCCATTATATTTACTAGAATATTCACCATTGTTATCAAGATACTCCTTAAAATCATAACCAGACAAAAAAATGTTTTCCATTATTGCCAAATTCACAAACTTGCATAAAACAATGAAACATAAGAGTAGAATATAAACTATGATAAAACTAAAACTGACTTAATACTTAGACTATACGTTTATAGTTTCAGGGAAGTGATTTGAAGGACTTAAGGACCTTTCCCAATAAAAAATATATCATATTTTCAAATTTTGTATTAATTTGTGTTATTGCTTTGATGATTGTCCACTGTTGTCATGCCAACTCCTTCAAATCATGCCTGGACAAAATGTACAGTGCAGTTCAAAACTAGCAGAGCAAAAGTGTTGTTGACATCGCCCACTCCTACTGTCAGTTGTGTGTTGATGGATTAATAGGTTCCACAATGATAAACTTCAATCGCTAACATGTAAAATCCAGCCTAGCATCACAAGGATCCCTGTATATTGTAAATACTTTAATTCAGATGACTTTCTTCACTCCCCTGACCTTGCTGTTGATTACTCCCGCTGACGGTTTGCCCTCCTCCAGAGCACTGGACACTAGTTAGACGTACTTAAGAGGTGATCCATTTACCCTCCCACTTTTGGACGTCACTCCGCTGGTCCTCTCTCCGTTCTTCCGTCTGTCCCGCTGCCCTTCATTCACACACCCTCACACACAGACGCCGGCCCCACCCTTGACCTCTCTGTGAAAAGTGAGTGCACCCGAGGTTGAACCCTGCAGCCGCAAACGCTGGGAAAGTGGCCCTCGCGTATGAATAAGTGCGCGAGCCAGCGTATATATTTGTGCGGCTGTGGCGACACTTTGGGAGACATGAATAGGCCAGATATGACCCTCGACCTGTGACCTGTCCACAGAAATGACCCCTTTAACCATTCTCAGCCGTGACTGCCCTGGCTTATTCATGGCTGCAGCCCGCCAAAACAGTTGAATTTCACTTTAGGTCATTTGCGTATCATTTTCCGCCCACTGATATGCCAGGCTTTATTTCTGCCAGTGTTGTTCCCATCGTGTCCACATCTGCTGGACCACACTCGACTTCTGATCATGCCATAGCCAATACTTGATGGCCTCCTGCTTGAATCTACTTCTAGTATAAAGAATTATTAATCTAAAGATATAGTATTGTAATGTAACACAAACACTAAAACACATACAGCGCTCTCAGAAACTGTCCAACCACTACACACAATAAAGTGAATACCGTCTTTTCTGGACTATAAGTATAAGTATAAGTCGCAACAGCCAAAAAATGCATAATAGAGAAGTAAAAAAACATATATAAGTTGCACTGGAGTATGAAATGTGGTTGCAAGTGTGAAAATAGCACATAATATCACATATAAGTAACTCTGGAGTATAAGTATATAAACATAATTAAAAGTCGCACCCCGGCCAAAACTATGAAAAAAGGTGCAACTTATAGTCTGGAAAATATGGTATATAAGACGTGTAAAGTGATTTGGTTTTCCAGTTCTTAAACGTTAAATCATAAGGCCTTAAGATTAAGAGTCAGCAGTTGTCTTAGTAGTAGTAATAGTGAGCTTGTGTAGGAGCAGTAATATTATACAGGATGTACAACTCTTGTTTTAAAGAAGCTCTTTTGTTTAAAAGCATAAAAGTATTCAATAACTTTCACACAAGGACACAATGCAGTCATAAAGCGTGTTTACCACACAGTATAGGCCATAAACACAGCCACATTTCGTCCTATAATGGGACTGTTAAAGCTGAATAAAGATGCATAATAGATAGAATACATAAAGCCTCATGGAGCACGCTGACACGGTGTAAAGAAGGCTTTTGTTCAAGTGCAGTTACTAACAAAGTTTGTATGGGGCTCTTTTACAGTTTTAACGGCTTAAAGCGTGTTTCCAGAGAATCAATTTGAGTGGAGTCTTTGTCTATGATTTCTGTTGCAAATGTTTTAAAAAGTAGCATCATAAATAAATAAGAACGAATGGGATTTTAAAGATACATGTCGTGCTGTACATTTGAAGCATATATATGGTTTATCTCTCTTAACATTTTATCTTCATCACGAGGTGTCCAAAAAAAAAGTAAATTAATTAATATTTTACATCATTTATTGCTGAAAAATATATGTAAAAAGTGGCTAAACATTTAAGTCTATCATTAGTATCTGAAGCTCTATAATCTCTGGCCTCTTTGCGCCTCTTTTGGATCAAATTCTCCCTCTGCTGGATGCAATGCGCAGTTACACCAAAATGCACTCGAGTCTGGATTTGGAAAAATGTTGGACATTTGTTTTGAAAATCAGTTCAATTTTCACAATCTTTTTAAGAAGGAAAATAAGAGAAAAGCGCGTCTTGCGATGTCGTACCCATAATACAAAACGCGCGGGTTTTACGCATGGGATCAGTTACAGATTCATAACTTTATAACTTTATAATCACATAAGATTTGGTATGAATGGGCGTTATTACTACCAGTCTAAATGTCAAATGCATTGTTATAATTAAATTGGAGTTTTAGCATATTGAACGGAGTGACGCGTCTTCTCTCCTGGATACATTGACGCGTTACTTTTGTGGAAGCGGAAGTCGGGGCGCCAGATTTCGGACAACTTTTCACGTTGCAGGCAGAACCCTTCAAGTGAGAGAAGGAGGGGGCTGGAGAAGCTTTTTGGGAACGCTTCTCCTTCAAGTGCTGACGCGTCCGGGAGCGTGCATCTGCCCCGCGCCAGGCCCCGCGGCTCTCCAGCCATGCTACTCCGCTGCCTCTGCGTCTGGACTCTTTTGGCCGTGACCCGCGGCTACTTCTCGGAGGAAAAGTACCCGGAGGAGTCCAGCATGCAGCCTCCCACCGTGGTCATCGCGATCATTGCCCGGAACGCGGCGCACTCGCTGCCCTACTACCTCGGGGCGCTGGAGAGACTCAACTACCCCAAAGAACGCGTCTCAATATGGTGGGTCTCTGCGCGCCCGGTCCCCTCTGCGTGCAATGCGAGTGGAGGGCTCTTCTTTTCATCCCACGTTAGGGGCCGATCAAAAGGTCAATGGCATTTAAATGAGTTTGTGAATAAGGCTCCAGCCCTCCCCAGCTGCTCCCTCTCAGCCTTTCACGCGCACAGTCACTTCCCATTGAGGGCTACGGTTCTTCACATTCATTAGACCTGTTTGACATCGGAGGGATCTGCGCCACTGTAACGGCAGATAAATGTGTGTTTTTGTCTGGGCTCTTACAGTTGGACACTTTAGCAGCCTCCCTTCTGTTAATCTGTGCATGGGAGTGAGTATTGGAACATGTGTGCCTTTTCTCTCCAAGTCCAAGGCCAAAGTTCACTGTAATTAATTTAAGGCCACTACAATTACATTGTTCGTGTGGTGTGTGTACAGTTCTGTCTCTTTGTGATATTTGCCTCTATTATGGGAACGTATGCAACGGTGTGAGGAGCCTAAATGTAAAGTTAATGTAGATATAGATGGAGGCACTAGTTCCCAGCCTTTTTCTTTTTGTCTTGAGTGCCTTTTAAGGTTTGTCTCTCACTCCAAGTACCCCCTAACTCAGATACTAGGCAAATACATGTTTGTTCTAGTAGTATGTTGTCAATTATCTATTACTATTATATGTCCAAAATCTACCAACATTCTCTCAGATGTAAAATGTACTTCAAATAACGTTCTTTAAATTCAAACTACTATTCAATTTCATCTTATTTTGAAATCTTAAAACCCCTCTCTCACTTCAAGTATCCCCTAACTTGTGTACTAGGCAAATACATCTGTTTAATCAAGTAGAATATTGTCAGTAATCCCTATTGTATGTCCGTAATTCTCCAAAACTTTAGGAAGTACAATTTACCACATATAACATCTTTGTAATCAAATACTATACTTCAAATACTACTCATTTTCTCCTTACCTCTTGTTGGGAAACACATGCTATGACCAAAATGCACTCATCATAACATTGAAAAGTGATCGTAATATTGCCTGTTTGGTCTTTTATTTGTTTAACAGGGCGGCCACAGACCACAACTCAGACAACACCACGGCTGTACTTAAAGAATGGCTGACTGTTATGCAGAAGTATTACCATTATGTTGAATGGAGACCGATGGACCAGCCCACGTAAGTTAAATGTACATTATATGGCATTTAATGAGGCCAGCTCATATCATTTCACCTTTAAAATGATGGATTACGAACTATCTTTATGTTGACTTTATACGCCAAAACTATAGTCATGGTATTGACTTCATTGTGAAATAAATAAATAAATGGAATAAAGGACTTTAAAGGTCTTTTAATCTTGTGCCTTGGTTTGTACATTGTCCACTTTAGATAATAAAGGCTTAATTCTGAACTCAACTCTTGAAAAGCACCATTTTATATATATTTTATGACTCTACGATGCGTTCTAATCCTTTTCTTAATCTGGTCAGACTAAAAAATCAACGTTACCGGCAACAAATGAGCTGTGGAACAACCCTATATGCATTTCTCACACTACAGTGTCAGAATACCTTTTGAAATGGCTGTTAAATTTAGTATTCAGCATCTAAACCGCTGCCTTTTTTTAGGCTAAGTGAACATTCTGATGAAACAATCCCGATTTCTGTCACTGAGCGAGTCTTCATCTCTTCTCAGGTCGTACGCGGGCGAGTCGGGTCCCAAGCACTGGCCAAACAGTCGATACGAGTACGTGATGAAACTGAAGCAAGCGGCGCTCAACTTTGCACGGAAACACTGGGCCGACTACGTTTTGGTAAAGACGACGCGTTTCCTGCAGCCGGATGTCTTCCCTCGACCCAGCGACACCGTGTAACCATGTAACGCTTCTCTTTTGTCGAACCCTCCTCAGTACGCCGACACGGACAACATCCTCACCAACCCAGAGACGCTCAACCTGATGATAGCCGAGAACAGGTCTGTCATCGCGCCCATGCTGGACTCACAGGGAGCGTACTCCAACTTCTGGTGCGGCATAACTCCACAGGTAAACAAACGCATGACGACGCCAGCTGAACTATCGCCCGAAAGACTTCAAGTTACGCATTAGTCTGACTTTTTAAACTACTTTGGACTCCGTAGCGTTGGTATTTCCCGTAGTAAAGATGTTATCAAGCGTTGTGTAGACCTGTTTTATCTAGTTTTGAGGTGCGAAATGTTGCAGCAGAGAAATATCCCGATAAATGATAATATTGTAAGTACTTAATGCCCCTGACACGATAACCGTACAGCAGGAGAATCCCAGATAACCCTCTTATAAATGCACAATATACAACAAATGAGAAGCTGAATGAAACACTTACTTAAATAGCGTCTTTATTTGGTCATTGACGTTACCTATTTAACTCTCTACAGCTCAGATCGTGTTGTACTATATCAAATTAACCAAAAATCCACAAATAGTGCAAAGAAAACGCACAGACGATGAATAGTGAACCCCAAAGAATATTTTTCAATCTGTAATTTATTGAACGATGAGTCGATGCAGTAATTATCATGGCAAAGTTGCCAAGACAAACCGATCACTGTGATGATGAACTGGCTGATGCATTGTAGCGCATGTTGTTAAAGTGTAAATAAGGTCTGTTCGTATAGTTTTGCCTTTAAAAAGACGTTTAACTGACTATCTTTATGCTAACTTCATACGGCGTAGCTGAGCAGTCATGGTATGGACATAAATATGTAAAAAAGACATTACATACATATAGAATGGGGATCAAACGTGAGGTCAGAGGTCGAAGCAGTCACAGTGCCTCAGGTTTGTACATTGCCCATTCTACATAACTGAGCTACATTTTGAACTTGACGTTACCGGTCAGACAAAAAAAATCTATGTTACTGGCAGTTTTCCCAAAAGTTAGAGATGTATTGGCAAAAGCGATTAAAAACAAGCCGTGGAACAACCCTGGATCTATTTGTCTCACTACAGTGTCACAATACCTTCGAAATGAGCGCTAAATTTAGCATTATGCATCTTTGGTTGTTGTTTATGTGAAAAAGTGAGACGACACAAACTTGATTTCTATTGTTTTTCTCAGTTTAGTTTAATTTAGCGTAAAACGATGAATGTAAACGCTCAGTTCCACACTTCATACGCCAAGAAACATGTTGAAACACTTGGTCTAACCGGCTGTTTTAGGGCTACTATCGGCGAACGGCAGAGTACTTCCCCACGCGACACCGCAGTAAACTGGGCTGCTTCCCCGTGCCCATGGCCCACTCCACTTTGCTGCTGGACCTAAGGAAAGAGGGCATGAAGAAACTGGCCTTCTTCCCTCCACACAAGGACTACTCCTGGCCCTACGACGACATCATCGTGTTTGCCTTTTCCTGTCGAGCAGCAGGTTTGTCGATGCTTTTGTGGTTCTTCTGCCACCAGTTGTACTTTAGCCGTTTGCCTGTCTGAACATCTAAACCTCCCTGGTTTACTTTTGCGCTACAGAAATCCAGATGTATTTGTGCAACAAGGTGCGTTACGGCTATTTGAACGTGCCACCTAAACCGCACCAGACCACGGAGGACGACCGGCTCAACTTCGTCCATCTCCATTTAGAATCCATGAGTGAGTGCTGCAGTTCATTTTAATTTATTTGTTAAGAATAACCATAGAACGCTGAACAATACAGAACACAAGACAAGAGAGCGGTTCTGTTCTATTTATCGTTTTTCTGATGTTGTGATCGATGCGTGTCAGGATTTGCATGTTTTCTTTTGCCATGTCGCTCTTTGCTATATCCAAATGTAAATGTTTGTTTCTTCCTCTCTTCCTTCAGTCGACGGTCCGCCCATGTCGCCATCACGCCACGTCCACATGTTCCCCAAACGGAGAGACCTCATGGGATTCGATGAAGTGAGACACACATTTGTACATTTGTAAATGTTTGGGTGTGTATTGTTTTATTACCGTGACATAATTGACATTTTTCTATTTCAGATATTTCTCATAAATCTCCAGCGTCGCTCCGACCGCAGAGACAGGATGTTGTATTCGCTGAATGAGTTGGAAATTGATGTGAAGGTGGTGCCGGCTGTGGATGGAAAGTGAGTGATGACTTTGTGTGTCGTATCTGTATTCAGCGTTCTTTTACACGAGCGTGAAGTAAAAAACGTGTGTGTCTTTGTGTACGTTTAGCGCCTTGAACAGTAGTGATATAAAGGTCCTGGGTGTGGACCTCCTGCCCGGTTATCATGACCCATTCTCTGGACGCACGCTGACCAAGGGAGAAGTGGGCTGCTTTCTGAGCCATTTCTTCATCTGGAAGGAGGTGAAAGCACATGCACAATTTATAATCTCATTTTAACGCTTGTGGCAGGAATCATGTACCGGAAATGAGAAGGTTATGAATGAAGAAAGTATTATTCATAAAAGCGACCAAATGTAACATGTAGCGAATGTCATTTCCCCTGGGCCTTGTCGCAAAGAAGAACATCTCGATAACATGTGTAAATAAACATCAAAAACAACTGTACACGTTGTTGTCTGCGTGGGATGTGAGATTATGACACATCTACATCTGACAAATAAGACATTTTGAGCGGCTCGAGTTTAGATATTTGTGACTAATTCTCCACTGTCTTGTCCTGAAATTGTGGGAAAAGTCTCAAAATTGTGAAAAGAATGAACGCAAACGCAATGGGAGCCTTCATTTATGTGTAGTAAATGAGTAATTGAAGAGCAGAATAATTCACAAAGACGTCTTATTTGTGGCTAATGGTTTGAATGTTTTCGCGCGTCTTCCCCTCCAGATTGTGGACACTCAAATGGACATGGCGCTGATCTTTGAGGACGACATCCGATTCCAAGCAAACTTCAAACGCCGAGTGCTCAGACTGATGGAGGAGGCGAAGCAGGCGGAGCTGGACTGGGACATTATGTACGGACACGTGGTTTAGTGTTGAAACAGTATCACTTTATACAGACAGATCTTTAGTTTTCTTCTGTTCTATTTGTACAAGGTTTTGATGAAATAATAATGCAAATTAGGGCTGGAACTAACTACTATTTTATTGTCGACTGGTAAAACGATCATTTTTATTGTACATTGAGACTTTTAAAATTCTTCTAGATGGGAATATTAATATTTAATAATAAAGTGCTACATAGATGAGAATCAGACACTTTTGATTAGTTTTTTGACACTTTGATTTACCGTATTTTCCGAATTATAAGTCACACCTTTTTTCATAGTTTTGGCCGGACTGCGACTTATACTTATATCTATACTTATATACTTATACTTATACTCCAGAGCGAATTATATGTATCATTATTTCTTATTTTCACACTTGCAACGGCATTTCATACTCCAGTACAACTTGAATATATTTTTTTCTTCTCTAATATGCATTTTTTGGCTGGTGTGACTTGTAGTCCGGAAAATACGGTAATATTGTTGCTGTCTTTGTTATAAAAAGCTGTTTTAGAGTCTGTAAAGTCCAGATAACGATCACAATAATCAAAATGCCGTTACGATTGCAGCCCGAATGCGATCATACAATTATTCTTTTCTTTAAATCTTTTATTCTTGCAGATACCTGGGCAGGAAGAAGGTCATCCATGGAGAAGAGGAGCCCGTGGAGAACGTCCATAACTTGGTGTGGGCGGATTATTCCTTCTGGACTCTGTCTTATGCCATCTCTCTCCAAGGAGCTCAGAAGCTGCTCAATGCGGAACCACTCTCCAAAATGATGCCCGTGGACGAATTCCTCCCCATCATGTACGACAAACACCCCAAGTACGTATCGCAAAACACATCTTTCCAGACCACACGAATATACTTCCAATTTAGACGCCACGGAGCGCTTTAACTGCCTGACCGATGCAGCTACAAGGCTCAATTAAAGCTAAATATATTTGTTTTATAGAGGCCATGTAGTGCAGACTTGCTAAATATACAATTTAGATTCAAGAATGTAGTTTAGTTGTTTGTAAACTTAAACCCGAAACCCTAATTGTGTTTTGTGAATTAAAATAGCACATTAACAACCCTCCATATATGTACAATCTACCGGTAAATCAAAATGGTAGATATACACACAGCGTCTAGTCCACCATAGTGTCAAACTCTTTTAATGCCATACTGTGGAACATTTGAGATAAGATAAGATATTCCTTTAATGTCCACACATGGGGAAATTTAATTGTTGCAACGCAGGTAGATACAGAGAGAAAGGACAGATAACTTATAGGAAGTTTAAAATAAATAAATAAATACATTTTAAAAATAAAATAAAATAAATAAATAAAATAAATAAAATAAATAAAATAAATAAAATAAATAAAATAAATAAAATAAATAAAATAAATAAAATAAATAAAATAAATAAAATAAATAAATAAAATAAATGAATACATAAATACATAAAACTCTCTTAATAGAAGAACTTTTATAAACAAAACTCTCAAACAAAAACTCCTATTGACAGAACCTCTCATTTCTTAATAAGGAATGAAGCGATAAGCATGTGGTTTCGTATAGACTATTTTCAATTGCGAGTCATCTTTATTTGTTTGGTTCTCTTGCAGTGAGGAGTACAAATCCCACTTCCTCAATAGAAACTTACAAGCCTTCAGCACGCGCCCCCTGCTGGTGGAGCCGAGTATATACGCAGGGGATCCCGCGTGGGTGAGTGACACGGAGACGTCCACTTTATGGGACGATGATTCCGTGCGCACCGATTGGAGAGGTTCACACAAGATTCTCAAAGGATCTTCACCTCCTGAGATGCTGTCCACGGCTTATCGGGACGAACTTTAGAGTGAAAACACTGCAGAGTTTGTGACTCCAGAGTCAGAGGCTTGAAAAGACTGATAACTCTGACGTGCACATAACCTTTACAACTGGACCTCCATGAAGCATCGAGACGTGGTGCTTTCCTTTCAGAAAATCACTGAAATGTTATTAATATTATGGGACATTATTTTGAGAGGAATTTGCACAATTCGAGAACAATCAACCTCTATGCGTTGTTCTTTATATAAGGTGTTTTATAGTTATATGATCTTGATCCATTTGCACAACAATAACAATTGTGCATTTGTCCCATGTCATTTTAAGTGTTTGATGTTTGTTATTTTCTTCTGCTAAAAAATGTGTCTTTTAAATAGCGGACCAAAGTACTATAAATAACTACGGTTGACAGCCATTGATTCAAGAATGTGCATGTATGATTTGCTGATAATTTTAGAGACTTTTGAGGCTTTTCAGTTACTTAACAATATTGTGAATTGATGAATTGGTAAAGCCTAATAACAGGTCAGTTTATCAACAAGAAACACTTTATCTAATTGTTTAATCAGTCATCATAGGCTGACAAAAACTATAATAATATATATGTTTAAATTCCACCAACATAATGTATTTGAATTCAAATGCTATATTGTGTGCATGGCCTATGATCTGGTGGTGAAATATGATGAAATATGAAAGAAAGTGTTTTTTTTTATTTTCCTTTTTTACCAAAGCCTGTGTCTCCCTTTGTCTATTTATGTGTGAAAGCTCTGCATGTGTATGTTTATATAAGCGTTAAAACGACACTTGTGTAATAGTTGTAGTTTCAGACATCCACCACAGGGGAGACTCAGGATTAATGGAACTTAATGAAAAGCTAAAGTCACGTGTCTTTGTAGAGCACAATTCATACACAAGGCATGTTCAGTGCTCCACACAACAGGACCAACCAAATCCACAAAACAGATTCAGAGAAGAATCATTTTTCTAAACAAAAGAGTTTTTATCTTAGATTTGAACATTGTCAGAGTAGAAGCCTGTGTCACATCTTCAGGAAGAACTGAAGTGAAAACTGAAATGCAGATTCCCCATGTTTAGTCCTGACTCTGGCACCAGCAGGAGGCCGGTCCATGTTTAGTCCTGACTCTGGCACCAGCAGGAGGCCGGTCCATGTTTAGTCCTGACTCTGGCACCAGCAGGAGGCCGGTCCATGTTTAGTCCTGACTGGCACCAGCAGGAGGCCGGTCCATGTTTAGTCCTGACTCTGGCACCAGCAGGAGGCCGGTCCATGTTTAGTCCTGACTCTGGCACCAGCAGGAGGCCGGTCCATGTTTAGTCCTGACTCTGGCACCAGCAGGAGGCCGGTCCATGTTTAGTCCTGACTCTGGCACCAGCAGGAGGCCGGTCCATGTTTACTCCTGACTCTGACACCAGCAGGAGGCCGGTCCATGTTTAGTCCTGACTCTGGCACCAGCAGGAGGCCGGTCCATGTTTAGTCCTGACTCTGACACCAGCAGGAGGCCGGTCCATGTTTAGTCCTGACTCTGGCACCAGCAGGAGGCCGGTCCATGTTTACTCCTGACTCTGACACCAGCAGGAGGCTGGTCCATGTGTAGTCCTGACTCTGGCACCAGCAGGAGGCCGGTTCATGTTTAGTCCTGACTCTGGCACCAGCAGGAGGCCAGTCCAGTTCAGCAGAGACATTAGAAAGATTTGTTGAGGGCAGAAATAAGTGTGAAGCTGAAGATGAAGCAGGCTTAGTGACACTTGTTTGTGGTGCATCAGTCCTGAAGTGTCTCACACGTGACGCAACTTTGCTCCAACTGCAAAACTGAAGTCTGCACGAACCGGCTCAAACTCCTCCTCACAGGCGGGAACTGGACCTGAGCTGCCTCGGCCTGTGAGTGGCTGCTGCTGGAGGTGGGGATCTCAGAGGTGAACTTTGCAATACTGTACATACATGGGCTTCAGTGTGGGGTTTGTGCATAAAAGCGTAAACTGCTCTACTTTTGCATGATTTGGCTTGGGCCTGCAGCAGATTGCACCAGTGTCTCTGTCTCCACATCTGAACGCTTCCACACAGGCAATATGAAAACATCATGTTTTCATAAATGTTTAACACCGCAATCATGTCATAACATTTACTCTATAGTTGGACTCAGTAGAATTTACTGACATGATGCCAGTTCTCTGGACAAAAAACAGCAAACAATGCAGAATTAGTTGTGAAAAAAACATGCAGGTTTAGTTGTGTACAAATGCAGTTTCAGTTGTGTACAAATGCAGTTTCAGTTGTGTACAAATGCAGTTTTAGTAATTTATTTTAGTTGTGTACAAATGCAGTTTTAGTGATGTTTTTTAGTAGTTTACAAATGCAGTTTTAGTAATGTTTTTATGAGTGTACAAATGCATTTGTAGTACAAATGCAGTTGTAGTACTAATACAGTTGTAGTACAAATGCAGTTGTAGTACTAATGCAGTTGTAGTACTAATACAGTTGTAGTACTAATGCAGTTGTAGTACAAATACAGTTGCATAAAGTATCCTACAGTCCAATGAGTGCCCGGGTGACGTCACACGCCAGTGGTGCGGCTCGTGCAGCTCGGGGCGGATCAGGGGGCGGGCCCATAGTAGAAGAGGGCGGGCCAAACGTACTCAGCTCCTCTGACAGTGCTGCTGCTCTGAAGCCACACTTTACAGACACTTTAAACCCGTAAAGCTGCCATTTCTATACATACTTTATCATCGGCTTTTGGATCTTTGCGTTCGGAGCGACCGTAGGTATGCGCGAAACCGCGACAAACAAACGTGCTGCACACTCACATACACGTACACACACTACACACATACACATACATACACGTACATACACGTACACACACTACACACATACACATACATACACATACATACACGTACATACACGTACACACACATACACACATACACATACATACACGTACATACACGTACACACACTACACACATACACATACATACACGTACATACACGTACACACACATACACACATACACATACATACACGTACATACACGTACACACACTACACACATACATACACGTACATACACGTACACACACTACACACATACACATACATACACGTACATACACGTACACACACTACACACATACACATACATACACGTACATACACGTACACACACATACACACGTACACGTACACACATACACGTACACGTACACACTCACATACACGTACACACACTCACATACACACACACGTACACACACATACATACACGTACACACTCACATACACATACACACACATACACGTACACACACATACACATACATACACGTACACGTACACACTCACATACACGTACACACACTCACATACACACACACGTACACACACATACATACACGTACACACTCACATACACATACACACACATACACGTACACACACATACACATACATACACGTACACACTCACACACACATACACATGGGGCATGGCTTGTTACTAAGTTTACTTGTGTAATACATTTAGCCTACACACTACTGTGACACGCCGTGCTAACACGTGTCTCAGTTTATTTTAGTCCAGTTTAACTCGTGTGCTGCGTAAATGACCTTAAATAAACTACATGTTATGTTGACATCCGCGTTAGCAGCGAAATTCCACTGATGTGGCACTTTCATTCACTTCACAGCTAAAGCCACCATCCAACCAAAGTATACAATCCACTTCAATCCAGATCAAACTGTCACTCTCAGAAAAACTAAGATATTCCTTTATTGTTCACACATGGGGACATTTCTCATGCAAAATGCAAATATGACCAAGTAGTTTTTGAAGCACACACGCTCAGTTGTCTATTTAATGATCAGAAGTGTTATGTCAGCCATGTCCCCTTTTTCCTCACTTCAAATTCATATAACTACATTGCAACATCGTCTCAACTTTGACCAGAGGGTCAGACTTACACTTAAAAGGCAACAATTAGTCTTTTCCTGTAACTAAGTCTTAATAAACTACAATTAGTGTTTGGTGTTTATATATTTCAGTAACACTTAGATTCGTTTTTTATTTGAACAATTTACAGAGACATTCAGCTCATAAAAACAGATGTTTGACACCAAAGTATAGATAAATAACTTGTAACCATTACTTCCAAATAACAAGTAGTGACATTACTATTTACCTCTGTCTATCTGTCCAGTCCATGGCCTTTATAGGGAGTGCAGTTCGCCGAATATCGTTGTCACTCCAGCCGCAGTTGTCTCCTCTGTGCCGGACGACATCCCGGACCTACAGCTCAGAACCCACCCAAGAAAAAAGTGTTCCCTATGAGACAACCCTCAAACAGGAGGTTGGGACCACCTCTGGGCCCACCAAACCTCTCCCCAGGTGAGCCTCTCCTGATGAACATTGTATCTTGTGTCAGATCATAGACAAATATGTTAATTCATATCTAAAACGAAAGCTTACAGTGACATTATGGTGTTGTCTTTTATCTCGTACAACTTCCCATCTCAACTTGAATATTGTGTGCTTCTCTGCTGAAGGTCGGCAGATGCAGTGGTCATTGGAGGAGGAAGTCTGGGCTGTCAGACCATCTACCACCTGGCGAAAATGGGGATGACCAATGTGGTTTTGCTGGAGAGGGACAGATTGACCGCTGGTACCACCTGGCACACTGCAGGTAATGAACTGTGCTGTTTGAGCAGGTTTGCCAGGAAAAAAATCAACTAAGACACTGTTAGAAAATCAAAGAAAACACCGTTAGTCCGTCGTTGTATTTCTAGTTCATATAAAATGGTCTAAAGCGACTCAATCAGTTGCACAATACTAATGTTTTCCATGCTGATCGTCTTCTAGCCGTTTGTAAACCTTTCCCAATCATCTGTCGCTTGATGTTCAGTATAATAAATTTGCCATTCTCCCTAAATTAGAAAGAAATAAGTCTACAATTGCTTACAAATAGTCTTTATACTTTCAAACCAGTTTTTTATATAGTATAATATAGTATACTGAAAGCATCCAAACACATCTTCGTCTCGTTGTAAGGTCTTCTATGGCAGCTTCGCCCCAGTGATGTCGAAGTGGAGCTCCTGGCACACACTAGAAACGTGATCAGCAAAGACCTGGAGGAAGAGACTGGACTCCACACCGGCTGGATCCAAAATGGAGGTCTATTTATTGCCTCTAATAAACAGAGGCTGGATGAGTACAAGCGCCTCATGTCGGTGAGGATCAATAACACTTTTGTTTCAAATTGCTTGGATGAAAAGTAGACTTCACACAGCAGCTGCAGTGACAGGGCCGGGGTTCTGTCTGTGCTGCTCCTAACCTGCTGTTATTGTTGTAGAAGGTTAAAAGGGTTCAAACTAAAGACACCATATTGGACATTATTGTGATATGTTGAGGTATGTTATTCAGACGATATTATGTGAGTCCAACAGAACTTGTTTTTTAATGTATTAGTTGGGCTTTTATTGTCAGACAAATGTGAATTGTCTGTAAAAAGAAACACAAATGTGCAGAAATGTCACGTTTGGCCAATATTTGAACATTTATTTTTAATCTCTTTTTGTAGCATTTTTCAAAACTATAAACTATATACTCGATATTGAAATTTTGTATACCTTCAAAACAACATTCACGGTATTGTATACATTTTGATATATTGCACTTGGTGTTATCGCAATATAATAAGTATTTAGTTTGGGAGTGTCTACAGAGCCGCGGCGCGCGGCCGAAACTGCCATGTTATTTTGTGCCGCAGCTCCTGAAACTGCTGGGCTATTTGACCGCACCGTTTTAGACCGCGCCGGGTTAGGGTTAAGGTTAGGGTTAGGGTTAGGGTTAGGGTTAAAGTTAGGGTTAAGGTTAGGGTTAAGGTTAGGGTTAGGGTTAGGGTTAAGGTTAAGGTTAGGGTTAGCGTTAGCCATGAGGCTATATGGCCGTGCCGAGGTTCCTGAAACTGCTAGGCCATTTGACCGCGCCGCGGCTCTGCAGCCACGGCCATTTAGTTTAGTATCAATTATTGCAATAGTCAATACTGCAATATCAAGACTTTTGTTGTTTATTTTGCAGCCCTAAAAACACATTCAGCAAATTGTGTGTACCAGGGATCTTAAGCTGGCATATGTGCTTCAGCATAGACCACACAACTACCGCGCAGCACATTTTCACACAATCTGTCATGTTGTCTTTACACAACAAATGCACAACAAAATATCATGGAATCTTGCATAAGCTCTCTCTTATAAACACACTCTGATATTGCCTCTTTTTGTAGCTGGGTAAAGTGTATGGCATCGAGTCGCACGTTCTGTCACCTGCCGAGACGAAGGACCTGTATCCTCTCATGAACGTGGACGACCTGTACGGAACTTTGTATGTGCCCAAAGATGGAACCATGGACCCCGCAGGCACCTGCACCACCCTGACCAGAGCCGCCTCAGCCCGGGGAGCCACGGTAATGTCCCCTAACCCTGACCAGAGCCGCCTCAGCCCGGGGAGCTGCGGTAATGTCCCCTAACCCTGACCAGAGCCGCCTCTGCCCGGGGAGCCGCGGTAATGTCCCCTAACCCTGACCAGAGCCGCCTCAGCCCGGGGAGCTGCGGTAATGTCCCCTAACCCTGACCAGAGCCGCCTCTGCCCGGGGAGCCGCGGTAATGTCCCCTAACCCTGACCAGAGCCGCCTCAGCCCGGGGAGCTGCGGTAATGTCCCCTAACCCTGACCAGAGCCGCCTCTGCCCGGGGAGCCGCTGTAATGTCCCCTAACCCTGACCAGAGCAGCCTCAGCCCGGGGAGCCGCGGTAATGTCCCCTAACCCTGACCAGAGCCGCCTCAGCCCGGGGAGCCACGGTAATGTCCCCTAACCCCGACCAGAGCCGCCTCAGCCCGGGGAGCCGCGGTAATGTCCCCTAACCCTGACCAGAGCCACCTCAGCCCGGGGAGGGGAGCCACGGTAATGTCCCCTAACCCTGACCAGAGCCGCCTCAGCCCGGGGAGCCACGGTAATGTCCCCTAACCCTGACCAGAGCAACAGTAATGTCCCCTAACCCTGACCAGAGCCACAGTAATGTCCCCTAACCCTGACCAGAGACGTCTCAGCCCGGGGAGCCACGGTAATGTCCCCTAACCCTGACCAGAGCCACGGTAATGTCCCCTAACCCTGACCAGAGCCACATTAATGTCCCCTAACCCTGACCAGAGCCGCCTCAGCCCGGGAGCCACGGTAATGTCCCCTAACCCTGACCAGAGCCACAGTAATGTCCCCTAACCCTGACCAGAGCCACAGTAATGTCCCCTAACCCTGACCAGAGCCACAGTAATGTCCCCTAACCCTGACCAGAGCCACAGTAATGTCCCCTAACCCTGACCAGAGCCACAGTAATGTCCCCTAACCCTGACCAGAGCCACAGTAATGTCCCCTAACCCTGACCAGAGCCACAGTAATGTCCCCTAACCCTGACCAGAGCCACAGTAATGTCCCCTAACGTCCTCTAACCCTGCTCAGCTTCTCCTTTCATGCTTTCTGAGTTTCTGATGCTTCAGACACAATGGGACAGGGTTGATTTGCTCCTTTTATGACCATAAAATTTACTGCCAGCTTACTATAGTTTTGTTATCTAAATTGGTAACAGCAGTCTTGGTTTAAGACCATATCTTGAATACACATTAACTAGACTTGTCTTTTTCACATTATTAGCAGCTGTAATAGTTCTCTTTGATGCAGCTTTATTATGTCATTATGTAAGCTAAAAAAAAATACAATAAAAGGTATAAAGAAATAGTTTTTCTTGGGCTACAACGATTAGTTTATTAATCATGACTACAGTGGACTACTAACATTCATTTTTATAATTGTATTTGATTTTATGGACCATATGAAACACATATGAAAACAACTTTTATAATGAAGATGGTGGCATTATTAAATTAAATAATCAATGCAATTTATTTGTAAACATTCTGTATTCAGAAGCCGTTTGTCACCACATTTCAACCTTTGTTCTGTTGATAATGAATGTACAAAGTCTCACTGAACAATAGACATAATCATTTGACTAGGCGACCACTACAATAATGGTAATAATAGCAGTAGTGATGTTGTTTGTAGGTGATTGAGAACTGCCCTGTGACTGGGATCCAAGTCAAGTCTGATGATCTTGGAGTGAAGAGAGTGAAAGCCGTGGAGACAGCTCATGGAACCATAGAGACCCCATGTGTTGTGAACTGTGCCGGTACGAGACAATGCTCAAATTACCCCGGTCTGTGAGCGCTTTCTGCTTCTCTAAACATTGTTTCCTGTGCCGCGTTTAGGTGTGTGGGCTACTAAGCTGGGAGAGATGGCTGGTGTGAAGGTGCCTCTTGTTGCGATGCATCATGCTTATGTGGTGACGGAGAGAATAGAGGGAATTCAAGTAAGTCTTGTAAAGCAGTGTTTGTATTTTATATCATACTACACCTTGCATGTTGTTCAAGACTTGTAAATTTCTGTTTGCACACCAATATAGTAGTGTTAGAGATGGAGCTCCCCCTGCTGCTCTCTTGTGAAAATGCAATGTCAGAGAATGTTATATTTTATTTTTTTTGAATTGAAATAAGACGGTATAATCGCATACAAAAACATGTAACGTCGACAAAAATATAAATAATACATATATATATAGAGAGAGTTGTCTTTGGGTCATTGTCGGCAGATGTTGCAAGGCTGTTTTTCAAGCAGGGAGAGACGACACACTTTAAACGCCCTGAAAATACACATTTAACCATCACAAGCAATTATAAAGACGTTTAATAAGGTATAAATGTTTCTTCAATGCGCACAGCAATGTTATCTTAGTTTGTAATTCCTTATTTAACCACCAGATGGCAGTGTCAGCAAACATGACTGGATTGCTTCCATCGCTTCTACGTGGTGTGATGAGATTTGGCTTGTTTGTGTCAGAGATTGAGACTGTATCCATCAGTGTGTTGATTATGTGTGTCAGGTTATTTGTCTCTTCCTTGTTTGGAAGATTTGGTTTGTGTTGGTGTTTCAGCTGCACTGCCAGAGCCGCGCTGTCACTGGAAATAGTTTAAGAGCGGCTTGACGAGCTTCACTGCTTCGTCATTCATAAAGACACCAACTTGCGTATTAAATTAGAAGAAAATGACTTAAATCTGTGCAATGCTGTCGTTTGTAATCAGACTTTTTTGCTGTTGCCTGGATGTAGTAGTACAAATCTTGCAACAAGTCGACAAAACACAATAAACTGTACGTGTTTGATTCGCTTCTTGTCTGAATTAAGAGTTTTTTTTTTATTCTAGATGGAAGATGGCACTTTTATTCCAACACAACAGTGAGAAGAAACAAATGGGGCGATTTATAACTCAAGTTTCTCAGTTTCATGATTGTATTTGGTGTGTCTTCTCATCCGTGGGAGTGAGTGAAGGACAGAATCATTTGGAGCTCTCAATCTGCAGTCAGCACTCGGAACAGGAAATAAGATTTTATTGTGTATCAAAGAAGGTCTCAAATGTCAATCTATGCTGCTCAGGCAGAAGAAAGCACTGCAGTTCCAAATTGAGAGAGAAACTACTTTAGGACAAAATGAATGCAAATTATATAATCGCTTCTGATCCGCGTTACCGTTCTACACATTGCAGCCGTATGCAATGTTGATTTTATGGTTCGTCGCCATGAAACCTTTACATAAAGATGAGGCTGGCATTTGACCCATGGCTTGAGTTGCCAGGTTTATGTATATCCCCTATAGTGTAGCTTTGTGATTGTGAAGAGACAAACTGCACTAACCTTGCATGACGACGTGATCATTTTCTCCTCAAGATGGCATTTAACCTGACCAGTTTTCCTCATATTCTTAAGGAAATGCGTGTACCATTTACTTGCAGAACATGCCAAATGTGAGAGACCACGACGCATCAGTGTATCTGCGTCTCCAAGGTGATGCCCTGTCCGTGGGAGGCTATGAGCAAAACCCAATTTTCTGGGAAGAGGTAAGAGATATTCAATGGAGACTAGTCTGTGTAAATGTCTGACGGTATCTGAAGATCCCTCGTGTGTCTGTCTGTCCGCCACAAATTACCACATTAAATTACTTTCATTTAATTAGATGAGGATTTATTCACTACTATAACTCTTGGGCCAAATCCTACTATGACTGACTGGTTGTAAAACAGTACTTTTGTAGCACAGTTTTGATGTTTGCTTGCACACTTTTTCTGAACTCTGTATATTAAACATGATTTTTTTTTGACTGTTTACAGTATAATGTATGGTCAGCTTCTTGCCTTAAACAATTCATGTCTGTCATAAGCTAATCACTAACCCCGTAGTCTCTTTATGATGACCTACACTGGACACACGCGCCTTGAGTCAAGGGCTCTCCTCGTTTTTTGTTCTTAGTCTGGTTTGGCGCTTGTCTTCATATTCCTTGGCAATTGTACCATAGTTCTTTGAATAGACGCAGGTTCTTTTGTTCTTGTACTGCAGCCGAGCGTCGCTTTGATGTCTCAAAGTGGATGTGGTGCAAAAGAGACGAGATACTGAAAAGAGTATTAGCTCGGAGAGAATAAAAGAGCGGAAGATGCTACTGTGAAAGGATTAGCATCAGTGATAGCTGTGGATTTATTGATGTAGGTATAATATATATAGTTGGTACAGGTATTTTATCATCAAAATACAGCTAAATTTCACTAAAATTGTGACGTTATTTAGGCCTACATCTCTTACGATTATGTTACACAAGTATGAGGAAGATTGTCATGAGATCTTACTTCTAATCTTACGTCTAAATGCAAAGAAATGGAATAAATAAAGTACTGGGAAAAAATATATATATATTTTCTACTGTTGGAAGTACAAGCATTAATACACTGAATTTAGAGTTACGTCAGCAATGATGCTTTCTTGCAATATTTAGCATTTCCCTGTTTATGTCAACTTAAGGAGAATGTTGCATTATGTATTCATGAGTGGTTTTCATAGAGAACTTTGTATCTTGCAAGTATGTTCCAGCATGTTGGCAGGGAGTTGATGCTTAGGTACGGCATGATTCAGAAAGGAAAGAAAACTGTAGGAGCCAGGCAGGAGGAGGTTGTCAAGAGGAGCAGGGACCATCGCGCTGCCAAGAATGGGAGAAGTACGTGACTTACCAAATCCTGCAGAGAGCACAAGGTGGTGAGCGGGGGATTTTTTTTTAAATCCGAGCCCGCTGAGTCACTTAGATTAGTAGGAGGAGGAGAGTGCTTCAGAGCAAGGCGGTCCACACTCCACAGCAGGAGATGGACGAGCTAAAGACTGCATTTTGGCCCAGCTGACCTGGAAGCAGTCCAGATGGGAGCAAATTAAAGCCTGGACAGGGAACAGAGAGGGCAGGCCCGCACTGACATGTTTATTCTCCAGTAAAAGAGGGCCATACTCTGGCTGCCACAGGATTGTACCATAATTTCCCCTCACTTTGTAGTCATAACCATTACATTCTTGTCATAATGTTTGAGTTAAATTCCTCCTATTTTTAATTAGTAACTGGGAGCAATAACGCCTCAGTAGCGGAAAGTTGAAGGGAATCATTTACAAAGAGATTTTAAAACACCTCTGCTGCCCTATCCTTCATGAATACCGGACTGAGAGTAATAAGGCACTGCAGTCTCGACATCAAGTTTACACTCAATGTCACAACAATGTATTTTGTATGTGAAACTGCAACGATGGAAACAGTAGATGGATACCTGTGGAGTGCACTTTTGGCTGCAGCTAAAAAAGTAATAACAAGGAAATGGACGAGAGGGACGTAGACGACTGTCCAGGACTGGACTGATATAACTTTGGGCAGTTATGAAACGCTAAGACTAACTTTTTCACTGAATTTGAAAACAGACAAATATGCAGGACATCGAGACAAAAGGGAAAACGTAAGACTGACTTTCCTTTTATTGGTTTTGTATTGTTGCTCGCTGTGTCTTGTTTATGGCAAAAGACAGATTTTAAAGGATGGATGCAGTTTTTTTTTTGTTAAAGATGACAAATAACCTGCTCTTGGAAAAGGAATGTTTGTATTTCATGTTCTCTTTGTGTTGCACTTTGCAGGTTTCTGATAAATTTGCCTTCAGCTTATTTGACTTGGACTGGGATATATTTACGCAACACATCGAGGGAGCAATCAATAGAGTTCCTGCTCTAGAGCAGACCGGCATCAAGTCCACAGTGTGCGGACCAGGTACACGCACACGCACACATGTACACACACACACATGTACACACACACACATGTACACACACACACATGTGTACACACACACACACATGTGTACACACACACACATGTACACACACACATGTACACACACACATGTACACACACACATGTACACACACACACGTGTACACACACACACATGTGTACACACACACACATGTGTACACACACACACATGTGTACACACACACACATGTACACACACACATGTACACACACACATGTACACACACACACATGTACACGCACACATGTACACGCACACATGTACACGCACACATGTACACGCACACATGTACACGCACACATGTACACACACACACACACACACACTCATGTACACACACACACACATGTACACACACACACACATGTACACATACACACATGTACACACGCACACACGCACACATGTACACGCACACATGTACACACACACACATGTACACACACACACATGTACACACACACACATGTACACACATGAACACATACACATGTACACACACACATTACACACACACATTACGCACACATGAACACACACACATGAACACGCACACGCACACACACACACACACACACATGTACACACGCACACATGTACACACACGCACACTACGCACACATGAACGCACACACATGTACACACACATGTACACGCACACTACGCACTCATGAACACACACACATATGTGCACACGCACACATGAACGCACACATGTACACGCGCACATGTACACACGCACGCACACACATGTACACACACACGTACACGCGTACACGCACACATGTACACGCACGCACACGCACACACACACACACACACACACACTTCACCACGCATTGCGCTGTACAACACACAATATTCATGCACATTTTAAAACCGTTTGATCTGAATGATCAGATATGATAAACTAAGATATCACTTTATTAATCTCGAAACACGTTCTTCAAAGAAGCCATTAAAATACATACAAATTAAGAAAATCCTATAAGTATAACATATAAAACATACAACATACAACATATATTTATAGAGGAAGTTGATTGCAGTGAATGTGTCAGCTGCACGTTTACAAGAGAGTAGCTCTGTTATGAAATCCCACTCTCTTCATCACAGCAGGGCGGCTGTTTTCTAAGAGAAAGATTCATGAAATGTTGGCATGATGCATGATTACCGTAAGAATAATTTATAGAGAAATAGGGAATATAAATGTATGTTGGTTACGCTGTAATTGGACTACAGTCCATAAGTGCATAATGTACATCAATAATAAAAGCAGAACGCAGCAGACAGCGGAACTAAAAAAAGCTGACATGACAGCACTAAATAAATGAAGTCGTTCTTGGTAAAACTCTAGTATATAGTTCATGTGCCCCATGGCCCCAGAGAAGAACTGTAGTTTGCACTGGCAGTATAAGGACAAAGGACGGTCTTATAAGAATCTTCTTGAGCTGATACTGATACCGATATTTGTCTTGCTGCTGTGGCTCATAACCAATATTTGCCGATACCAATATTTAGATTTTAAAATCCATAGCAATCTGTTTTAAATTTAAGTAAAGTTCACAGATTCACTTTTCACTTAAATAAGTATAAGTCAATAATAAAATAAATAATAATAATACACATATGGCCATAATTTAGACAAATTGCTATTTTACTCACTCTAAAAATAATAATATATAAATATATCTATCCACTTGCAGAAGTGACCATCAATTGTGTCATAAACCAAGGTGATGCTCTGTCCCCACTGCTGTTCTGCAGAGGTCTGAACCCCCTCAGCCAAATAATCAACAACACTGGCTATGGATCCCGACTCAGGAATGGGGCTACCATCAGTTGCCTCCGCTACATGGATGACATCAAGCTGTATGCTAAGAGCGAGCGGGACATTGACTCCCTGATCCACACCACCAGGATCTACAGCTCAGTTATCGGAATGTCATTCGGACTAGAGAAGTGTGGTCGGATGGTGGTCCACACAGAGGGGGTCTCACTCCCAAAAAGAACAATAGTAGACATTGAGGACAGTTACATGTACCTGGGAGTCCCACAGGCAAATGGCAACATCGAAGAGATAACAAGGGAAGCGGCTACGGCCAATACCTACGAGTGAGACAAGTCCTCAGAGGCCAGCTCAATGGCAAGAACAAGTCTCGGGCAATAAACAGCTACGGCCTGCCAGTGATCAGATACCCTGCAGGAATAATCAGTTGGCCAAAGGAGGAGATACAGACCACAGATGTTAAGACATGAAAGCTCCTGACCATGCATGGAGGGTTCCATCCCAAATCCAGGGTTAGGAAAGGGCCGGTCTGAAGGACAGCACAGAGGCCCTGATCATGGCAGCACAGGAGCAGGCCCTGAACACCAGATCAATAGAAGAAAAGAGGATGAGATCACCTTCAGAGGGTGAGAAGGGAATAAAGGGGGAAAAAATCTATCTCAGCACCAAATATCTGCAGTTTTCTTTTCCGAAAATTGGTCATCAATAATGATGACACTCTGAAATGTAAGCTTTAGTTTATTCTTTATTTGAAGGGAAAATGTACAGATACATTAATCTCTGTTCTGCTCCAGATTATAGCTAAATGGCTACTTTCCACCTGCAGTCCCTGATTTGTAGGAATACATTTAGCAGTAAGAACAATTCACAATGTCCACTCTCTGATACAAACATTCTCACACTCGCACACAATCAGCAGGTTTTTACTCTATTCACTCTAAAATCAGTCCATGAATTACACAACAGCATACTAAATAGTCCTATAACAATAATAATCCATTAGAGTAAACAATACAACATTCAGAAAACTAATGTTGTATTGTAACTAACTAAGAAAACAGGTTTTTGTGTTTCTATATTATTGGTGATGCCGCAGTGTGTCTCAACTTTGGCCAAGATATTTTTCTGCATCCATCTTGTCATGCAGCATAATTATCACAATACTCTGTTACTGTGTACTTCTTCATTGTCTGTAAACTGGTACAAATAATCTTAAAGCTGATAGAAAATAACAGCTATCGTATTTTCCGGAGTATAAGTCGCACCAGCCAAAAAATGCAGTTGCAATACGGTATTTAAACCACAGTTAAAGAACTCAAGAGTCAAGAGAATACAAGCTGTAGTGTGTTTTCCCTGTATGCATCGAATAAAGACCTTGAGCACGATCTTTGCCGCCTCTAATGTCGATGTGATAAATATTTTAGTTTGAAAGCGGAAGATAGAATGTAAACAAACAAATGTCATTGGTTTATATGAACATGGATTCAACTCACCCAGATGTTATTCACCAACATCTAATGACATATATGCAGTTCTGTTAAAGCATTTATGTGCCCAGAATGACCATGTTTGTATTAATCACATCCTCCTGCCTGTTTGTCAGAGTCTTTCACGGCAGACCACAAGCCCCTGATGGGAGAAGCCCCTGAGGTCAGAGGATACTTCTTGGGTTGCGGTTTCAACAGTGCCGGTAAGTTCAGTTCACTGCAGTGAGGGCAAAAACTGTACACATGTTGTCCTCCGTGGACCAGGGACGCCAAGATTATTGCTAAATTAATAAACGTAATTATTCAGGTCACAATATAATCATACTAAGTTAAAAAAAAAAAGTCTGTTCAATCTATTCTCAAAAAAGTAACTGTGAATGTAAACAGAGCTGTTATATCTGGCTGTTTATGTTCACTTACATTATTAAGTGTGGAATTGTGATCTATTAGACAATTCGAATGAGAGAAAAGTGTTTCGCTGTTTGGTCTCGGTGTCAATAATCCTTAAATCGTGATGTTGCTTCTCACACTAAAATCTGATTTTGTCACATCTTTAATGTGGACTTAAAATTGTTTACTTCTCCACATGTCAAAGTATTTCTCCAGGAGGGAAAATGAGAATGGAGCAGAGATGGCAAAAGTACTGCTCAAATCACTGCCTTTCCTCCCGTCTCACAGCCTCGTGTCTCTCATTTTGTCAGTAATCTGCAGACCAAACTCTCATTTAAAACCCTTTTATAAAGCCCTTTTTGATAGCCCTTTTTGAGAGCTCCTTTTGTCCAAACGCAGCTCAAATAATTATGTTTCAGTGTTTCTGTATCTGCCTGCACCGTCGCCACGTGAACACGCTTCTCCTCTCTCAGCCGCCCGCACCTCTCTCTTTTCCCTCTTTCCCGGTTCCTCTCGTGTTCACGGCCTTGGGTTCAATCGGCCTACATTTCCTCCCACAGGTCGTGCGCAGGCTTCGGCAAACGGACAACGACCGTGCGCGGAATATTAAAAAAGTAGCAAGCCTGTTTTTTTATAATATAAGGAATAGAATCGACAGATACAAGTAAAAAGTCGCTTAAATTTGGACTTGCCACCTCTGGGATGGATGGAGCCAAAAGGGTGGATGGAGCCCTTAGTGACGGCCCGAGTGTCTTCACAACTCTGCCGTCTCTCCGGACGCACAACAAATAATGGACTGCTCTGTATTTTGCCCCGTAGAGAACGCGGAGATGTACAGACAACCTTAAGCCGCCACCGCCCACATTACATAGTGAAAAAGGTGATAATCTCCGAGGTCCACGGGGGCAGAGCGGTCGCATAAATGGCAAAGTAAATGGATGTTAATGGATAGTTGTGGGATTTCATCTCGAGAATTGTATATAGACTTGAAGGTCAGGCTTAAGAGTTGTGCGGGGGTCTCGAGGGGCACGGAGAGCTGCAGCGCTAATGACAGCCGGTTCCATACTCTAGCACAAGTCCTGCAAATGCACGTCTCTCCCTCTGTTTGTTATTGTCTAAAGTCTGTCAAATGAGCCATTGTCCAACACGGCCTAGTCGAGTCTGTATTTTCTGTTATGCAATAGAAAAATGTCTCCAATTTGACCCTGCTCTGGTTTTTCACGGCTCACTTTTTGTGTTTAGAGATGGGGTTCTTTTCACATATCACAGTATTGATGGTGTTGTATAAGTTTAAACTGGATATTAGTTCACATTTTTTATTTTCCACACACCTCAAATTTCACAAGTAATAATCTTCCGTCTGTTTTAAGATTGGGGTTTTACATAAAAATAGACTGTAACAAAGTGGTTTGTGCGCTCGACTAATGATAAGTCTGGTATTTACACACAAGTAGATTAATAAGCACTGACGGGTAAGAGAAACACATTCATTTTGCTTTTTGGCGTTTACTTTTAGTTGCCAAGCACAAATACAGCCAGGACATTTTGTAGCCTAGCAACTACCACTGAAGTGCAGTTATTTATGTATTATAATTATTTTTTAATCACACTTAACATCTGCACCTTAAGTCTGCTAAGCTTCATCATCCATACCATCTGTTATGTGTAACCTCGAAACTGGGATTATTGTACGTTAGTTAGAACACAACTTTGCATGACCTTTTCTAGACTAGTTACCAAATGGTAAGAAAAATCTCATCCAACTTTATTTGTACTGCACGTTTTTAGCAGCACAAGGTCTCCAAGGTGCTGCGCGGAGTGAACACAACATCAGTAATCACATAAACTCCTATACATCGCATAAGAAATTGCATTAGAAAATAGAAATATGAAAGAGGCAATGAAACCACAATAATAATCGCTCAAGAAAACCATCCATAAAAACAGTCAGAGGACCGCACAGTGCTTCTGCTGGAGTAAAAGTTGTGAAAAGGTTCGTTTCCCGGCTTTTTCGTCTCGTTTTTGGGACAGTTGGTCGGGCCTCGGACTTCAAAAACAAACTACACCATTTTAAATCAACTCTACAATAAACGGGTCTTTTGTTTGAGCTAATAATCTACATTATTGAAATACACGATTCAGTGGTCAATCATCCACAATTTGTTGCTAATTGCGACGGTGGCATGTGTTTAATTTTATACAATATTTTGGTTCTACTAAATCTAGCAGTTTAATGAATGGAGGTTGAAGCCATCACATATGAAACACTGTAATCATGCCTTGGATTTACACAATACAGCCCCTTTCTAGATACTCAAAGTGCTTTACATTGCATTATTCAGGCTCTCCACACATCCATACGTAACGAGGTGTGTGACGTGTCTTGCTCAAAGACACGATGACAGAATGCACTGGTTCAAGTGGGGTTTGAGTCGCTGACCTTTGAGTTGGCGCTCTGACCACTGTAAAAAACGATTTGTAATAGTTTTACTGTCGTTTTGCTTTCCTGTCGACAAATCCCATGTTTTTCTCGTGCATGTATGGACCTCAAATTTGTGCAGTATCCCAATAACAATATTAAGATTATCCAAGTCCAATTGAAATGTGTTCAAACGCATCTTTTAACGTATTAAAGTAGTTTAAGAATAACCATCACGTTATACCCTTGTTTGAGAGTCTACAAGCTCAACATATTTAATCAGCTCTTTACTATAATTGATGCGCACAATTTGATTATTGAGTCACACGTTTACGTCTTGTTGCACAACTGTAAATGTCAGTAAATTTGAAGCGACGTTTGTCAGAAATGAGCAGAGGCGGAGCAGGCAGTCGGTCGTGGCCGAGGCCGTTAAAGCTGCGGCGCACGGACCAAGCGGCGACCGAGCAGCTTTAGCACAGCCTGAACAACAACAACAACAAGGGGGGTCTCGCACGCACAGCTGCACTCCCACATCACTGCGGTTATCGCCCCTGACATTTATCAGCGCCACCTCTGCCTCGCCGAGTGTCTTCACCACGTCTCAGGACAACTCCATCACCCACTCCCAGCCCACCTCCGTCCCTCTCCCAGCCCACCTCCGTCCCACTCCCAGCCCACCTCTGTCCCACTCCCGGCCCACCTCTGTCCCACTCCCGGCCCACCTCTGTCCCACTCCCGGCCCACCTCTGTCCCACTCCCAGCCCACCTCTGTCCCACTCCCGGCCCACCTCTGTCCCACTCCTAGCCCACCTCCGGCCCACTGTCGGCCCACCTCTGTCCCACTCCTAGCCCACCTCCGGCCCACTGTCGGCCCACCTCTGTCCCACTCCTAGCCCACCTCCGGCCCACTGTCAGCCCGTAGAGCAGTTAAACGTCCTCTTTGACATGACTCAGGGTGAAGTGAGATGGCGAGGAGGATGGAGAAGAGAAATGGATACAAGGACACTCTGGTCATGTGTCGTTAATGCTGTTTACTCTTAACGGTCCGGTTTCATCTGCTTATGTGTCAAAAACGTTACATTGCATTACCACTAGGAATGTGAAGATTATTCGGTTGATCGATAACTGTGATTATTCAAGTCACAAAATAATCCTCCAATAATAATCGTGTCAATTTTAGAAGCAACATTTTTTTGTAAAATATATAGTCCAAAAATAGACATGGATGTGGCTGTTTCTGTCACATTTAACTTTATTTTTCAATTTCTTAAACATGTTTAGACCTCGGGAATGAAAGAAAATTAAAGATTTCACTGCTGTTTGGTTACAATGTCAATAATCGTGAATAACCGTTAAATCGTGATGTTTTTTTCTCACAATAATTGTAGCACTAACGTTTGACATCTCTAATTAGCACATAAGAGAGTGTTTGCTTAAAAGGAGTAGCCCGGCATTGTGAGTACGTGTGTGGAATAAACTAGGCTTGAATTGCCTTGGATGAGGTCATTCTCCTCAAGGGCAGCTGAGAGTTACGGTCAAACAAAGGTCAAAGCACTCGTTCGTACGAGAAGAATTTCACTTGAATCACAGAAGAACACATGCATTTTTGGAATTTTGCTGTAGATAAATATCAGATTTATTGCAAAAATGTCAAGAACAAAAGGCCATCATCCCATTTCGACCTGTTCCAAAGACGTTCATTAATATTAAACACAGCAAATACTGTACATTCATTATCAAAAGGATAGAATAAGAGTACGTTTTGCCACTTTTTGTTGCCTCAGCAATATCGCTGCACAATATATTGCAATCGAAAAAAAATATGTGTTTACAAAGTGTATTTTTAAGAGAATCCTACTTTTTAAACACGCATCAAAAATCCTAATTAAAGGTGGGTTTAAATGTCGAAATACTATATAACATATGCAACATTCAAATATTGAGTATATCCTTTATGGTAAAAAGCCAAATAAAAGGAGGAAATGTATTAAAGTATTTGGTATACTTTCAAATGAGCCTATACAATGATATTTCTGACATTTGTCTGATGATTACGCCTCAGCTAATACTTTTAAAGACATGTTTGAACACATTTCTGTTGGACTGACACAATATTGTCTGACTATCGTTATCGACATACTTATTTTGTCAAACATTTTCACTTCACACATTTTCATCAGAACTGTTCTCGTTGAGTCATTTTCCTATATTAAACAAATGTATATAGGTATTGTGCGTAGTCTGTCAAGCTCGTTTTAAGATTTGATCACACGTATATTAAGTTAATTCTGGCGTTGTGTTTGCAGGCATGATGCTCGGCGGTGGCTGCGGCCGGGAGCTGGCTCACTGGATCATCCACGGCCGCCCGGAGAAGGACATGTACGGATACGACATCAGGTTCGTGCTCTCAAACCAGCAATAACATTTAAAAAAAATGCTGTGTCACAACCTGCGCAATCACGATAAATCTCACTTTGTTGTTGTTATCGTACATGAGCGTCTTTTGCATCTCGCCACCTTCGTTTTGCAGGCGTTTCCATCACTCCCTGACAGATGACAACCGGTGGATCAGAGAGCGCAGCCACGAGTCCTACGCCAAAAACTACTCTGTGGTGTTTCCCTTTGATGAGCCGCTGGCCAGTCGCAACATGAGGAGAGACCCTTTCCATCAGGTAGATAAGACGGTGTATCGAGTCACGACACGCCACAGCTGCTAAACATGACCAGATCGGACCTTTCGGTAGAGCAATATGCTATATTACGTACATGCCACTATCTGGTTGGCAATGGTGATTTTTTTTCAATGTTCTTTTCTGGTGAAGGAAGTGTGTTTAGGACGCTCCAAACCTGTGCAATATTCAATTAAACCCATGTGTGCATCCATCAACTCAAATTTGACATTTTTTCAAGGCACACATGACACTACCTCAAGGCACACAATCAAGGTTCTAGAAGATGAAAACGTTTAACTTGCAATAGAACTAAGACAAGGACTTGAGTAAGATTTATTGCCTGGCGTTATAACAAAAACATCACAGACATAGAATGAGATTTTAAACTTCAAGTGGATCTCTTTTTAGAGGGTATAGGAGTATAGGGAATAACAAAATATACTGCTATATGCATAACCTCTTACCCCAATTTACAATCAGGCTTAAAATGGCATATATTAACAAAATGTTGAACAGATGAGACCGTGGTGAGAGGTGATTGTGTTCAGAGTTTGCATCGAGCCTGCACTGTAGACTGGGTGTGTGTGCTTGTCTCCTCTTTCTCCTCCTCTTTCTCCTCCTCAGCTCCTCCTCCTTCACTCCTGTGCTCTCTCGCCTCCTCCTTCTTCGTAAAGCCATAAAGCCAACTTACATTCTCCCCTCGATTTTCATCAAGTGCAACCGCCGTGGTGTCGTGAGGCCGTCCGTGCACACTCGGAGCCTGAAACATGTCACGGGTTCAGTTCACACGATAAAGCCAGAACGTTTGGTTGGATGATTGACCAGGTGTTGTTGTCTGACTCTTTTCGGTCTGCCAGAAACAAGGAAATTATAGATTCCGTCTTGATGCGGTAAAGCCCCATCAAACACGGACAATTTTAGGGTGTTTGCTGCGTTGTTTAGCTCGCTCAGCTTCACTCGTACCGGATTGCAGTTGTGACTCATAGTTTTTTGATGTTTCCATAGTTATGCTGTATGTTCGTGTCATTTATTCTCACTAGTATGATTGCATACTGAGACCTGTGTGATTCATTCATTGATATATTTATTGTGACTCATTCCCTGGCCGTGGCTCGTCTCTCATCACTCATCATCGTCAACATAATTTTCTCTTTTTCACCAATTTTCCTGTTCATTCTCCTTCCTTTATGGACGTTTTTTTGATTTGTTTATGGTTGCACAGAGTTTGCATGTGCTTCCAGTGTTACCGTCTAAAGACACGCGTAGCTGTTAGCATAACTTGTCTCTTTTATCTGTCAACTCCTGCTACAAACTGCACAAAGGTCCAGAGTTGCTCAGTTCGTGCCCACTAACTGAAATTAAAATAGGTTCTTCTGCCAATTAAAGTGTCACATTTCCCTAGAAAATTGTGTCGATGCCAAAGTATTTTGAAGCACAAAGAGAATAATTGTTTTAGTAAGTTAGTTAGTTTTAATAATTGTTGTGTCTCAAACTGCTCCTTGTTGTACTATAGTGATCATGTACAGTATATTTGATTATTTAGTATATTCAACTCTGTGATGGCCATTATCAATGATTGGCAGCCTCTGTCACTCCACCTGAGGTAAAGAGTGAGTTTATAATGCAATGAAAAGTGTCTCAAAAGTGGGGCTATAACTAATGATTGTTTTGGTCATCGAGTAATTAGTACATTTTTTAATTCACATTTACACATGGTTTCAAATGCAAACGTTTCTGGAATGTGAGATTTTTTTTTACTACATTTTACCAAGATAAAGGGAAAATAAAGTCCAGAGAAAAGGAAATGAAGGCACAAAATAAACGTCCCATTTAGTCTATAATTCAAATTGAGTCCGAATGTAATTTTTTACATGTCCAATGTAATGTCGGTCCAGTAGAAGGTTTTTCATCAAAAACACTCTATCTACATGTTTCCCGTGTTATTTTGATGTAAATGTTACGTTGTAAAACCCCATTGACTCATTGATGATTAGCAATTAATCGATTAATAATTATTTGACGGTTATTTCAATAATCAATTAGTTGTGAGTAATTGTGTAACATGTTTCAGCCCTGACATTGTACTTATAATCCAGTGCTTATGATCCTGATTCTCCCTGTCCAGTCTCTGTCCAGTCTCTGTCCAGTCTCTGTCCATTCTCTGTCCAGTCTCTGTCCAGTCTCTGTCCAGTCTCTGTTCAGTCCCTGTGCAGTCCCTGTGCAGTCTCTGTCCAGTCTCTGTCCAGTCCCTGTGCAGTCCCTGTGCAGTCCCTGTGCAGTCCCTGTGCAGTCTCTGTCCAGTCTCTGTCCAGTCTCTGTCCAGTCTCTGTGCAGTCTCTGTCCATTCTCTGTCCATTCTCTGTCCAGTCTCTGTTCATTCTCTGTTCATTCTCTGTTCATTCTCTGTCCAGTCTCTGTCCAGTCTCTGTCCAGTCTCTTTGCAGTCTCTTTGCAGTCTCTGTCCAGTCTCTGTTCAGTCTCTGTTCAGTCTCTGTCCAGTCTCTGTCCAGTCTCTGTTCAGTCTCTGTTCAGTCTCTGTCCAGTCTCCATTAGTAACCAGCTTGGCGCGTGTGTGAGTCCTGGAGCCTCATTAATGCAAGCCCAGCCACAGCACTACAAACGATACACTTAGCGCTAGTTGCTTTGGCCTTATATCTCATTCTGTTGGCTCTAAATCCTAATGGTCCTTGCCACTATATTTTACACATTAATGATCCACTTAGCCTTGGTCTCCAGTCTCTTTACGGCATTTACCTTTAACCGTTTGTTCTCCCAGTACATAAAGAAGACATTCTTTTCCAACTCTTTACTGTCACACAGATTGTGTTAGTCACATCGTCAGTATGTTTTCTAGATCTTCACCAAGAGCTTGCATTATTCAGTTTCTGACACCTCGCATAATTAACCAGTTTCCTCTCAGGGTCTTTTTCCTGATTTTTGTATTGAACAAACTGTCAAAGGTGGACATAAATGAGGCTAATGTTTTTGAATCGTTATCTTGAATCTTTTTAATGTGAAGTGGGACTGTGGTTTAAAGATTTGTAGTTTTCTAAAAACTTAGAATAGGCTTTTGCAAAATGACCTTTCATCGATGGACTCCGAGGTTATTAAAATACAAAATAGCCTTAAAAATAAATGAATTTGGAAAGGGTTTTATCTATTTAGGAATGTTCAAAATGTGAAAAGAACGATTGGGTTATAATTTAATATTTTGAAGCAAATTGGCAATATAATTCCTGTGTGAGTCTTTACCAAAATGAAACATTTGTCACAAAATATTCTGTCCGTTATGTGTCTGAAGCATGGGCTGGTTGATTGGTTTAAGATAATTTGATTATGACGGCAATTTTATTGTAGATTTCACATAATAACAGGCAGAGTCAAACCAGGCAAACGGGATCAACTTAGCATTTACTCTTAGATTACATTCTGCATTTACAATATTCACTCAAAACTTAATGCTTGAGCGATTGTTGTTCCAAAAGCCTTATCAACAGTCACTTAGGCATTTTGTAGAACAGACGTGACGCTGCTTTATTACCTGCAACTAGTAATGTACTGTATTTTACCGGAACTACACGTTTTATTACCCCGGATTAATGTGAAGACCGAAATGTTTTTCCATGCCCTAACGAGGCTTTTGTTCAGCAGAACGGCCCTAATCATTACAGCGTCTATTATGGCTGAGTGCTGCTTCTAAGCGCACTAATCCACAGAGGAAAGCAAATCCCCGTACACATAATGAGGCGGACCACACTTAGGAAGCCATGCGTGTCCTGTGTGTTTATTTCAGAAGACAAACGGGCCGTCTCTGACACTCCTTCTCCACCTTAGCACCGCCGGGCGTAAATATAGCTTGTGTGGGAAGTTCTGGCAGGAGACGCAGAGCCAGATCGGTGCAGAGCAGAGCCTAGCGTATCTACCAACTGTGGGTGGCTGTCAATTTAGCAAGAGCCCGCGCCAAGGCTAAAATACAGTACATTATATTTATTGTTGTCGAGAAAAAGAAAAACAAATTGAAAAGTCTGCAAAATTCCACTGCTTTTTAAAGGCGTTGAGCGGATCATTGCGTTCACTGTGTCGTTGTTAATTTCAAGTGTTTAATCTGCTCCGATCAATGCAAATCTATCAGCTTCAAATTAAACTGAAATGAGTGTATTGACTACTAGACCGCGGAGAATGTTCACGCTACGCCGCTTCTCCCTTTTACGCCACGAAAATCTATTGAGCAACAATCTTCTTGTAGAGAGAGACTATTGAAGACGCTTTTTATTAGGCCGATTCTCATAGTGTAGAGTCTGACAATATTACAGAGAATGCACATTTTGTTTTAACTATTTATTCTGCATTTTCTGTAGGTGTTAGTAAAGTTGGGGTTGTGTATGAACTTGTTTATGTATCAGGCAGATCTCATTTCATTTTTTTTGTAATTAAAAGGCATTTTCCTCCCACAGAGACGTACGTACACACACCGGTCTGTACAATTTCATACTTTTATGGGAAACATACGAAATGATTTGATGATATCTTAATTTTAAGCCCAATTTATTTTAAGTTTAATCTGAAAAATTAAACAACATTAGTATTTCTTGTTGCCAATTGTCAGTCAGATCTGATTTACTCAAATTGGTTTGTATTTAACCTCTATATGGGAAATTCATGGGTAAACTCATATTTACAAATTTTCACATATATTGTTTTTAGCAGTTATAATTGGTATTAGTGGCCTACAAAACATCAAAATGTATGTTTTATGATCATAGAGGAGCTAAAATTGTAATAAAACAGTTTGGTACAGTTGGCACATATTTGGATCACTTGTTCCGAATATACTTTTTGATACAAAAAGGTCAACAGCACCAAAATGCCTGTTCCTAGAGATCTGAAACTTTACACAGTTGTTGTCAACAAGATAAACATCATGTACAGTGAACAGCATATGCACACAATGAAGTATGTCATGCTCAGGACCATTACAAATTGACAATATTCAGGCGAGACTAAAAAAGGATGTTTTGTTTATGTTTGGGCCTCTGTAGTGTAAGTTCTGAAGCCCTGACAGTGTTCATGTGCACATCTGCAGAAACTAGAAGGCCTAAGCTTTCTAATGATGCATCACACTTGCATGTGGAACATAAGATCCTCTTTTAATAAGCAATGCCATTTGGGTCCAACCATTGTGCACAGGGCGAAAATAGGTGGATGGTAACAGGTTTTAATGAGTCAACAAAATGAACCATGAAGCTTAAACCTGGTGCAATTTAGGCATTTTTTACACATTAAATGCCTTATTTCTATTAATCATGAAAACATTACATGATGAAGTATTTAGAGTGTATACCTTCAAATGCAAGCAACAAAATATCTTCTGACTGTCATTATCGGGATTCTCAGTAAAACAAAAAAACAGATTGCAATATTCAGTTTTGTCAGTGTCGTCCTCCCCTAATAAGAACACCTTTTGTATCAGACATGCACGTGACGGACACATTTAAGCATGTTTGCACCCCATCATGGCGCACCTTGAAATGGCACTGTTAAGATCCAGGTTAACTAAGGTGTTGTTTCTGTCCTCTGCAGGTGCTGACGGAGCAGGGCTGTGTATTTCAGGAGAGGCACGGCTGGGAGAGACCGGGCTGGTTCAACAAAGACGGACCTGCGCCTGTAAGTGCTTCTGTAGGACACTAAATCTACACTATCATTTAATTCTTGCGTAATTAAAGGACATTTCAACTGTGATTTTGGTAAAGATGGTGTTGTAAAAGCATTATTTGAATCCCTTGTGTGCCCATTGCCTAAGCAGTTGTTTTTTTCCTCTACAGCAGTGGTTCTCAAACTTTTAATTTACTACACCAGAACTATTCTAGGTCTAAACTGAGGTTAATGAAGGTCTGAAATAGAACCACAACGTGACTACAGGGGTTCTAAACAAGCAATTGCCCAAAGGAGGACTACAATATTGATAAATTGAACTAAACTGAACAAACGGTAGACCTACTGGACCTCGCGTACGGTCTGCAGGAGCTTGTATGCCACCAGCGGTACGTGTTCCACAGTTTGACAAACGCTGCTCTATAACATGTCTAATCAGGTCTTTTTGAGTTCGCTCAGATCCAAACCAGGTGTAGAATGGGACTGTCCCAAGTCTGAATTGGGACAAACAAAAAAAGTCAAACACCACAACTGCAGTGTAGGGTAGCCGGAGCGAGTACCACCGGAAGTAACTCGCGTACATCACAGTTTGAGAACCACTGATCTAATCTAACCTTTGCTTTGTGTTTGCAAAGGTCAAAAGCTATGACTACTACGGTGCATATGATACTCCAAAGAACTTTAACTACAAATACAATGAACTACTGGGGAAAGAATACACCTTTGACTTTCCTCCACATCACGACGTTGTAAGAAAAACATCATCTACTGTTGACAAGTTGTAAATCCTTGTCACCTTGGGGTCACCTTGATAAAAACGTGCCACAAAATGATTGATATTTTCATTTTTAGCTTAAAAGCGAGTGCCTCACATGTAGAAATGGTGTGGCCGTGTTCAACATGTCCTACTTTGGGAAGTTTTATCTCACCGGGCCAGATGCCAAGGAAGCAGCTGATTGGTTATTCACTGCCGATGTCAACAAAAAGCCAGGTAAGTCCGGTGTGAGTCTGAAAACGTGAGCGGGGGAAAGATTAACTCAGCTGAATGTACACCAAATATGTCTTACATTTCTCCTGTCAAGATCACGGCCATTCAAAAGCATTGTAGAACACTTTTGAATGGCCGTGATCTTGACGGGCAGACCCACTCCGGGCTGTGATTGGCAGTCTCACCTGCACTGGCAGACGCCGAGGCTGTGGGAGTGTGAACAGAATCAGACGGCAGCGCTGCAGCTCTAGCCAGAACCTCGGCGACGTCTCCTCTTCGCGCTCCCAGACAGAAACTACATCCGTCTTTTTAAATGAAGTCCACTGGCATATTCAAGCGCACATGTTTGTATTTGCTGCAGCAAAAATCATTTAACATTGAACTTTTAACCTGGCACTGAATCCAATCTTGCGTTCTTTTTTCTTCAAGTGTTACTTTTGCCAAGGTAATGGTAAAATTCCTTTATGAATTGTGCTTTACAAGAAGCGTTTCCATCTTTCAAGTGCAGACCAAGGCGTTGTTCAGTAGTTTGATTTCAAGGACGTCATCCATGTCTAAGTAAATGTTCCTTTCTGCACTGTGAACACGCATTTAAAAACGTTTTCAATAAAGGGGCACTATGCAAATCTCTGGTTCCACTAGTGATGGGGAAAGTGAAGCCTCGTGAACCAACGAAGCATCAAAATACCGTCATCTTCTGGGAATTTAAATGTATTACAAAGAATATAACATTATTTCAAAGGTTTTGTTTTTTGTTGATTATAACAATAACAAGAATATGCGTAAAATGTTTTCTGCTCATGACTTCCTTTTTACTGACACACGTTTCATTTCGAGGCTTCTTTTTGCCCGTCACTATCCGCCTCTTGCTTGTGTCTAAGGAGATATTGCTTTGCTTCCATAGTTCCATATTATGGCATTAAACGTATCTATCTCCATGGAGACAAGCAGAGGATGCCACGAGGCCAAGTTACTCGTCAGATATGTACAGAGGCGAGCATGTATCTGTGTTTTTTTTTTATATTTTTAGTAATGAAAGAAAAACAAGATTGACAAGTATGTTGCTAACTGGTAACTAGCAAGTGTTTATTCTCACACAGCCTGAATAATACAGACAATAACGCACAATGCTGTTTGTTGTCAGATTTGATTTTAGTTTGGATTTTAAGGGACTAGACACAAAACACACTATATTACTTTAAGTGCATATGGCAGGTTTTAATGTTTTTCTAATTATTCAATTTTATGGTGGGATAGATAGAACCTGTTGTAAATATTTATTATAGTTTTACATCAGCAAAGTTGCAGTTTGTCAAGACAAATGTAAAAGTAGGAAATCGAGTTTTAAAGCTGACCTCTGTGTCACGATGATCCAAAATAAATTTAGAGACAGTTTACACGCAACAGACGCATATTTCTGACCGTCAAACAAGCGTTTAACAAAAAAAAAAACACGTTTTCATGCATTCTTATTTGTCAAATCATTACTATTGTGTAATTTAAATGGATTTAGACCCCTGTTTACAATATGGTTGCTATATAACCTTCGTGGAATAACCTCTAGTTATGTCACATCTGTAGCTCATTTCATCATTGTTTGTAAAATCTTGAATATAATCGTGCGTTTTAGTGAAATGCGTATAGTTATAGTTTAACCTGTCGCCTGCACTCCTGGTCTGTGTGTTCTCCAGGCTCCACTGTGTACACCTGTATGCTGAATAAGAGAGGAGGATCTGAGGCCGACCTGACTGTGAGCAGACTGGAGCTCGGTGCTGCTAATCTGCCTCTGGCGCCCGAGTCCAATGGTGAGACGCACACACTGTCCAGATTTGCATAAATTCTAAATGTGTAAAAAGGATTTATACCTTGGAATTTGAGTATCAGATGTGCACAACGCCATTCCAAATCTGTTTAATAATTCTTGCTTACCATACATTACCAAGAAGGCATTGTCTCCGTAGTGTTGTCGTGATACTAACATTTCAAATCTATTCCATTCAATACTAAGGAGAATACACCATTCTTGATACCAAATGTCATACCACAAAGATAATTAAAGCTCTTTTTTTAGGTCAAGACTTTAGACAATAAACTAGACATTTTCAACAACAAACTCATTCTGCAACTCTTCAAGCAATGCCACATTTTTGTCCTGTAAAAGACATTTATTTAGTATGGATACTGGCTCAAATAGTTTGAGTATTCATTAGTATCAGATTTTCGATACTTTTGACATCCCTAACCACACACACCAGGTAGTTGAAATCAAATTGTTGGCGTTCCTTTCTCTAGGTGACACGTACTACCTCGCCATCGGGGGCGGTGTGGCAGAACACAACTGGAACCACATCTCGACAGTTCTCCAAGACCAAGGATTCCGCTGCCAGCTCTCAGACCACTCTGAAGAGATGGGCATGATCAGCATCCAGGGGCCAAAGAGGTGGGAAAACCAGTGAAACATGGCTGAAATGAAAGACTCTGTCCTTCAATAGTGGGACACGGAGACAACAACTTTTCAAAATGTATGAATTTGTGGCTGGTGACAAAAACACCCCCTCGTTTTACAGAATAGAATAGAAAAATGTATTGCACTGATCCAAAAACAGTAAAAATGGTTCCATAATACTTACAATTTCCTCCAGCTCAGAACATTGAGTACATTGAAAGTAGACACACAAAGGAGAAATGTTATTTGATGAAAATATACGAAACCAATGATGATAAATGCCAATTTTATTAAGCTCTTAAATGTTTCTCATTAGACTCTGCACCTGCTTGGCAGCACGCACACTCAAACCATTAACACTTTACAAAATGGAATATAACAGCAGTCCCGCAGTGCAGATTAGAGTGATTATTTTCTGGATTTGGACTGGGCATTGGAAAATATGTATTGATTGACGTTTAACTTGTGCACAGTGGAGTACAGTGCAATAAACATTGACAGCAAAACTAAATAAACAGCAAAATTATAGATTCAGGTTTACTGGTCTGTTAATAAATGTCCATTTCAGCGGAAAACAGTAGCAGAAGTACCATACTCACTTTCTTCTCCTCTCTTACACCATTTTGTTTTTCTGTGCAGACCACCTTTACCTCGCACCGATCTGTCAAGTGCACTCCCTCATTTCTCTCGCTTCCTCCCCTTTCACCTCCTGTCCTTCCCCATCGCCTCCTCGGTCTTTGTTCTCTCTCTCGGTGGTGCAGGGTTTGGGCAGTCTCCTCTCTGTGTGGGCTCGCTCGATATCTGCTCCTTTCGGGCTTTTCGCAACTTCTGTCTTTGTACTATTGAGTTTCTTCTCCTCGCTCCGTCCTCTACAATCCCCAGCCCATGTTCTCTTGCCTTTTTCAGGATTTATCAGATACTGTTTTTTTTCTCTAAGGCTGCTGCTTACGTCAAAGCTAAAAATCAATGTGTGACTAAGTGGAACATATATAGATTAAATGATCCTGTACTGTACCACTATATTGAGCATGTTGCTTGTTGGGGCGGGGGGGGGGAAGTGCAATATACAGTGATGATTGCAGAAATTAAATTAAATGATAACCCATATAAACCTAGGATGCTAGAAGCAGTTAATATTCCATCCATCCATCCATCTTCTGCCGCTTTATCCGGGGCCAGGTGTCTGAGCAAGGACTCCCATACTTCCTCTCCCCAGACACTTCCTCCAACTCCTCCGGGGGGATCCCAAGGCGTTCCCAGGCCAGCCGAGAGACATGGTCTCTCCAGCGTGTCCTGGGGCAGTTAATATTATTTATTTTTTTTTATTTATTTTTTTCATTAATTTTATATTTATTAAAAGGATGGTATGTTTATTTCAGATTTCATGAACGTATGTGTCCCTAGATACAAGGTAAATGGGTTCAAATCATATATCGCTTTTACAGATAATAGCAATTGTAATGTTGATTTATTATTAGTTAGTCCAAGAACATTGGACATACAGTTTTGAGGTTCTGATTCTTAAGGAGATTGTCCAATCAGAAAGCAGAATGAGCCTCACATGAGTCTCTCATTTGTGTGGCCAGAAGCAAAGCTGAAATCCAGTGTGTTTAAACCTGATGTCACTCTGATGTGAATGGTCACTCCCTAAAGCCCAGCTTCTGCACCAATCATGAATCAGTGCTGGTGCAGCCGCTGAAGCTCAATGAGCCTGGGTTTGAGCTGAACATGAGACAATGAGACATGGCCTGTCTATTTACTGAGAATAAGAAACATTTGAATGTGTCCTCTATCTGTAGGTTCAGGCTAACCCTGCATTATTAGTCCACTGAGTGTTCCCGTTAGGGGTCGCGGGTGACTGGAGCCTATCCCAGTGACTTTGGGCCTTAGGCGGGGTACACTCTGGACAGGGGTCAGCTCATCACAGGGTTAACACAGAGACACACAGACAACATTCATTCACATTCATTCACCAGGGGCAATTTACCGTTGCCAGTTGACCTAACACATGCATGTGCTTGGATGGTGGGAGGGACATGCAGACTCCACCCAGAGAGATGATGTGCTTCCCATTAATTAATTTAATTTAAATTAAGTCAACTCCAAAATCAACATGACTATTGTTTTTCACATGAACAGTTTTGAGCATAAACTTACTCTGTAGATACATAATAAACACAAGTCCAATAGTGACATGAACATTATGTACATTACTAAAAATCATTATTTCTAAATATCAGTATAATTATTATTATTACTAAATTACTATAGTGTGCATTTGCATTTTACTGTGCAGCCCCAGACAAGTGCTTATCGAGTATTCAGAGTGGTGCCTTGCATTGTAAATATTTGTTTGAACATCACGTTTCCTTTGGTCTTGGTCATCTCTCAGGAGTACTCTAAGTCATGTTTGCATTATTTATATATTTTCATAAAGTAATTTCGTCGCCTTTGAGCTCAAGTACAGGAGAAATTACCATGTTTATGAAAATATGTGTTTTCATGTAAGTCTCATTCAGATTCTCCTGAGACACTTGGTCTGACACTTTGTCATGCACAAAGCTTGCCAGTCACTTTAGTGGGCTGAGAGCGGTCTGCGTTTTAATTACAAACCTTATTTATAAAACATGAACCATGCAATATATTCTGAGAAAGCCTCTCTTGAGCATGCATGCGTACAGAGATGACAACCTCTGCTAAGTGGCATGTTAGAAAAACAAATTGTCGGTTGCAAGCTCCTCACCACACACACACATGCAGAGTGCACACTGTGCCCGGCTGCTCACTGATTATATTTAGCTAATTGGCCTTTCAGGCATTTGCGTTGAGCAAACAAAGCAGTGGAGGAAGCCAGTCTGGAGAAAAACATTGACGTTGTGTTTATTCAAATTCCATTTAAAATTGATTTCATTGTAGACTTTTTTATTATCTATTTCTTTATTTTATTTGTTTTAAATATATTTAACCTATAACTCCCAGTGGGGAAATTGGTAATCAGTCAAATTGTACAATTTTACCAAATAGATGCTACATTAACTCTACTTTCTCATCTCTCGTAGCGTTTCTGCAGCAGCGTCCACCAGAAAAAAATCTGCCCAAACATGTTTTTAGTAGTCATGGCTTCTAATTAAACAAAGGCTAATGTTTTGATACTAACATCTTGTACCTACAGCCCGTTTGATTTAACCCCTACAGACCTTTGCAGCCTCTACTCTTAAGCATAACTTCAAATACACCCATCTCTGGCTGAGAGCCCTGGGATATGGAAAAATATCCCATGATAGACAATGCGTGATGCATTGTAATCCCTGCCCACTCTCACACAGACACGAGATAATAGTGCTAAACATAGGCCTATTTTGTTGACTCATCGTTATGTAATGATGGTTGTTGAACCAGAGAAAGCTGCTTCATAGATCTAAAATAAAACATGTTTATAACAGAACGTATCTAATAGAAATGCCATGATTTTGTTTTGTTTGCAGTCGAGCGGTGCTTCAAGAAGTGTTGGACGCGGATCTCAGCAATGAAGCCTTCCCTTTCTCTTCCCACAAAGTAGTGAGTGCAGCCGGGCACCAGGTGAGCGCAACACACTAAACTGACTAATGAGCCGGTTCATAGACAATACTGAGCGTAATAACGCACTGTAGGTGTGTATTCTTTTTCATTCATACATTTTTGGATCACAGCTTTCCCTTATTTCTTCATATATTTTAGGCTAAATGTTGTTCTGTTGTTGTATAATTCAATATCTGTGATCAAGCCATACATGTAAACAGAAGAAGGTATCGAATCTCTCTGAAGATGTGTATTGTGGACACCAGTTTTATCTCCATGTCCAAATTAATACAACTGCTTATGAAGAAAAAAGTTTTGTGCTTCACTTATCTGAGGTGAGAGGTTTGATTTAGAACAAAATCAAACTTCTGTCAATGATCTGAGGTCAGAGGAGGTTTGATTTAATTCTAAATGATTGATTATTAGTGAGCGTGTTTGTCACTGAAATAAGGTCACCTGATTGCACTGCTCTGAGTTTGGACCCCTCAGATCTGCCATTATGAAAATACAAGCACCGTTTGACTTCAGCGGTTGGTGATTGTAACCTTAATAGATGAACCATTGAAACATTTGAAATGATTACTTCCTAAATGTATTCATTCATTGTTTTTGTAAGTCAGCCTAATGTTAGTGTTGTGGCAGTGTTTGTGTTTAACTGAGGTTTATCCTGCGCTCACAGCCTCAGCCAAAGTCAGTGTTTGTTCTAGCTGCCCCTGACCTTCACACGGCTCTTGGCTGTACATCAAAGTGTCCATGTTGTTCTCAATGACCAGGCGCATGCAGAGACACACATGTCCACGCGCACACTTGTTCCTTCCGAGTCTGTTGCATGGGTTATGCAGCAGTGTGGTGATTGTGGACTGTATCTTCAGATTCTGTTTGTGTGGCTGTGTTCCTTCGGGCTTGCTGGCCTTGTCTGGGTGACATTTTAATGGCTGCACCGCTGCGAGAACAGAGCGCCTTCTCCATCTCCTGCCTCCGACTCCATTCATAGCTCATTAGCCTCGCTCCTCTTCGCTTCCACACGTGTCAAAATTCCCCACTTTGAACAATTGTCGGTGCCATGTGTTCTTGGTTATGAGTGGTTTATGTATTCCTCTATTTGCGTGTACTTGTCTCCTTGCATTTGTTCGAGTGAGTGTTGTGAATAACATAAGCCTGTGTGCACTGCCACTGTTTGTTGGCGTAACCACAAGGCCTGGAGTGAACCAGGCCTGGCAGGATGGCTCCACTCCCGCTGCTGGAGAGCATGTTTACTTCAGGATGTTTGTGTGGATTTTTTTTGCTCAAGCTCATAATTACATGGCATGAGCTCAGAAGCCAATTCCAAAGAGCAAAAACTCACACATTCTGTCAAATTACACAATTCAATATAAAACTACAAACCCATCTTTGTCTTTGTGGCCACTGTCCCAAAATATACTCTGCATCTGATGGTCAAAGACTCGAATACACAAAAACACCTGCAATTACCGACCTGAGAAGCGGAAGATGGATTAAAAAAAAACTATTAAGTGCCATTTTGCAGGAGTTGTGTGGTCCTCTTTTATTTTTATTCATTTAAATGTTTTTTACATTTGTATTTTTCGACACTGCTGTTCTTATTTGTTTTGACCAGTTCAGTTTAGACGGATGGACCGATTTGAATTGTGCAATGTCCAATATTTGTCTTTCTCTTTTGGCCAATAACCGATAGTTGTCCATAGAGATATTTCTATTTTTGAAGTTGAACAAATAACAAAACTTATAACAGAATGTATTTATCTGGGTTTAAACAAATATGGCCATATTTTTTGCCAAATTGCTATTTTAATTTTTAATTTTTACTCATTTGTCTGTTTTAAAAAGACTAACAATAAAAGAGGCCGCCAAATATTTGCAATTTTTTTTCTATACGTTGTAGAGTTTGATAGAGATACTTTTTATATTTCTTTCTGTATCTGGTGTTTTTCAGCACTTTGAAAACTGTTTCACTTTATAACGTACTATTTAAATAAAGTGGGTTAGTCATAGTACAGTCTATTTCATTTCTATCATCTTTATTTGATTTAGAATTGAATTTGTGTGACAATAAATGTCTCTTACCTTTGCCCCCCTTTCCCTCTTACCTCTCAGAGAGCGTAGATTTCTGAGGCTAGATTACATTTTCCTTTTCCTCTTTGTACACTTTATCTGGCTCTTGCATCTCTCGCGTTGTTATTCTTCGCTGCACACTCTAGGCTCGCACACTAGCTGCACACCTAAGTGGTCAGCATTAAGATTCAAAACGAGCACAGCCAGTCCTTGAGGATAAAGTATTTGTGTGTTATGGGGCTCTGGAGCAGATGGAAAGCCTGGTTCTGCTTGTGTCGTCTTATCTCTGGGCCTGTACTGTCTGCAGGTGAGAGCCATGCGCCTGTCGTTTGTTGGAGAGTTGGGCTGGGAGCTGCACATTCCCAAAGACTCCTGTATTCCAGTTTACAACGCTGTCATGGCCGCCGGCGCCAAACACGGCATTATCAACTCGGGATACCGGGCCATCGACTCCCTCAGCATAGAGAAAGGTAATGGTTAACGTCGGCACTCGAGGTGAGCGATACTGACAAAGATGAGATACATTTGGAAACTTAACCTCTGACCACTTAATAATCAGTGCTCTAATTCAAATTCAATTCCTCACGTCTATAATTATTGTAAATAGAATAGGCTCAATACAGGTTTGTTGCCATTGTCACTGAACACAGTTCGCAAACATAGGAACTCGACGTTAAACATGAAATAATAATAATAGCAACATCTATAGAGTAAGGGTTAGGGTTAACCCACTGTTCTTGTGGCGGGAGGTTCTGGTTCTGGGCATTGAACTCCAGATTGTTACCGCTGCACCAGGACACCAGCCAGTCCACCTCCCTCCTGTAGACAGGCTCATCCCCGTCCGAGATGAGACCGATGAGGGTGGTGTCGTACACAAACTTAATTAGTGTTACGGAGTCGTGAATGGAGGTGCAGCAGTTTGTGTACAGGGAGAAGAGCAGGGGAGAAAGTACACAGCCCTGTGGAGCGCCTGTGTTGATAGTCCATGTGTCCGAGACATTCTTCCCCAGCCGCACGCACTGCCTCCGATCTGTCAGGAAGTCAGTGATCCACCTGCAGGTGGAGTCAGGCACGTTGAGCTTGTCCTGGAGCAGAGCAGGGAGGATGGTGTTGAATGCAGAGCTGATGTCCACAAACAGGATCCTGGCATAGGTTCCCGGGGAGTCCAGATGCTGCAGGATGAAGTGGAGTGCCAGGTTGACAGCGTCGTCCACTGACCTGTTGGCTCTGTAGGTGAACTGCAGGGGGTCCAGCTGGGGGGAGGTGAGGGACTTGAGGTGGGGCAAGACCAGGTGCTCAAATGACTTCATGACTACAGACGTCAGCGCCACTGGTCTGTAGTCATTAAATCTAGTGATCTTGGGGTGGGGTCAAAGATGGACCACTTGAAGCCAGTGAAGATGGGGCCAGGTCACCTGCACAGTGTCTTAAGATGGCTGCAAAGACACCTGAGACACTCACAGTGATGATAAACATTTGCTCTTTATAGATAGACAGTACTTTCTCACATAACATAATGGTACTTTATTTATTTTGTTTTTACCCTATGTCTCAGCTGTTTCACTTGTTCAACCAGGAAGTAAGATTATAAACATGTTTTTTCAGGTTATAGACACTGGCACGCTGACCTCCGTCCAGATGACACTCCCCTAGAGGCAGGTCTGGCCTTCACGTGCAAACTCAAGAGCTCCATCCCGTTCCAGGGACGCGACGTACTGGAGAAGCAGAAGAAGGAAGGTCTGAAGAGGAAAATCGTTTGCTTTACCATCGACGAGTAAGTACTGTATTTCAACATGTGCAAGAAATAATGCTCGTTTCATATAGTGTCATTATAGATTCTCATATTCTGCTTTTGAAACAGGAAAATGCCCATGTTTGGTCTGGAGGCCATCTTCAGAAATGGTGTTCCCGTAGGTCACCTGAGACGTTCTGACTACGGCTTCTTCATCGACAAAACGATTGGTTATGGATACATCCGCAACCCCGATGGAGTGGTGAGAACGCACACGGTTGCATTCGCTTTTAGAACCTGTGTATTAACAGAGGTAACTGAGGAGGTCGTATTTCCAGTAAACAAATAATGATTTTCCTAAATAATACAAGTATTCTCCATCCAGAAGTCTTCAACCACCATATTTCAACTTGTATTTGTATGATAATGTATTTTAAAAGCCTCCAATGTACAATATAAATTATCGTATGACACAATGGAAAAGATTTTGTTTGCTTTATATTTGATTGCTAATTGTAATTTCCCCCTCCTTCACAGTTTGTCACACGGGCTTAAAACGAGTAGACCTTTATTTCTATTCCTACCATTTGATAACAGAATCAGTGGTGCATATCAAGCAAGTCGCCAAATTGATATTGCTTTGTGTGGGTAAGAAATTATGCTTTCCAAAGACCGCAACGACCAAAACAAAAGCCTAAAACGGTATCCAATTTCGAAGTGGTTTTGTGCAGGTAAATCTTCCGACCTAGCGTGTAAAAACATTGATCACGTCGGGTCTTGTCTGGCGGAGCGGGAGAGAGTGGGCTGAAGGCAGAAACGGAGTCGGAGGAAATGAGCTCCTTCTGTTTCTGGAGCTGACATGAGAGAAAGAATGGCTGTCAGCGTTTCATAACTGGCACTTCACTCCCTAATGTTCCCTTCTGTCAAATATGAACTCCGCCAAATTGTCTGTTCTGAAGTGTTGGGTCGTTTGAGAAAAAAGATTTTTAACAGAACTAATGGATAAAGTGGTCATGTCGTTTCATTCATACAACAGTCAGAGTTTGTGGGTGTGATTCCATATGCGGAAAACTACTACTACTATTCCTTTGTTAATGTAGCTTCTAACTAATGTTTATTTCATTTTTATAAAGATGACTTGTATGTTAGCATGTTGCCCACAGGGTTGTCCCATCCTTCAGGTTTATGAATGTTATGATTATTTAGGTATTAAATGATTATTATACCATATACTAAGGCCCAAAGTCACTGGCATAGGCTCAAGTCGCCCGCGACCAGGAAAAGGAACAAGCGGTAGAAAATGAATGATTATTCGGACAATCGATAATGTGATTATTCAAGTCACAATAAATAATAATTGTGACGATTTCATAAGCAAAATTAACACGTTACAATGCGTTTCAGCTTCTTGTTTATAGGTGATATGATGAGAGCGCTCAGGACCTGCTGCTCTCTGTTCCCATAACGTACAGAGCTGGAAAAAGGGCTTTTAGATCCAGTCTTAGAATGAGCTCAAGAGGCAGTTTCAATTAAAAGAGCTGGTTTCATTTGACTCTTTTAAAATCACTTTTAAATGAACAAAAGCTCTCAACCTTAACATGCTTTATGACTGTCACTTTATGCTTTTTGTGCTACTGCCTCTTGACCAGGACGCTCGTGCAGAGAAAATGTTAATTGTTAACTTACAACCTTAATAGACCTTAGCTATGATGATCATTTGTTCTCTTATTGTTTATTTTATGTTGTTATATTATTGCAAATCTTCTTTTTTATACCATATACCTTTTTGGTGGTATCAGTTGCGAAGTACCTGTCAGTGGTCTTCATATTCCTCTTCTGTGAACCTTTCTTTGATTGATTTATTTTCAGGTGAATGCTGATTTCATAAAGAGTGGGGAGTTCACTCTGGAGAGGATGGGAGTCACGTACAAGGCCAAAGCCCACATCAAGACTCCATTTGACCCCCAGAACAAACGTGTCAAGGGTATTTATGATTGAGCAAGGACCACACTTGGGTCAAAAAGGATTCCACCTACATGACTTCCCTGGTCTGTGCACACGCAGACCTTCGTTTTCATAGTAACCCGTCAGAGAGTATGATTTGTGAATGGTGACTCTTGTTATTATTGTCATAGAATAAAATGTTCCTGCAGCTGACTCACATTTAGTTTTATCGTTGACGCTTTTTAAGTGAAGTGTCAATTTACATTTACACGTCACATACATTCAGACTAAAGGTATGTTCAGACCTTTGAGCGATGAGTTTTATTTTAAATTTTATATCTGTTATTACAATATTACTTTATTAATAGTAAGAAAAAATGGGACGTGGGACACAATTTGGAGGTGATAATTTGACACTGGTGTTGTCAGGGCCAGAACACAAAAGTAAACAAATGTATAACTGTAATGTTTTCTGATTTATGAGGCTAAAAATGCATAAATGCAACGCACAGGAGCCTGAATTTCAATTTCTGGACCCAAACAATAAGACATCCTTGCCAACCAGGTAATTTCAGATTATGCAGCTCACCCGAAGCTTTTAGAATGAACCTCTGTCGCGTCTAAATAAGTCATGTGGGCGGCTGGTGATCAACAAATGCATTACAGACAGAATGTGCCTGTAACCTCTAATCCCCGCTCTGCTCTTCCCATCAGTCCAGCAGTTTGAACAAGTCATCAGTCTCAAAACAAGATTGTCACTCTGATTTTATCAATTCTCACAAACACGTGTGACTCATTTCATTGGGATGAGTATGAAACACCCAGTGAACTCTACATAATCCAGGACATGGCCAGTAGTTGGAAAATAATGAGCTCGCAGAATGTAACGCTCCAAATGTAAAGACAATATCACTTTTAAATAACTACACCTTATCAGCCTCAACAAGTCATGAACACAAACACAAAAAGATGATGTATGAAATAGCTGTTCCCTCAAAAACAATACAAATTAAAAGAGACAGGTCTTTGCTGGGATGCAAGTATGTGCTATTATTTTACGTATTCTCTGCAATTGTTTGTCAGATTTAAGATGAGATGAATAGCACAATCTACTTTAGATGTAAAATAACCATTCAAACCCTTTGCTGTTCCACTCTTTCTGTGTAAATGTCGGTGTCCTAAGCCTGCAGGCATTTGGAGTCCGATTACAGTGGCTGATGTTCACTGATAAAACAGACTAAAAACAGACTTCTGCTACGATCCAGATCAGTCAGGGTTTAGAGAGACTCCCGGAGGATCTGAACTGGTGCCGAGGACAAAACGCTGTGAGGAAGAATGACATAAAAAGGCAGCAGTTCTCAAAAAACACTGCTCTGTTTGCCCTGGCGTAAGTGCAGCAGCACCTGTTGACACCACTTATCATGCAAATGTCATACTCATTTACTCTACAATTCCCCATTCTGTTTGAGTCAGTGGAGAAACATGGAGCGAACCATAGCATCCAAATGTTCTTCTGCTTTTTCATGACCAATGCAAAGGTCCAAAGCTCTGACCATATTATCAAGCCAATATTTAGGGCTGATTTTCATAATTTATAGATTAAATTAGATTAGATTTTTAATGACTACAAACTCAATTACTATTATGTGCACTTCTCAGCAAAAGTTGTAAAAAGTATCAAAAATTATATACTAATTAATATCAAAAAAACGTTTTAGTTTATTTTTTTCTTCGTAGAAAAGATTCCTAATTGATGCTAAAAACGGATCCAAAAAGTAGATACACATTTGAGTAAGAGCAAGTATTGTTACTAAAGAAATTACAATTAGGACCAAATTTTGACCTTTCTTGAATTGTTTTAGAATGAGCTTGAGAGTTCTCTAAACAAAGAAAGCAGTATTATGAAGTATTTTGTTATAAATATGACTAAATCTGTCTCAAGGATCAAGACCATTCCTTAATCGAGTTTGAGAGTTTAGTATTGTGACAACACTACTTTTCTACACAAAAAAGAGGTTTGATAAGAAAAAGTAAATATTAAATTCAGAAACGTTTCTGTGAAATTAAATATATATATATATATATTTTTTAAAATCTCAACTAACCATTAATGGAGCAGTGCCATCACTTAGTGCCCACTTCAAAGCTTTAGTTCGCTCGACCCAAACTAAATATCGGCCTATGCAGGAGATTTAAGGCTCAATATATCGCTCTTTTTCTTCTTATTATTATTCCATATTTCTGTGAAGTTAGGACAAAATGGGACACAATTACCAGCAGACATTTATGACGACAGTAAATAATAAAACTGGAATTAACATTGTTTTCCTTCTGATTTAATGTATCTTTTCTTCTAGTCAGGCTATGTTTGGAATTGTTCTCAGTCTAAATTGCAATGTCGCCTTAATCGCTTCAAGGATTAATAAAGACTTAACAATTTAGTCGTGTCGCGTTGCTTTTGCCCGTCAGTCAGCAAACGTCTGAATCACACTGCCATTCTAATGACAGCGTTTCAATTTACCATCAGGATAATTATGTTTACATGATTGTTTACAACCTAGTAGCAAATTAATATTATGGAGTGCTTAATGCATGAGTTGACACCTGTATTAATTACATTTGCTGGAAGACAGTTTACGCCAAATACAAATCCATTGCTGTAGAGGACCTGCCAAAAAAGTGTCCGTCGACAGGAGCCATTTGTATTCTTCTGCTTCTGCTTCGTCTGTCGTGACGTGAGCCGCCGCTGCCTGTTCAGCACAAAAAATGTTTACTAATTTGAAATGATTCATTGGTTTCGCGCCAAACCATAAATCATACAAATTGTAGTTCTCCCGAGTAGCTTTACTTGATACAAGGTTTATATCGGAAGCGGGCTTGGTTAGGTTTTCTAAATGTGTCGCTATTTTAATTTGTTTACTGTGGCGCGTTATGGAACACTTGTTGTTTGCTAATAATTTAATGTCAAGTCTTGTAGGGAAGCATAAAACAACTGTGAGGTACATGTATTTATTTTGTAAAACCCATGTACCTTTTTATTAATAAATTTCAACAGCAAGCCCTCTAAAATGTTTGTTTTTATTGATTTTGTCCTTGCATACAAGTACAAAGCCAAGAGAAATGTCTATAACGCATCAGAGTACACTGGAAAAAGTGATGGTCTTAAATAAGATAAATGCTACTTAATTCAAGCATTAACTCTTGATTTGAGTATATTTTTACCCTCTTAAAATAAGTCTGTGTAATCGCTCATTCGTCCAGGAGTGTCCCAATGATACAACTGATTTTTTCTTCAAAGTCTTAAAATTAGATTTGCAAATAGAACAAGCATAAAATGTATTGTTTAAATAAAAATTAATGTGGCATTTTATAATAAGGAAAAGACAAGCATTTTCTCACAAAAATATTCCCCTGCTCAGCACAAAAAAACGGCTTATTTTATTTACGAATCATATTTTAAGTCCGTAAAAATATACTCAACCTGATAAATATTACACAATTCAAGCACTTTATTTATACTAGATGTTATCTAAAAATATTAGTAGTTAATATTAGTTTTTGATATAGATTGGAATGGCTTATGTTTAATGTAACGTTACTTCACTTTCAATCACTCAAGTCAACTCCACAAAACAAGAAACGCCTGAGAAACTCACTTTGCACTTTGTATATTTTCAGAAAGTAAAGAAGGAGAACAGTGAACATTCATAGTCCTAAATGTAAATATTCTACACCAGGTCATGACTTCTCTGTGGACATTTCCCATCAGCACCTTTCAGGGTGCAGCGGTGGGCGGAGCTCGGCCCTCACAGGAATAACGAGGCTTTTGAAGGACGGAGGTCACGACTGGTAAAGTCTGCTTCTCCCAGTCTCCCTGCAACACAGAGAATCAGAAGTTGTGTGTAGCGTTAGCATCAGGTGTCAACTGAATTTTTGAAACGTGTTTGCACATTTCAGTTGTGCAATCTTTGAAATGCATAAAACGGTGGAAGTCAAAGGCATCAAGTACTGAACTGGTCAAACATGGTTGAACTGTAAATACACTAATGAAAGCCAAAATACGACCACTCTTGAATACAGTATACGTTGCTTCAGGATAATTATTCAACAATGCCAAAAATAGAGTAGTACTACCAGTATTACACATGTCACAGTAATGGAGAACACTGGCAACACAGTTTAAATAGATAATGAATAATGGTGTGACTTAAATCTGTTAGTGCTGCTCGTGCTTATGTCAACATGAGTGTGTGCTTAAGTCTATATGTTCTCATGGTTTTCTAATTATGACTTAGTGTGGTGGGATAGCGCCTGTGGTAAATATTTATCATAGTTTTACATACGTGAACTTATTTGTTCACGTATGAATCAAATTACACTTACAACTGACACACTTTTCTGACAGTTTAAACAACCATGCAGCAACAAAAAGTATAAGGGAATATTTACTCTCATCATAATTTTTGCTTCATTTATTTAAATTGTGCCTCCTGTTTTCAGTACGATTGCTTGGTAAGTTGGCAAGGCAAGTTTATTTGCAGAGCACGTTTCGTACACCAGGCAAAGTGCTTCACACAACAGGAAAAATGCATTAAAATCACAAAGAAATGACAGAAATAACAAAACCTTCATTTCTATTCATTCAATATAACATTTTTTCTGACATGAATCATACTTTTTGTCTGTGCTTAGTGATCCACCAGATGGAAAACCAAATCTATTGGCCCACACCGGCAGACACTCTTTCCCATTTATTGCCATTGCCAGCATGACGGGCGTCTCCGGGATGGGCACATCGCTTTTAGATTGATTATTTCCCATGTTTGACCGTCTCTAGACGTCAGCGTGCTATCTGCCTCTGCACTGCACTCTACCTATGTCGTAGTTGCTGCTCATATCCAACCAGGAAGTACATTTAAAAATTTGACAAAAATGATCAAACTGGGGACAACTAGGCAAAATGTTCAGTCAAATCTTAAATCTAATCACTTTCACTACATCTTAGTGTGAAATGTGTAGTCTAACCTGTCAAATGCACTAAAGTCAATCACTCGAGTTAAAGTTTTGACTCATTGTAATGTCAAAGTAAGAACATAGGTTTGTGACTTTCTGTGATTAAGATATTTGCTTTTAATGCCGTCACATCCATCCCATATATAAACCTATAAGGCAATTACTTGTATTTTAAACGATGGAGACATGCCTAAAGATACACAGCGCACCGTCTTTTTCCCCAGACCACTGACGTTAACTAGTCTAAATCCTTCGCTTCTTTAACTTCTTTAACTCATATTAGCGGTGCGTGCTGTGTGCCCTCACCGGAAAGAGCTTGGCGTTGGACTGGTTGCAGTGCATAGTGAACGGTGCCGTGTTGTAGAGGGAATCCAGAACCTCTGCAGTGAACGCGTCCCACTTCAGCTGGTTGTATTGATCCGTCACGTCAGGGTCTCCACACGCGCAGTGGTCATCGCCGTGAAACCTGCCGTAAAAAGGTGGCAGACGGGTTGGAGGACAGTTTGTGGAAAGTATGTTGTCCCCGAAGTCAAAATGAATCCAAAAAAAAAAGGGATACGATTCATTAAGAGAAAAACAGATATCAGGCACTCAAATATATTTTCAGGGATACAGTAAGGCCAGGTTTAGGTCTAGTTTAGTCACATTTTAAGTGGTGTGTGTCAATTAGGGATGTCACAATGTCTGTTTTTATGTTTACGATTATTGTGAGAAAAAACATCACGATTATTCATGATCATTGAGACTGTGACCAAACAACAGTGAAATCTTTCATTTTCTTTCATTCCCCTGGTCTAATGTGTTACTGTTCCTCAATTTTGTGACCGTCTTTACAAAATTGAACTTTCCGAAAGACAAAATAAAGTTAAATGTGACCAAAAACAGCCAGATAAATTACAGTTCTTTACAATTGGTTCTATTTTTTGGGCTGTGTATTGGATAATTTGTCTTTAAAAAATTGTCACAATGATTGTTTTTGGGTTCACGACCTAAATAATCGATTGACCTAATAATCTTGACATCCCTATTGTCAGTACGCAAAAACTCAGACTCAAAGATGAAACAAAACAAAACCTCTTCTTTTTTTCCCCAGTTTTCAAAGCATTTAATAAGATATGATAAGATATTCCTTTATTGTCCACACATGGGGAAATTTCATTGTTGCATCGTAGGTAGATACAGAGGAAAAGGACAGATAACTTATAGAAAGTTTAAAAAAACACTCTTAATAGAAGTGCCTCATTTAATCTTTAAGTGGCTCATTTAATCATAATCAGTGTTTGGGGGGAAACTACTTGAAGAACACTGTTTTCCCTTTAGAGCTTATTATCATCACAAGTTCCTGAAACGCTGTGACGAATGCACAAAACAGAGAAAGCTTAGTCACGGTTGTCAAGGAGGAAAAGGCGTGCGAGTTCAATGAGCATGAAGGGCGTTTTCTAGGCAAATGAGGGAACCACCTGTTGATGAAGTTGAAGTACTTCTGCAGATACGCCGGGTCAACGTGGGTCTTGCACAGTTCCAGCTGAATGCGAGGGTAGTAGTGGATGTAGTTGACACACATCTCGTCCATGATGCCAAATCCTCCCTACGCAAGCAGCAGACATTTAGAGCAAGACTTGACCGGGACCGATGCCGCAGTGCAGTTCGTTTGTACGTCACCGAAGGATTTAACGTGATACGCATGATTCAAAACGCAACGCGAGACAGAAGCGTGCACAACAGGACACGGACGGAGAACTTTATTGCAAGGGCCATGGCGTGTCTAATATTGTAATTGCATGTTTATTGCACGGGCCGGGCGGAAATTTAGAGTGGAGCGAGCCGAGGTGAAAAGTGCACATCAGCGTTTCAGCGAGTCCATTCATCGTGCCATTAGGACAGTGAAAATAAAGTTACCGGTGAAGTACAATAGGATCGTTATGGATTGGATTACAAAGCATTCTTCGGTAATAAAAAGATTGAGGTGAATTTAAGTGGTTTGTCATTTCCAGTGTGTAAGTCGAGTGGAACATATAGTGCTACTACTGGACTCCACAAGACCAAGAGAAGCTGTAATAACTATTATTTCACAAAATTCTATTTAGGAAGACTAATGAAGAAGAATGCTTTATTTATTTCATTTCATTTTATCTATAAAAAGGAGCAGAAAGAAGAGCAATCTTATGTCATCTGCCCCAATGGTACTCAAGCTTGATCTACAGGGAGGAAAGAGTTCTATTTTGGTCTCATCCGACCACATGTCTCTCACAGTGGAAATGCACCTACGATGAAAATGTCAGACCTCCATCATTTCTGAGTGGGAGAACTTGCAAAATCGTAGGGTGTTCAAATAGACCTCACTGTAATTCAAGGTTTGAAGTGGCAAACGTTATGTTTTTAATGTTGAAGTGAGTCTATAGACTCAATACAGAGGTTTGACTAATATAAAATCTAGATTCACTATCATACAGGAAACAGCTGTTTTGATGTGAATTAAAATATTGCCCACAGAAATCAGGTTGTTGAGGGCAAAAGTCTGAATAATGTTCTGTATTAGGTAGATGGACTTACCACTGTGGGCTTGGTCCTGTCTTCTGTGTCGTATGTGCACTTGGTTATTAGGACGTCGCCCTAGAAGCAGACAACAGGGTGAAAAAAGAACAATGGTTAAGGTTTGTGTTAAAGCTGGGGGACTTTTGTGTTGTGATTTGGAAAATTATTTATACTGTAAAAGCAAGACTTTTTTTTTAAAAATAAGTCTATTTTAATAATAATGTATTACATTTTTCGTCAGTCTGGAAATAAGAGCGCTCTGATTGTCAGGAGTCAGGAAAAAAGCTGCTCTTAACTGTGCTAAAATTAATGCATGTGGATTTGAACGACGTGCCAAAGGTTTGTAAGAGCTGAGATCTACTTAAACAGATTCAAATACCTTGTCCTTTCACCCCAGCTTTAAATAACAATTATGATTTTTGTGCAGTTATGACACACACATCTCTTTAGTAATACCTTCATTTCACACAATCTAAAAACCTTAAAAGGCTTAGATGCAAGATTACTTTTTGTCCCAAAGGAAATTTGTCTGGCTACTGCACAATATAACAGATGACACATACATAGGACGGACATCGAGCATGACGTAGACACTAGAACCTGCTCTCTGGCCTGAACGTAGGAGGCTCACGGATAAAGGGAGTTTTTATACCAGTTCAGAATAAAGTTGCAAAAGGATCATAGCTGTTCGTGGCAGTATTTTGAGCATCTTTCCAGCCTTTTCAAATTGCAGTGGCTAGTCTTAATAGGGCACATCTGCTCTTTCACCCGGGACACTATTTTGAGTTTACTGCCTGTCACTATTTCCACTCAATTTGAGCACTCAGACCAAGTTCTCTGGAGCAGCAAGCTGTTCCTCCTCCCGAGGCCTAAACGACTCCTTAACTCTTTAGACTTTAGAAACGTCTGAAGGCGATACTCACTGGTAAAACGTGAACCATCTCCCTCAGACTGCGGATCATCTGTTAAAACATATTGACACACATCAAAGTAGCAGATGTTGAGTCATCTCTGCAGCTTTTTCTCCAACACCAATTCACTTGCATGTAACCGAATCCAAAAATGGTGTCCTGCAGAGCTTTTAAAAGTGTGTTGACAAAAACATTCTAAATTCTGGAATGGAGGCAAAAGAGAAGTGGAACGTCAGGTAATTTTAATGAATAAACTTTGACAAGTCTCAGAATATCACAAATTATGAGAAATCAAGGCGGTTTTGGCAAAGGAAAAACCACAGTCACATGAGAGGAGAGTCCGGTTTATAGACTTTTGTTATATTATATAAATATCTGTTTATTTATTAGGAGGTTCTGACGGACACTTTGCATTTTTGATGAAGGCAAAAATCCTTGTTAAAATGTTTTATTAAATGATATATTACATATTCAACAACAAAAAATATCCTTTAGTGAAGCTCAAATACAATTATAAGGTCATAATTAATGAATTCTTCATTTGTAATTGAAAAAATAACAGACATTTCCCTGCTGGAAATTTAAAATGACTTTGCTTTGCTATAAAGACATAAAACCATTAGTATTTAGATCTGATGTCAATTAATCAGTGAAATTGTGTTATGGTTTACTTTATTTTTTGATGACAAAGCCTTTTTAAGGGACTATATGAACTCATATTTAACTTAAGCATTCATTTTAATTCAACCTCATCTCTCTTTATCACAAAGACCTCTAAAAGTGTCTGTTCATCGATTTACTCGGTCCTAAAATCACCTGTTTCTGAAAATATAATAAAGCCAATTTCAATGCAAGATGGCTTCATTCTGCAGTTTCATTCCTCACAGTAATTTTACTGGCAATTTATTCCGCTAAACAAAACACTGCTGTCCCCCACGGGCGTGCCATGATTATTGACAGGCGCTAATAGGATTGGGGGATGGTTTTGAAAACATCTTTACACGCCCAATGAGACAGTGAGCTGCACACCACCAGGTACACTTACATTAGAGAGCCATCAATAGTGAAACAGATTGTATCAGCCGGCAGGACAGATGTCTCTCTCAGTTTTGTGTGTGTGTGTGTGCGTGTCGTGCATGTGTGCGTGCGTGTGTGCGTGCGTGTGTGCGTGTGCGTGTGTGCGTGTGCGTGTGCGTGTCGTGCATGTGTGCGTGCGTGTGTGCGTGCGTGTGTGTGTGTGCGTGTGCGTGTGTGCGTGTGCGTGTCGTGCATGTGTGCGTGCGTGTGTGCGTGCGTGTGTGTGCGTGTGCGTGTCGTGCATGTGTGCGTGTGTGCGTGCGTGCGTGTGTGCGTGTGTGCGTGTGTGTGTGTGCGTGTGCGTGTCGTGCATGCGTGTCGTGCATGTGTGCGTGTGTGTGTGCGTGTCGTGCATGCGTGTCGTGCATGTGTGCGTGCGTGCGTGCGTGCGTGTGCGTGTCGTGCATGTGTGCGTGCGTGTGTGCGTGCGTGCGTGTGTGCGTGCGTGTGCGTGTGTGCGTGTGCGTGTGCGTGTCGTGCATGTGTGCGTGCGTGTGTGCGTGCGTGCGTGTGTGCGTGCGTGTGTGTGTGTGCGTGTGCGTGTCGTGCATGCGTGTCGTGCATGTGTGCGTGTGTGTGTGTGCGTGTCGTGCATGCGTGTCGTGCATGTGTGCGTGTGTGCGTGCGTGCGTGCGTGTGTGCGTGCGTGCGTGCGCGTGTGCGTGTGCGTGTGCGTGTCGTGCATGTGTGCGTGCGTGTGTGCGTGCGTGCGTGTGTGCGTGCGTGTGTGCGTGCGTGCGTGTGTGCGTGCGTGTGTGTGTGCGTGTGTGCGCGTGCAACAGCCTCTGGTGATTGTGCATAAATAAAACATAGCAGATGTTGGACGCGGCCTCCAAACAACATTACGGTACTTGTCAGTTTTGATCCCGGGTCGACAGGGAGATTTGTTGTTGTCGTCCTGACGCCATAACTGCTGTTACTCATGACAGCGTTTGCAGGACAAAGGCTTTAGTCAGTGGTGTGTTTTCTCTGGCTATGATTTACTGTAAGTTCATAAGTGACTTTGAGGCAGTATTGTCTCAAGATGAAGGATGGAGTGTTCTGGAAAGGTAGTTTGGCAGTGTTTAGTGGAGTTAAGTAGAAGCTGGCGTATGCATTTTGGCAGTGTTAAAAAAAAAGTAATTTATGTGGATTTTTATGATGATCAAATTAGCCCATAAATACTTTTGTAAACTTCTACTGCAGCATTAACCCTCAGATCTTGCTGCTATTAGTGGAAAGTGCAGGTTTTCCATGTTTTTCTAATTATTCAAAATATGTATTATCGTCTTAGATTAGTTCAGTTGTCAGTTTATTGAAAAAAAGTTGAGAACAAACTGGAAAAAACTTGTAAAGTTTCATTACGCATTACGACATGGCGTCTTAGGAGGTGCATTAAAACTGTAACGCACCGATCCAAGTTGTTTAATGTGTTTGTACCTTGGCCCAAAACCTGCTCACTGTCTATAAAAGTCGAAAATATTAGTTATTTCTGTGTTATACATGAAGCTAGTTCCCTCGCAGATTGCCACAGAGCAGTGATACTGAATGTGATTTAACTGTTGCCGGAACTACTTGTGTTTTATGTCAGTTATCGCCGTTTTAGTTGAAGCTAGTCCCTCCTAACAGTAATTTACTTTTTTAACCTGTTGTTATTGTGATGTCCACAGCGTAGTGATATAGAATGTGATTTAACTGTTGCCGGAACTACTTGTGTTTTCTGTCAGTTATCGCCGTTTTAGTAGAAGCTAGTCCCTCCTAACAGTAGTTGATTTGGTGATGTCCACAGCGTAGTGATATAGAATGTGATTAACTGCTGCCGGAACTACCTCTGCTGTTATACAAAAGTTAGCATTAGCATGGTATAATACAAGTATGTTTTAGTAAACCTGTATTATGTACTTTAAAGTAAAACATCTTTGTGTTTTCCAAGTTTTTGGTTCTTACATTTTCTAGCTGAACTGCTTCAATGTGGTGCCAACTTGGACTCCAGAGTAAGTAACTAAGCAATCTCATTATCTGACAACTTAATCAAGACAAAGAAGTGGTGTGCCCCGAATGTCAAAGTGAAAATAATACACACGCACGTACATTACTTGCAACTCCACAGCCTTTTTGACCACATTATTATTGTTTCCTTCACCTCACGTTCGCTCAGAGAAGGAACATCTGAAAGGAGAAAGTCGACACACAAACCTGATAATGTGCACTGAAGTGTGGATCCTGTGCGAGCACCTCCACTTCCCTGCCTCCTCGAATCAGCATGGTCCTGATCGCACGCCCTGCTAAGTGCGTGTGCAGCTGAGAGGCAAACACGTAGATCCCCTGTGTAGGTAAAGCCTGGACACACACAGAACATTTAGCAAACATCGCCGTAAACATTGTTATATCTTGGACTATCTCCGAGAACAACAGTTAGAGTCCAACAGAAACGTAACGCAAATGTGGTCGGTTTTAGATGTAATAATTGTATTTTATTTTATCTTTATTTTTCCCCTCCATTCCTTATTAGGAAATGAGAGGTTTTGTCTATAGGAGTTTTTGTTTATAAGAGTTTTTGTTTTATAAGAGTTCTTCTATTAAGAGTGTTTTTTAATCTTCCTATAAGTTATCTTTCCTCTGTATCTACCTGCGTTGCAACAATGAAATTTCCCCATGTGTGGACAATAAAGGAATATCTTATCTTATCTTAAACTACAATTAAATTCCCACAAACATAATAACTTTTCCGTACCACAATTGTAAAAACAAATGCCCACAAATAACTAAAGGAAAAACATACTTAATGATGTTAATACATCATCCAAAACACACCAAATCCCATAAATAAGCATATATAACATATTTTAAACCACTTTTGTTGCTTCAGATGACTACATTAAAACCCTTTTTTATGACATACTCGATATTTCAATTTTGCATATCGTCAAAACAATTCACAATATTATCTAAATGTCACTGGGCAGGTCCGCCTCATATATCATTATTATCATAGAGCACTCACAGTCTGGGTGCATTTGGAGGTGCAGTAGCCGCTCAGGTCGAAGGCGTGCTGTCCGGGGGGCACGGCCATGATGGGGGTGTAGACCAGACCCAGCTCCATGATCCCGGCGTCGTACCTCCTCAGACTGGGAGTGTAGTGTAGTCTGATCCCTGAGGAGTCTCGACGACCTGCACGAGACCAACCAACGTGTCATCGGATTAGTTTTGTATTAAGGGAGGCACTAGCTCAAGCGGTAGAGCGCCCGGCCACTGACCCAAACTGCTGTTGTGTCCTTGGGCAAGACACTTAACCCATCTACTGGCATATGAGCGTGTGCAGTGTGTGACTGGGCGGATGTTTCTGAGTGCTCGATGGTGGTTGAAAAGCAGATCATTTAGTATTCAACACAAGAGCTTTCATATTATATCTATAGGGTTCAGACCGTTGCCATAGCAATTTACAGTTTAAAACAAAACATTGAATTGAATGGTAAAAATGCTGCGTTCCTGGCAACCGGGAACGCAGCAGTTTTTTATTTACTTTAAACATTACGTCTATAGAGTTCCGACCTCCGAGCGTTCAAGCTAAATTGACTTTTATATAAACAATATGGCTAAAAATAAACAATGTAAACATTTAATCAGTTTTTGTGGTCACTATCTTTGTTGTAATTTGTCCCAGTTGATCTGGTATGTGGAGTGGAAGTCCCTCGACCAGCTCATACTTCACAAGAAGGCGTCGGAGCGGCTTTTCAGAGCATTTTTTCAAGCCGGAGGTGGGAAATATCTCAGTTACCATTTGCCAGCAATGCACCAAAAGTCCTCAAAGTGTCGCATATAACATGAAGCTAAAAAACATGACTATAAACAGAGCTTTCAACTTTCAGCACTGGACAGCAACATTTCTAAATCCCACTACCAGAAATGATGGTTTGATAATGTAATGATGACCATAAATGTCAAACTATTGGAACTGTGAGTGTATTCATTTACTCAAACATTACAATATGTTCACATCGGTTTATATTGATCACAAACTCCGGACAGTAATGATAAAGTTTGAATATACTTGATGTCAGATGAAACTGGTGTGCGGTTGGTATTGTCCATCTGCTGTTGGTTAGTGTGTGTGTTCATGCAGACTTAACGACATGGACTCCATTTGCATTTATTCAACAAACTTGTACAGAACTGTGGAAGTTCAGAGCATAGAAATATTGTTCATTTAAAAGGACCTGATTTTGAGTCAGGAACATGTTTGAGTTGGACATGTTAGCCCCGCCCACTTGGTATCTTTCTGCCACTTTGATATTTAAACTGATATGTACTAAATACTTCTCATATGGTTTGAGGGGATATTTTTAAGCATGTTCATGGTGACTTTCTGTGTAAAGATCTTGAATCCAAGATCTGTCTTTGAGCAAACAGAAGTATATGTATAAAATCCACACGAAAATTGAAGATGCTTTAACAGTACAATTAAGGTACTTCAAAAAATGTATTTTGATAGATTTTTCTATTTGCTACTTATAGGAATGCAGACTCTGTGTTCTCGTGTGAAGATACACCCGAGGCGCCTCAACAGGAGTTAAAGAACCCTGCTGTGTGTTCGGGGAGTAGTTAACATGAAGTGTGTGTGTGTGTGTGTTTGTGTGTGTGTGTGTGTGTGTACCGCGGAGGATGAGAGGGTTGTGGTAGTGGACTTCAAGGCGGAGGAACCTGGAACCTTCTACTCCACCGATGGGCAGACCTGCATCCGGAGGGTAGTAGAAAGGCTGTGGGGACAAACACATGGAGTTATGCACATTATCTTGCTTTTTTTTCTCTGTGTCCTGGTTTTATTTTTAATTTTTTATAGTTTTTGCAACACTTTAGAAGAATCCAAAAGCTATCCACAGTGCTGTTAGCCCACATCTTCTCGTGATCTACGGTCATTTTTCAATCTGATCGGACACATTTCACTAAAACCTGGTAAACATTAGATTCAAAATGTTACTTCCTGGTTGGACATGAGCAGTAGACGTGGCATAGGTAATTCCACAACTGTTACCTAGCAACCACACTGTAAACAAAATCAAAATCCATATAAATCACATAATAGTTATGATAATACAAATATTAATGCCTGAGAACATCTTTTTTTTGTTAATTTATGGTTTGAACTGTCGGAATAATGTGTCAGTTGTGTGTAAATATTTTCTGCATTTTGGACAGAATGTCGCTTATTGATGACTAATTTAAAACTCAGCTCTACTTCCTGCCATTTTCAACTGAATTTTTTTTTCCTGCCACCTGACTGATGTAAAACTATGATAAATGTACACCAGAAGGACTATCCCGCCACAGAAAGTAATAATTAGAAAAGCATGAGAAGTAGCTAAGGATCAGTCGGATGGAAAGTAAAGTCTCCCTGCGTTGCCATAACACTGTGTTAATGCCTGATTTGGTCTGGGCACAGAAGCTGAGCAGGACAGGACCAGGACCAGGGAGTTGTTAGTAAATGCCCGATGTCACATTTGGCTCTCATAGACACTTCGCTCCTCGAGGAGGTCAGAGGGGTCTATGGGCATGTTCTTTTTATCGTTGTTTTCTAAAATGTTTGCAGATTGGATTTTTATTATGTGAAGCACATTTTCACAGTGAATTTAATATATTATTTATTACTATTTATTATTATTATTATTATTATTATTATTAGGCCCGAGCGCCACAAGCTGGCGAGAGGCCTATTAATCTCGTAAGGCCGTGCGAAGCACGGCTGCGAAAGTGCGCACGTAGTGCGCACGAAATCGAGCGCGAAGCGCTCGCCCACTTCCAAACACTCACTAACGCACTCCTTCACTCATGCACGCCCCGTGCATACCAATTAGTAGTAGGAAAATGGAACATTACCGTTGTAAACGGGCGAAGCCCGTGCAAAAGTGCGCACTAAACGAGCACTTTACATTGAGATGATCCCCATATAAAGCACTCATTTGCGCTAAGTACCTCACGAATACGTTCCCCATCTCTTGCATGTTCCGTGCATATAAGCATGTAATGCAAAAAATGAACATTATTACTGTATAGAGGGCCAAAAACACAAAGTGGGCGGAGGTAGGAAAGCGCGAGCGCTTTCCGAAAATGTATAGTTTATGATATTTGGAAAATGGGAAACATTGTTTTCGTATCGGAATATTATTCTTTCTTTCTTTCTTTCTTCTTCTCGGGACCAACCCCCCTATTTTTCACCCAGTGAACATTGACGAAAAGTCACAAAAATTTGCACACCTCTAAAAATCGTGCCTCTCTACATTCTGGCTATTTCCCTTTTCTAAAATAAAAAAAATTGGCGCGTCAGCGCCCCCAAATGTACCAAAAATGCATTGAGAGATGGGAAATGACCCAAAAAAAATCTGATCGTAGAATCATGAAATTTGGCGCAGAGGTAGATGGTGACAAGAGAAGTAAAAAATATTATTACGGCAACGCCGTCCGCCCAACCAAATGTCGGCCATATTGCTTCAAAAATGGCTAAACATGACTTCAGAGTTTTTCCAAACGTCGTACTTTTACGAACTCCTCCCAGGGCGTTGGCCCTAAAAAGCTGAAATTTGGTGAAAATGTTACTGAGGAGAGGGACATCAAAAGTTATCCAAATTACATTGATACCTGTCACGGTCTCTGTGCGGCGAAGCCGCAAACTGTAGCAAGAATTTCAGAAATCTCCCAAATTTAACATTTCTGCCGTTTGCGCAGATAAAGTCCGAATTGCGTCAAATTAGAATCAGTTGTTAAACTCTTTGCCCCACAGCGCCCCCTACAGATTTTATATGAAGGTTAAATATTTAGTTTTGCGAAATTATATGAAATTTGACACACAACTCAATTTTGGCATCCCCATCAAAAAAGTCAATGAGACCCATGTCATAATTGTTATGGCGTTGCTGTAACAATGACCGAAACCTTCCATGTTATTCCAATGGGGAAATCGCCAGAACATGTTTACACTTTAGACTTTCACAAACTCCTCTTAGGGCGTCAGCCCTATTAACCTGAAATTGGGTGAGACTCATCTTCAGGGGTGGACCATCAAAAGTTATCCACATTTTTATTCAAAGAGTCACGGTGTCTGTGCGGCAAAGCCGCACATTTTGCCAAGAATTCAAAATAAAATTGCTTTTTGATGGTAAAACAAAGGGGAGAAGATGTGACAGCGTCACAGATTCAGCAGTAGGCGTAATAAAAGGACAATTGGGGCGCGTTAGCGCCCCCTCCTCTTGCGGCGTGGCGGCGGCGTAGCGAGGGCCGATCATTGCCGCTTGCGGCTATATTTATTATTATTATTATTATAGTGCAAATTTGCAACTATAGGGATGGGACAATAAACAATCACATTATTATCTCAATGAAAAGGGTAGAAACGTTCGTGGCACGTTATATAATCGTGATAATTGCCAGCAAAGATAATCATTATCATTATACCACCAAAATGTGAAGGACAAAGATATAATGCATGATGCAAAAATATAAATTTTAGTCTGCCAAACATGAACACATGGCAGATGAAAATACCAAGGCATTTTGACGGGTTAAAGTTAGAAAGCCTTTATTTAAACATGGCTTATTTAATTCAAAAATGCACCGACGCGTTTCAGCTCTGCCCAGCCTTCCTCAGGGCGCATGTACATTTTAACTTCAACCTGTCAGAGTGCCTTGGTTTTTTACTCTGCCACGTGTTCATCTCTGGCAGACTTTGTATTTGTGCAACAAAGGAATCCACCCGCCATCTCCAAAGAGCACCTGGTTCCCATTTAAAACACATTCACATCCATGATGCACTCCCCAATGTAAATATAATTATTGTCATGATGATCATAATACAATATTTCAATATTATCCATGCCTATTTGCAGCCCTACTTTCATCAGTCTGCCCCAGGGCAGCTGTGGCTACGAGGCACCACGAAGAATGAATTGAATAAATAAGGCACAAAACTGAAAACTGTTTGGAAAAGCTGCATTTAAGACTTAATGCAGAGTTTCCTAATTCTTACATGAAACATTTCTCTGTAACTTTAAACAACGAGCCATTTTAAGCTGAACCCAACCTTCAAACTTCTCTTGTTCCCAGCACAAAAGACTTGTAACTCCACTGGACACTTGGATTCTAAAAATAAAGGAAAGGCTTCTTGCAAACTCTCAACCACCCACAGAGCAAAAAACTGTGAAACTGAAACGGAAAGATTATTACATGGAGAAAACTGTGTCAGTGTTGTTTTATTTTTATATCTTCAGGCTTCCAAGAACTGGAACATATCTATTGATTGGGTCTAAACCGAGGACAAAGATTTCCTCCTGTTGTGTTTCACATTGATTAACCCTATACTGTACCTTGATGCTTGAACTCTTTGTATCGTCTCACATATTTTGATGATTGCAACGCCACAATCTATCTATATTCAATGTCTTACCTGTCCATAATTGGATTTTCCACACTTATTGATCTGCTGTGTATTAAGTTTGAATTTGTGGTCTGTCTACCCACATCTTGTTACAGCATTCTAGTGTCATAGTAAAGCTTTAAAACTGAAGTCACTTTTTACGCAGATACAACTGTTGCCCCAGCGTATTAAATCTCCACACCTTCACATTGACAGTGTTATGCATTATTGATATCTTTTTCTTCTTTTTGCATCTCCCTCCTCAGCCTTGTTCTCGTGTTTTGATACAGTGCCACGCTCTATAAAACAACACTATTAAGAGGTGATGAAAGAGGACTGAATATTTCCCACCTAATCTTGTCTTCGTGGCTCGTGGTGCACAGAAGGCGGCACCCGTTTTTTTTGTTTTGTTTGCCAGGCAGATAATCCTCTGAGAGAGAGAGTGGTCGGACTGTGATACTGTGGGGAGAGCGGGGAAGAAATATGGTGACAGGAGCATCGTTCCCCCATCGCCTTTGCTTTATGTGGCTGTAGCAGGCTGTAGGGAATGGACAGTCTGTACCCTCAGACCACCAGGTTGAGAGTACAGTTACTCATATGGGCATTATCACAGTGCATAAGACAAGTTTCTAATTGTGTCTTATATGTCTAAATACAACCTGTGGTAAATATTTATCATAGAAATGCTTCAGTTGTAGTCATTTGGACAGTGTTTTAGAAAAACAAGACGTTTCATCCAAGAGTTTTTCTCAATCAAGAGCTGAATCTTTTTTACAATGGATCACTCCTGGATGAATGCGGGATTACACTGACTCATTTATCATAGTTTCACTATGTCAGTCATGTTGCAGAAAGGAAATTAAAAACACATAAAGTACAGCAAAGCTGACTTCTAAAACTGAATCCTTCTGTCTATGTCATCAATGAGGGACATTTCATCCGAAATCCAATGACATTTTACACTCGACGGACACATTTATCTGACAGATTAAATAATCATTTACCGGTAACAGAAAAAAGGTGTTCTCAGGACTTACGGTAATCAAACTACTATGACACAAATGACACAACTATTGTGTCATTTATATGGATTTTGACCCTTGTTTACTGTATGGTTTCTAGGTAATGTGGAATTACTTTAACCTCACATCTACTGCTCATGTCTAACCAGGAAGTAAGTTTAGAAACTTGACCAAAATGGTCAAACTTGAGGAAAATATACACTTTTTTTGTAACATTTAACTTATAATTAATCATATTCACTATGTTTTAGTGAAATGTGCGATCTAATCTGTCATATTTCCCATTTAAAATGACATGATAACATTAGGCGTCTTTCCGTGGTCAAAGCAACGTGCAGCCTTTGGTTTCCAGGACAACACACACAACAGCCCTCTCATTAAAGGTGCACTATGTGACATGTGGTGTAATACCTGAAAAACATGTATTCTTACTGTAAGCAGGATCACCTCTCCACACGTCTGACCTGTAACTTGGTGGAACCACCTGCTTGTCTCCATGGAGATGCTTAAAGGCAAAGCAGGTCTAGAAAGTCTTGGGGGGATTTTTATAAATGCTTGTGTACGTTTTCAAGTGGTGAACTCATTTAGAAATAGGGATGTCACTAGTGATATCAGTGAGATGAGCTCATTGTGAGAAGAAACATAACAATTTTATGATGATTCACAATTGTTGGCTACGACCAAACAGCAGCGAATGCCTTCATTTGCTTTATTTCACAAGTATTACCCTTTCTCACTAGCTTTATGAAATCAAACATTCTGAATGAAAAAGTAATGATATTAAACAGCCAGAGGAAGAAATACTTAACATGACGTTTTTCGGATATGGACTGAGCTGAAATGCCATGGCAATTATATTTTAGTGATTACGATTATATTGCGACCCGAATAATCGCACTTATCAATAAACAGAATAATGACTAACATCCATATTTAGAAAGCAATCATTCAGTAGATTTCAAGGCCATAGCATCCACGCCGAATACTCACTAAATGTTCCTTTTTGACGTCATCTCTGTCAAATCTTAAAGCGTATATGTGGGCCTTTTATATAACGTTTTAATGCGTTTGCTGCAGTGCTTCCCACTTTCAAAGTCGTAGCTCTTAATAGACCTGTTGGGTGGGATCGCCTTTTACAAGGTTTCCTCTGCGCTGCTGCTTATTATTGAAGAAGGAGTTTTGTTGACGTCTTCTCATGGCCGTAATGCGAAAGCCTCTAACGTAGACACCGGAATACAAGTTATTTATTTTACGGGCCGTACGTGCATCAGGGGAATGCTTCTGGGTTAACGGCAGTAATCTGGACGGGCGTGTCTGTGATTGGGTAAAAGTACAGACCTCTGCTCCCATGGCCCAGGCCGCCAGAACGTGTCGGCAGGAGTTGAGCTTCTTGGGCTTCATCTTGTCGTCGCAGGAGCCGCTGTAGTTGGGCACCTCATGCTCTGCCGGGTCACACTCAAACACCTCCATATGATGCACCACGACTTCGTTTCCCGCCGTGATCATGGGCTCGTACTGACACGGACAAAGCAGGCGGGAATCAAGATAAGCGATGGATAATAGTTTTACGCATGTTTTTCCTCCTACAGGTAAAGCGGAGTTGTTCTATCAGACTCGTGCAGGATGTGTGGATGGTTTGGCATTCACCATCACAATATGGATTAATAAAGAAAGGAAACTGTATCATTTGGTGCTGTCATTGTAGTTGTCTATAGTTGTCATGAGCGGCAATAGAAGAATTCCGTAGAAGAAAAAAACATATATAAGTTGCACTGGAGTATGAAATGCGGTTTCAAGTGTGAAAATAACAAATAATATCAAGTCGCTCCAGAGTATAAGTATATATGTTTAAGTGCATATATATTTCAAAGCTACAACTATACAACTACTTGCATTTGCAGTCATTTCTACAAATACAACAACAATATCAGGCTTTTACTCCACAAAAAAATGAATAATAATATACAAACATCTTCAGTAAAATGGTGTTACTTTCTATGGCAATATTAATTAATTGAATGGAATTAATTTACGGGTGTACTCACTACTTCCTTCCAAGTCGGGATATTACGATATCAATAGATATAGAAGATGGAACAATCATTTTTGGGGCTCAATATTTATCGTGTGTACTTTTTATTTGTACTAGAATACGACTTGAGCAGTAGGTGGCTGAATTAATGACTTCATAATGACACAAACGGAGCTAAATGAATTCATTCTTCTATTTACAGTATTTATTCTAGCTCATGTTTTTTATATACATCTTGTACATTTAGTTTTATCCCAAATTAGTTTCTATATTTTAGTATATAGTCCATATTTTCTTAACACTTCAAAATGTATTATTGTAACAGTACTTCCTCCTCTAACTCAAACTCACATATACTATTAATATGACTTGTCATTTATGTAATTATAATGTAGGAGATGAGAACAGTGGGTTTTACCATCACAATGTGGTTCTTGGGCATGTTCTCGGGCAGCTTCTGTATAAAGCACCAGTAGGTGGTCTCCTGACTGGGAATGATGACATTGGGGGAGAGCACATCCAGGGTGCTGACGTCGGGGGGCAGGGTGGGGGGTCTGTTGTCTGGGCGAAGCAGCACCACCCTCTGTAGCCCCGTCTCTATCCGCGACAAGTTCAACTGCTCCAGAGACGCCAGCGGTTTGTCCAGGAATCCATAGATGAAGTGCACCGTTCCATCCTGATCGAACGACATGAAAATCATTATAATTAGTGTCTTTTGAGAAAGCCAGGACAACTTTTCATTTTGTTGCCATCATGCTGCGCCGTTCTTTTTGCGTCCCCTGAAAGCATGATCCCACACAAACCATCATCACAATAATGAATGCCTGAGTGGAAATTGTGCTGAACACTATTCTAGGCGCTTTAGATTCACCCATAAAACCATGAAAATGTGATCAGTTCCACAGACGTTTGTCCCAGCACTGCAGCAGAAACATAAAACGACACGGTGGATGTGCTGCTTTTCACGTGGTATTAAATGCTTTATACTTTCAGCAAACTAAAGAAGGTCAACCAAGTCCTGGTTGATCTCTTTCTCAACTGTTCTCACTGTCATTGCTTTCACAGCCCCACATAAGCTTTGATCCTTCAAACATTTACAGAACAGGCCCCTTTCATTTGTCAAGCAGTAAATAACGGCTAATCTCTCTGTAAACCCCCAGTATACAGTGGTGAAGGATAGCTGTTAACGCCTGTGCACCAACCCATAGAACAAATGTCAAAGGTAGTCTTCTGGAGACGTTTCGACTTCCATCCGGTCCATTTTCCTGCACTCCTGGACAAGTTTACTTTTGGTATTTTGGAACCAAGACTAATTTCTACAACAAAATGCCTAGAACAACACCTCCCCCCCACCTCAATAAGGTAGTCCCTGGGGTCACACGTGGCAAAGGGGCGCTTGAACAGGAGGTAGAACCCGTCTGGTCTCTGCTCGGCTCGGATCAGGTCGTAATCCTGCTGTGTGTCCAGGGAGACGCGGCCCTCACTGTCGCTCCACGCGTCCTGGGAACAACAGCACAAATATTCAATGAGAAGTACCGGTAATGGGTCTTGAAAGGTGTACTACGTCATTTGTCTGGTGGGGGGTCTGCTACCTGCTCGTCTCCATGCTTGGAATATCACACAGTTTGGCATTGAACTTGTCATTTATCCGATTATGGGCCAACGGGTGTTTTTAGCGCGAGAACAGACCTTAGAAACGTGCATTCTTACTGTGAGTGCTAATTACAGTCATTATAATTCTATGGCGGCAAGCAGGTGACGCATGTGTATCCTCCACCAGAAAGGTTACATTCAAACAGGCTTTGATTTTTATAATCAAGACTCACGATGACTTTTATGTTGAGTTCTGTGTCTAATTGTGTAATTCAGAGGCATTATGAATATTTTATTATTAGCGTATTTTCCGGACTATACGCTTTTTTGTAGTTTTGGCCGGGGTGCGACTTATACTTATATTTATACTTATATACTTATACTCCGGAGCGACTAATACGTGATATTATTGGTTATTTTCACACTTGCAACTGCATTTCATACTCCAGTGCAACTTATATATGTTTTTTTTCTTCTCTGTTATGCATTTTTTTTGCGACTTATACTCCAGTGCGACTTATAGTCCGGAAAATATGGTATTACATTTTGGGTGTATTTTTAAACCTTAATGTATGAATTGACAGCGAGAATCTCTCAAGACTGTATTGTGTTTTCTTTTTGCAATATGTGACGTCCTGCTTTATGTAGTAGACCTGAGTGTGGGTAAAAGTATTATTTGTGTGGCTGTATTAAGGCCTGACAAGCGTTTTGGGCAGTTTTGCACATGCTAATATCCTCTAATGAATCCCTGGTGAACCTGAGCTGCTGGTGTGCTGTAAATGCTCCCTCATTAGCAGCGGCTGATAGAATAATCCCGTGTGACTGAGCCATCATAAACAAGCTGCCTGCCACATAGAGCAAAACACAGCAATCTCACGCATCAGGGACCACAAACACACACCCCCATGTTCATTTCTCTTTCAATCTGATCAATTCTGTCTGGACATTAAAGGTGCACTATGCAACCGTTCTCTGGAGTGTTCCACAGCATTAAACTCATCTATGTTGTATTTGTTAAATTACAGATCTTTTTTTATGGTTAAAACATTGAAAAAAAAAGGTAGTCTTACTGTGACCCCAAAGATCTGATGTTTTGGCAATGCCTGCGTGTCACATTTAAACCTTGTAAGCACAATTTATGCCTTCATCAGATTGTGAAGAGACTATTGCAATACACTTTATGTCGGTGTCGCCCAAGCTGCCCTCAATCTCCTCCAACACAACACAACACTTCATAAGCTTCCTGTTTCTTTTAGAATTGACTTTGAAATTGTGCTTTTTGTTTTTCAAGCTCTTTATGGCCTTGTCCCTTCTGACCGAGCTTCTTTCTGTCTGTTCAAACCCCAAGGAGAGCTTTAAGGGCAACAAAGCTTCTGCTGGGGTGATGGAGCTTTCCCTGTCGCTGGCCCCAGACTCTGGGATAAGCTCGAAACATATTTATTCAGACTGGCATTTAACACTCAATGATGTAGTGACACATTATTTTGTACAGTTCGTCTCATTGTTTGCACTGTTAAATGTATTGTATTTAATGCTTTTGTATTGCCTTATTTTTTATTGTAAATTAAACTGTACATTTTGTGGACATATTAAGTCAATTTTTATCTTATAGTAAATCTAAATAGTTTTTCTTTAAGGAAATAATTGCCGTTAAAACAAACCAGTGCAATATAACAAACACATAAATTGACGGCTGGTTTAGCGGTTCTGAACATCTCACTAAATGTTTCTACTGCTTTCAAACAACAACATGCCAGCTGCTGTAGGTAAGAAAAGCCAACTTGCTTTAAAGATGAAAATGGGATTTAATTAAGTTAATTTAAGATAAATCAATTCAAAACCAAATGATGTAATAACCAATAATGATTCTGAACGGACAAAACAAGATAAATAGAACCAAGAATAATCAAAAGAGATGGTGTCCTTTTTGATTTGATATATCTTGCTTGTATTATTGTTCATTCAATCTTTCAATCGTTCCTAGCCTGTGAAATTTGTTTTCTGACAATGGCAATACATTTTTTCTGATTCTGATTGTGAAGCACTTTGGTCACGAGTGTTGTAAAGGTCTTTATGAATAAGGGCTGATTATTGATCCATTGATACATATGTTTAATGCCATTACGTTTCATGTTTAATACAATGAAACATTCCCGGCCACGTCTGATAACGTGTCCATGGAGACAAGCAGGTAATGGACCCTCCAGTAAATGTTATAATGAAAATATAATAAAATCAGCACAGTAACATGTGAAGTTGGTTTACAAGTAGGCTGTATCAAAAGACTATAGTTTATTTCTTGTACATTATCAAGAAATTTATGTTGGAACTGAAATATTTTACTATTATTTGAACCTTAAAAATGCCACGTCCTCAAAACCTTCAAAACAACAGAAGGGAGGCGACTGGAGGCAAAATAAAGTAAACGGCAATTCATTTTCAATGATTAACTGACATAGAATATAAATACTGGTGGTTTTAAGTCCATAACCAGTCCAGCACAAAGTAAAGAACCATTTTAAATATACAGGTGTACGTCAGTTAGTTTGCTTTTCTATTACAAATGATGGAAAAAACTGGCCTAAAAAAATGATATGACCTTCACAAAGAGTATAATTTGTGGTAAAGTATGTAGTATATATGTAAATAAAACGAAAAAAAAAAAAAACATTGTGGAGTCAATATTGTTTGTGAGTGTGTGTCCAGTATTTGTCAAGTAAAACCGATTTTGCCTTCATAAAAAATGCAAACTATTTGTATTTTACATCTGTTTATTGTAATAGATATATTACAATTATAAAAGTGTTTAAACCAGACTCACTCACATGTGTCTGAGTGGTTTGCATCTTCCAAAACTGCATAGATTTATTCATATTTTGTGATATTCTGAGGCTAATCCCAGTTTCTCCATTGAAACCACATATTGTTCCATATCACATCTGCACATTTTTATGTTTTCGTTTCCACACTTTTGAAGGGTTTATAGCACAACACAATTTATAACGTTTTTAGGACTTTTTCACATTCAAAAGGAGATTACATTTAGTTTTAAATTGTAAATCGTTATGCTTACCATCCTAATTTTTTAACCATAGATATGAAAACTAACACTGACCTTACACTGTACCGTTTTATAATGTTACTGTTTTATAATGTTACTGTTTCACTGCGTGTTCTATTGTGATATACATTACCTCAATGTTTTTATTTTAACATTATTATATTAACACAACATTATTTAACTACTTGTTTCTCTCTGTGGCTTTTAGCCTCCTGTTTTATGCAACATTTTAAAGATCTTTTCCCAATAAAACGATGTAATGTTTAGTTTTTAAATTGTTTATTGCCATGGCAACAGGCTTCATTCTTTATCACGGTCTGACGCGGTTAGCTAACCTGTCCTCAAGCCCTAATTTTAACCATATAAACTGTTCTTAACCTTTACACATAACCTCGCAAAGTGGTGTTGGAGCGGCAGGACTGGGTTGAGGATAAAAAAATAAGCTTCTGGATATTCTAATCAATTATTTAAAAAAATGTTCAGACAAATTTGTGTTCAGGTTTACAAGATATTCCAAATGCACTTACCCCAAAGTAGCTTCTGTTCCCACTGTCCCAAAGCACCACCAGGTCGGCGTTGATCAGCTCCCCTCGATCGGACATGCCCAGAACGACCCCGTGGTGCACCTTGTCCACCCTCAGCTCCATGTACACCTCCTGGCTGGCATAGCTGATGTTCCAGGCCAGCTGAAGCTCTCCACTGGGGTCGAGGAGCACGCGAAAGGGCATGGGCAGAGGCGGGATGGCCTGCTCGGGCTGCAGGCTGGAGACGTCCACTGGAGAACCGGGCGCCTGGTACGACGCCACAAGGATGATCGTGAGGGTGGCCAAGGCGGTGAAGTACATGACGGTAATATCTTGGAGTCGAAAGTTCCTGCAGAAAATCCTCATCGTTGTCTGAGGTCTGAGATGCAGCACAAGCCGGTTTTATTTGCAAAGCTGTTGCACGGGTCGAAGTTTTCAAATATTTGCATAAATGATTCTTTCTTCTGTAGACCAACCGCCCAGTGTCCAACTCGCCTGACTGCCTTTTAAAAGACTCCTCCCCGGCCACTTGTCTGCTTTTACCCAGCCCTAATACTATTACATTTGTTGAGGGAAATTGAATTGTATTCTTTAAGCCCTAGGGCCAGCCATGATTCTGCACATCTGCCTTGCCTTAATTGATCCAAGTCGGACCATAGACATCACCAGGGACATCAGGTTCTACTATCCAAACAGCCTGGCTTGCCTCATGTACATTTTTGTGTTATAGTCAGTTTTGCATGTCGTCAGCTGACTTTTGGAGGAGCTAGATTTCGCTCAGTCAACAGGTCGAAAGGTGCTTAATGCATTGGAAGCGTTTTAAACCGGCGCCCCTGGCTGGAAAAGACCTAATCAATGTGTCAATTATGGCCCTCAAAAGGAAGACAGAAACCTGTGAGTGTTGGGCATGTGTCCACCAGCCACAGGGTTAGACAAAGAACATATTGTGTTACTTTAAGCTTCATTTCACCTTAATTTAACCAGCAAAGACAGCAGCACAGATCATAACATGAACGCACATTTAGACAATCACAAGAATTTGTTCCCTAAAAACAGTTCCATCCATCCATCTTCTTCCGCTTATCCGGGGCCAGGTCGCGGGGGCAGCAGTCCAAGCAGGGACTCCCAGACTCCCCCCTCCCCAGACACTTCACCCAACTCCTCCGGGGGGATCCAGAGGCGTTCCCAGGCCAGCCGAGAGACACAGTCCCTCTAGCGTGTCAAAAACTGTTACAAACCGTACATTTAATTTCCAAAACGGTCTGCATTAATTTAAACTGACCAATTAGAATCAGTTCTTTGAGTTTTTACACTTTTTGTAACTTATTCCAGGTTGAGAGTCTATGATATTGAAATGCTACTTAACCAGTAAGATCACAGCCAATACTGTTCATCTGTTTTTTGTTGAAAACATGTTGATGGACAGTACTCTCTGCTATAGGGTAGTGATATGGGGTCGTTATAGGGAAATATACAACATATCCTTGTGTTTGAAAAGTTAGCACACTGTTTGAACGTGACCATTGCAAGAACAGGCTGCTACAAGAAAAAACAGTTAGTATCCTGTTGCTAAACGCTGTGCTGCTTGTTATCTGCTTGTTAGCCTAACACTGATGAACTGATAATT